>NC_134546.1:21809242-22112272 GCF_050624435.1 Tenrec ecaudatus | reverse complement strand
GTTCAATCAGAAAGCTCCTTAGAAGCAAGGATGGCGACACTTTGTCTCATGTACTTTGGACGCGTTATCAGGAGAAAGTATCCTTTGGAGAAGGAAATCACACATCATGAAGTGCACGGTGAGCAGAAAAGAGGAAGACCCCTAAGGAGATGGGGGAACACGGTGGCTACAACAATGGGCTCAAACCCAGGAAGGATGGTGAGGTTCTTGCAGGACCAGGCAGTGTTTCACTGTGTTGTACAAAGGGTGCCTATGAGTCAGAGTCAACTTGATGGCAGTGAATTTAAACAAACTAAGGACATCCTAAGTAAACTATTTGAACTTTTCATATTTTATATAAATGGGTGAAATTTTTTCTGATGGCACTGGTACCCTAGATCTTCAAAACAAGTAAATCTTCTAGATAAAATAAAATCAGGTCAGCATTTCCACAGTTACACAACAATGGTGAATTAACAGATCATGAAAAACAAGGGCTGAATAATGGTATGCACTTGCTGAGGCCTAAGACAGAAAATAACCATATTTGAAACTAAACTTAAATCACTGTTCAAATAACTGCAAAACACACAACAAATAAACCCAAGTGCTCATTTAGGTATAATTTTTATCTAACCCTACTCTGTTCTATAGGGTCAGTATGAGGCAGAATTGACGAGAGCAGGGTTTCTGCCCAGGGCACTCCGCTTTCTCACCCATGGGCGGGCGGTAAGCCTATGACCGCACTGCACTTCATTCTGCCTCTGCTACTGCAGCTGCTCTGCTCCTATTTCTTGGCCCCTCTCTCCATCTCCAGTGTGTAGCTCCTCTTGAGGTTGGCATACGGATCTCAGGCCCTGTGGAAGTTATATAATCTGTCAACTTGAGTGTATAAACAGTGACAGGGTGAACTTTAGCCTGTCAATCAGGTCACAGCTTGCTCACCTCATTTGGAGGCTCAAAGGAGACAAACAGCTCACTGGAGCTGGACCCACTCTCTCTCTGCTGGACATTCCTGTTGACAAGTCACATAGAGCCATGCTGATGGGAACCAGAGCCCTGGGGATACTTCCTCTGCAATTGGATCCACAAGACTTCACCACCTGTGATCTGGCATTCAGCATCATTGCATGTGCTGCAAGAGTCCATAGTGAATTTAAGGACTAGTATCAGACATATGGACTAATAACAGACTTATGGACTTGATCTGGACTGGGCTGGAATGTTTTGTCAATATACAATTGCTCTTTTATATAAATCTCTCTTAAACATATATCCCTGGATCTATTTCTCTATTCAACTCGGCATAAAACACAAGCCAAAAGGCCGCATTCAGGCTCTTCTTTCTTGATGGTAGTGAAAGCCTCCTTTCAGCCTCTGGAACCGTTCATATTAAACATAGAGGGATAGAAATCTGACCAATCCCCAAGCAAGGGTCCCAAATATCTTACTTGGTGCATATGAACGCTAGCTATATCCCTGATTCCATATCCTCTTCAGAATCCAGCTTCAATTTCTGGCAACTTTAAAAACTAAGTTCAGTCAAATCATATATATATATATATATATATATATATATATATATATATATATATATATATATATTTCAATAATTTCTATATCCTGTTGGGTCACCATTCATAGGAATGAGCATAAATATAAATCTCTTCCAGACAGTTGGCCAAGCAGCTGTCTTTCAGATTTCATGGCTGAGGGACAAACACCACTATATCAACTTATTGAGACATTTCCAAAATCTTTGAAAGCTAGTTTTTTGCCAATGCCTTCGATGCAACTTAGACTTCTTGCTCATAGGATACTTCATGAAATGGTTAAATGTCAAGTACTTTTCGGAATCAGTGACTGTATTCCTTCCATCTTCTTTAGATGTTTCCTCTATTGTTCTATATTTTGCCTACAGAATCCTTCAATATTGAAACTGGAGACACTTTAATTTCCTCTTCAGTTCTTTCAGCTGACAAATGCTAAGTCTTCTTCTTTTGGGTTTCTTCAATATAAAGATAAATAAAATCAAAATGACATCGGAGCCAACCTGAAAGAACCTAAAGTTTGCTCCTATTTAAGCAGACTGTGTCAGAAGACTTGTCTCTTCTTGATGATCTGAGTCCTGCATCTGTTCTCAACCTCCTGTTCTCAGGATTCGAGCCAACAACAACTCACCATGGTACCTGCCGACCTGGGAGATTATATATACCTTACTTCATTGCTGGCTGAGCTTGGATTCATTCAATTCCTCAGCCATAATAACCCTGACCAGCTGACCTTGAACTAACGCACCTGTGCCTCCACCAGTCTGTGGTCTTCCTGCTTCCTGGCTCATCTTCCTGCCTTTCTGGTTCAACAACCTGGTTCAACAATCTATAAGAGTCAGGAAAAGTCTCCAGCATAACATCTCACCCAAAACCTTGAATTAAACTGGACTTACTGACTTCCATAACTGGTGTCACTCTCTTGATATTAATACTAGTGATGGATAAGTTTATTGTGCCAACCTGGCTAATGAACACATGTAGGATTAACTGAAGGGTGGATAGATAAATGGTTCGGTGAAACTCGCCTTTCTTGTCTCTTGTTCTTTGATCATCAGACCAGTGTGAGGCTGCCTTAGCTGGTTCTCTGCCTCAACTTGCAAGCTACACTACCTGTGGGACACCTAACCCATGAATTGTGTTGCTGTAGTTTAAGGGTCCTTCAAGACCTGCTTCGCCACACTATTGGTGAACACATCGCTTGAGCTGGGGACTGTCGGACCCTGTCATCTGTCTGACTGTTGGGTGAGCTGCCTTGCTGTTTGCTGCCTGTGGCTGGATTACCTCAATTACTCTAGAGGACTTAGCTATCTGCTTCTTTGACTTATACGCAGCAGCCCTCAAGATTTTAAGGATTTCCAGTTTATTAGCTATCTCATGGAAGTGAGTTGCACTGAGCCATTTGCACAGCTCTATAGACTAATTAGCTGTCTGTTTCTTGTGTGTGTGTGTGTGTGTGTGTGTGTGTGTGTGTGTGTGTGTGTCCTGGTTTTGTTTCTCATAAGTGTCCTGGTTTTGTTTCTCTAGAGAACCCTGTCTAACACACTAGTGTTGCTTTTATAGAAAACTCGGCCTAACACGATAACTAAAAGTAATATCCAAAGTTGGATCCTGGGACAGAAAACTGGTAAGATCGTAATGATGTGTGTAGTGTTATAAAATTCTTACCTTGTACGAATTTGGCCCAATGCACTCTATGTGGACCCACCACTTATTTGTCGGCGAAGGCTTACATGTGGCTACTTGGGTAGCTGTGTGCTGGGTTAAGTGGACGGCAGCTAATATAATACCATCAACGTGAACATTTTGATGAATGTACCACTGTTGTTTAAGATGTTACCAACACAGAAAGCTGAGTGAGGGAAATGTGGAAATTTGTGTCTTACCTTTGCAAATTTTCTATAAACAAAATTATTCAAGAAATAAAGATTATTTTAAAACATTTGTTGGTGCAAACTTTTGATTACAAAAAAAATGAAGACTACTTTGTGTTCTAAAACTCAAACACTTCGATATTTTAGTTTCTAACTTGGGATTCACTTATTATAGCATATGACTTATAGTAATAGTTCTTAAAATTATTAGTCATACATTTCTTGGACACATTTTAACATTTTTATTGTGAAAGAACATTTTTAATTCTGGGCTATATAATGTCTGGCATTAATTACACAATGTTGTGATGCTCAGAAATACCTGACTTCAAGCACAAAGAAAATATTTTCTGTGAGATTTTATTTGTAAGGAAAAGATGAGGAAGAGAGAAATCACATAGCTTTTTTTAAAAAAAATCCTCTAATAATGACATATATGATCAAGAAAATAGGTAATTCATGCTTCCACCAGTATTGTAATGTTGTCTTTCTCGTAAAAAGAAAAAATATCATCTTAATTTAGAGATATTTTGGCCAGAAGTAGAAGTACAACTGAGGGTACTGAAGTCAAATTGTCTAATGAAATTAGGATTAACAAGCAAATTGATAATAAGGTACATTGGTACCAGATGCCTTATACCTTTTTCCAGTGACTGAAAAGAACTATTTCAAAGTTGGCGCAAAAATGATCACTATAACATTTGTTTTATTTGTGCTTTTCCAACTAAATACAAAGCAGACTCAAACCCTACAGTTTCCCTAGCCCCCAAATATCCCTCCACTGTTTTTTCTTAAAGTCACCAAACATTCCTCTATTATATAGCTGACATGAGGCCCTGAATATCTTAGAGACAGAATGTGCTTCCCAATTCCCATCTGGAAGGCCTAGCAGCTGGAAGCATTGCAAAGCCTGACTGAGGTATTACAGATGTTACACACTGATAGGACAACCAATTGTATTACCCTCAGAAACTGATTGATGAGATAGTCTTAAAATCCAGAGTCATTTCTCCCTGCCAAAGAAATTGTCAACTCCACACAACCTGGGGCTTGGCTTTGTTTAGAAGTTAGCTAACACATTTGAAGCAAACGCTTCTTTAAGTTACTTAGATCTCAATGCAATTTAAAACCATTTCTTAATTCTCAATGTAACCCTAAAAATAAGAATAGTGCTGATAAGCTGCCTCAAATGTGAATTGATTGAACTGGACCTTAGTTTCAATGCATAACTACCTACCCAACATACACACATAAGCAAGCAAGCAAGCAAACAAACAAACATTATTAATTAGAACTTTTCAGCCCAGTGATTCTGGCAACTGAAATTACGGAAGCAACAATTACAAGAAACTTAATTTTCAACTAGCAGGAGAATGAGGAAGACGAAAATGATCCATGCTGTGTACCCAGAAATTAACAATTGGTATTTGTGTCTGTGCCATGTGTCTCCTAGGCAACAGAATTAAATACATTTAATAAAAGATCATATTTCATTTGGCTGCTTTCATAAAAATCGTATGTCATGATAAGCACTTAAATTTACTGAATGAGTAAATCTATCAATAAATACTTTTCTTATAGCTTGGGGAAATGGAGGAAAGCAAGTCATATCAGGATGATTCTAGCTATAAATAACAGCCTCTAACAGTCACATAAACAACCCAGGTCTGCGTGTTATGTACAATGAAGCCCGATTCCATGCTGGTGTGTCATCCACAATCCAGGCTCTCACACTCCACCCTGTATTCCTCTTGATACTTACCAGCTCCTTTCCTGCGGGACCCAAGGGGGCTGCTGCAGCTCAGGCATCATGTGCTCTCCCGGTCAGAAAGAAGGCAGAGCCTGTCCCTTAGTCAACCTCTTTCCATGTAACAAGGAGGTAAAGCTTTCCCTGAACCTTCAGCTGTGCTCTCACCATGCTCAATGGGCGCCTGACTGACACGTGGGGGGGGGGGGGCTTGAGAAAGCCAGCAGTCTGTACTTCCATTCTTTGTCATGGGATGCGGGTATCAGTGTCAAGAATAAAATGAGCAAAACATCCTCTCTGTGTCTTTAAAGAAAAAGTCTCAAATGGAGCTTAACACACACGATACAAATTTGTTCCAAGAAAACCAGGCAGTTGGTTAAGTGGCAAAGCTGAACTCCTTGGTTGCCGAGTTTGCAGAGCGCCTCCTCTAATGAAAACACATTTGCATTCTTCTTCTAACGTCTGGGGCAAGAGAGCAGCAGTACGTATTCCTGGATTAACTAAGAGGGTGGGAAGCCCACTAAACTGGTTGGAGTCAAAGACATTCATGGCTCAGAAATGGTTCTAGTTTTAATGAGTGCCCATTTCAAGGTGAAGAGAGGGAAATAGGAGATGAGATGGTTCCTTTTGCAGAAGGTTTAAAATCTGGTATTATAAATGATAAGTATCTTAAAGAGAGTAGCGCTCACCTTTGTGCTTCATATGTAATAGTCAGAAAATATAATATTAAGATGTTACTCTTCTACCATGACCCCATATCCTTGTTTTAGTGCTAGCGCGACAATTACAGAGAATGCTCACAGTAAGTCCTTCGGTCAAAAATGTCCCCATTCCTATTACTTAGTTGGTTCATCTTCTAATAGAATTTTTCATGAAAGTCCCAGAGTGCTTGTATCTTCAAAGCTGTTTTTCAATGTATTTCATACATGAAGGACAGATTGGAAACCTTTTTAACCCGTGCACTGTGAATGTGGAAAATGCTGCTCCACTGTGGCTTTTCTTTAGATATTTCTCTTGAGGAGATTGATTCTAATCTAATTCTTGCCTTTGTAAATTTCATTTTCCGCCTGGGGAATCTGAGCTTTTCTTCTTTTTAGTTAAAGACTACTAAAATATACTGGATTACTTCTTGGGGCTTCACCTTTGTTCAATTTCCCTGCTATATGGCGGGAGGGGGACTTTTATATACATGGAATCAGGTCATCATACATCATGTCACACTCAACTTCACCACTTAAACTGTACAGTTAAATACATGTTAGCATATAGTTACATAAATGCATATAAATTTTAACCATAGCCAAGTTTAGGTCATCATTATCATACACCACAAAAAAGAGCGAGAGAGCTATTAAACTCCTACCCTCTACCTCCTGCTTCAGGTCTAGGCAAACGCCTTTCTATTATGGCCTCTACAGCTTTACCCATTCTGGACATTTTATAAGTAGAATAATATTGCTTGTGATATTTTGTGGCTGGCTTCTTTCACTGAGCATAATGTTTTCAAGGGCCATACATACTAGAGTATGTATTACTGCTTCACTCTTTTATTTGCCCATATACTATCTCATTATATTGATTTAAAAAAAAGGAGTTCAAAATGCTCATGGAAAATTTTATCACCTTTCAATTCCATTTTCCACAATCTTTTTGGTGTCCTCTTATACATTTATCTACGCAGCAGTTCCTACTTTTAGCTGTTATGAATAATCAAGCTAACACTATACATACAAGTTTTTATGTACACATATTATAAAAAATGGTACATAAGTAATCCTATTTGACCTGCTCTGGCTTCCCTATTGCCATGAGTCAGAGGTCCAACGTGCCTCTACCCTCTTTCTTTACCAATTCTGACACCAACCACACCTCGACAGCATTCAACTTCTCAGTGGGTTCGATAGTGTTTCGCAATGGCCACAAAGAACATGTAGACAATACTCATGATTACGGGGAGCGTTTCTTAGGAGAGTTAACAAGTTACCAGAAACCAGGATTAGGAAACACTAAGGTTATAGTCATTGGTCCATAGCAACACCTCTACTCTGCCAGTAGTCAAGTTTCTCTCTTGTCTGCAGCCTCGGAGCTGTGCACATGGCCCCTTGGCCTCTACCACCGTGGACCAGAAGCTGGAATCGACTTGATAGCAGTGTGTGTGCCTACACCCAAAAGCATCTTTCCAAGTGCATAGAAATATTTATCTTTTCATACCAGCTTTGTATTTTCAGCCTGCAATCTCGGATTTTTAGTTAGTTTCTTAGTATTTTCTGTATTCAACATCATATAATCTATAAAAAGAGTTTTTACTTTTCACTTTCCAATATGGATACCTTCTGGTTCTCTTACTTGCCTAAATGCCAAGAATAGAATTTCTATAATACTGAATAGAAATAGTTAAAGTATTTATCTGTCTTATTCCTGATCTTAGGCAGGAGGTGTCCAATCTTTCATCACTGAGCATGATGTCTGTTGTGAGTTTTCATAGATGCTCTTTCTCAGGTTAAGGAAGTTCCCTTCTATCCCCAGTTGTTGAATTGTCATCATAAAACAATATTGGAGTCTATCAAATATTTTATTGTCTACTGAAATTATCAGCTGTTATTATTCTACTTATAGAGTGTATCACATTGAGTTCCAAATGTGGGACAGTCGTCCATTCTTTGGATATATATAATTTGGTAAAGGTGTATAATTCTCATTTAAATGTTGCTTGAATTGATTTGCTGATTCTTGTTTTTACAGGGATTTTGTTTCCATATTCATAAGAGATATCGGTCTATAGTTTCTTTGCGGATGACGTTACTATTTGGTTTTGGTATCAGTACTACAGGCTTCAATGGATGACTCTTCCCTCATACCAGGGAACTTCAAAATACTGGTGGGAAAATTCCATTGTCTTTCATATATCCTCATCTCGAGGGAGTATTCTAAGTTTATTTCTTCCAAGGAAATTTATTTGTTCTATAGCAGTCCATCCAATTTTCAGTATTTTTCACTAATTCCATCATGCATCATTTCTTCTACAGTCTTCCTTACTCACTGTGTAGCTTTTGAATGAATATGAGGCTATTAAAAATATCCAGGCTTGGTTCAAGCACACCTTGGTCCTCAAAGTGACATCTTTGCCAATTAAGACTTGAACGAGATCTTGTGCAGCAGACTTTCCCATTTAGATTTTTCACATTAACGTTAATCGTAAAGTCAGCACTTTTCTGCTTATCATTTTGTTGCTTACTGGTCCAGTTTTGAGGATGCTTTCTTTATATTGAGTATAATCCTACTAAAGGCTGTAGACTTTGATCTTCATTAAAAGTGCTTCAATCCTCTTTACTTTCAGCAACAAGAGTGTGTTATGTGCACATGGGAAAGTTGTTAACTAGCCTATCTCAGATCCACACAAAATTCATCTTCCCAAGGTCAGGCTTCTTAGATTGCTCAGCATATAGATTGAATACATATGGTACCCTTGACAAACACCTTTCCTTGTTCTATTCAAAGAAATATCTCTTGTTCTGTGTACAGGTTCCCAAAAGCGCAACTAAGTATTCTGAAATTTCCTATTCTTCTTACTTTTACCCATTCTTTGGGTAATATGATGTACACACTCAGCTCTCTTTGCATAGTCAGTGAAACACATCTTGCAGAGACAAGAAGACATCTTTCTGCCACTCATCTGTCAGGATATGGTGGTTTGTGCCTTGCTGTGATGCTGGAATCATTTCTAGATACTATAATAATATGGCACATAGGCACAATAAAAAGACTTTCAAAAAGCTATAGATTTGGGAAGTTCAGATAATACCTCCACCAAGCATAATCTTGAAAGCAATGTGTTCAATAAGCATTTATTAAATCAATTTCATTGAATCAGTTCATTTTATGCACTTAACCAGCACAGACCTAACTTGTATTTTGCCTAAATGACATCGAAGAAAAAGTTACTAAGCTATATTATTCTTTGAAAGGTTGGCCCCTCAGAAAGAATATCTACCTCTTTAACTGTTTATTTACTCTTGCAATGTAAGATGTTCTCAAAAATAAATAATGTAAAATGTTCTGTTGTGATCTAAAAAAGAGGGTTTTTTAATAGTAAGAAAAAATGCAAAAGGCCTTAACTCTTATTCTTAAGTGGTGCTCACCATAGAGTTTTAGAGTGGGCACATTACATGTAAAATTGAAATCAATGAATCACTTAAAATAATTTGTGGATAACATACCAAATCCAGGAACACTTTTGAGGCTGGCTTTAAGGCAAATTTTCTCCAGTCTGAGGTAGCTGTATCTCATCAGACAATTCCACAGAAACATCCAATCCATCCTTGTCCGATGGTTCATGATAATGACACTTCTTTCTCCAGGAATAAACGCATCACCTGTTATAATCACTTTTACCCCAAATACAGTCTCCAGCAATGCCTAGAGGAAAAAGTATAGATATACAGATATATATATATATATATACATACATACATATTTAGCCATTTTAAATTATGGTTGGCCATAGGTAAATTTTATTATGCCTCAAAAATAAATCTTATGATTCTAATGGAAAGCAATCAAAATCATAGTACTTTCCTTGCTTTTTCCTTCTATAATAAATCAGGCAGGGAAAGCTCATCTAGGAGAATGAACTTCAGAAAGCACTGTTTCTACTCTTATTTCTTCTGCTAATTTAAATTTCCGGCAGTTTTCTACTGAATAAAACTAACTTTACTTGAAATCTTAAGGTATACACAGGGGCTTCATAAAGTTTAAGGGAAAACTCCATTATATTTTCATTCAATTTTTAGTGAGAACTTTTTGAAGCTCCTACATATTAAGTTAAAATAAAATGGTGCAAAATGTGTACAGCAATATGCCATTGTGTCAAGCTTTGAAGAGCATCGATCTGAATGTTATCATTACTCGCACAGTGCTATTAACAATAACTACTATTGTTTGTTTTGTTTTTTCTTAAAAGGATGGTCTATAGCATCATGGGTGATGCACAGAAGTACAATGTTGAGACACAAAAGCAAAATAGAAGGAAATAAACAATAAGTAACCATTTAGATGAAAAACTTTCTAAAACTGCAACTAAAATGTTTTAAGGGTAAATATGAGGGTATTTCAGGAACACTGGTGGCATAAGGAGAACTAGAAATTGATCTAGTAACCACAAGGTCAGTGGTTTGAACCTACTAGATACCCCAAGGGAGAAAGATGAGGCTTTCTGCTCAGAAAACTAAAAGGGAAGTTCTTTGCACAGACAAGATCGTGTGCAGCAGATTGTCCTACAGGGTCGCTATGAGTTGTAATCGATTCGATGATAATGAGTTTTGTTATAAGGGGGTTTCAAAAAGTTGATGGGAGAACCCCATGAGCTTTCATTTATTTAAAATCATTTTACTGGTGGCTCATACAACTCTTATCACAGTCCACACATACGACCATTGTGTCATGTACATTTGTCACCATTATTCTCAAAACATTTGCTTTCTACTTGAGCCCTTGGCATCAGCTCATTTTTCCCCTCCTTCCCCCCATGAGCTTAGAATTTCATTTTTCCACAAACTTTTGGGAAGCTGTCTCATACAGTAAACCTGTTATTGTTGATTCTGACTCACAGGGACCCTATGTGTAACAGAACAAAATATTGCCCAGACCTGCACCATCCTTACACTTGTTAAGTCTGAGCCCACTGTTACAGCCACTGTGTCAATCCATCTACTCAAGGGCCTTCCTCGTTTTCCCTGCCTCTCCACTTTACCAAGCATGATGTTCTCCAGGGACTGATCTCTCCTGACAACACGTCCAATGTACGTGAGCTGAGTACCTCCATCCTTGACCCTATATGGATCTATGCTGTCTCTAGTGCTCATCAGCCTGTTGAAATATTTCAATTGGCATTCCATCCACTCCTGACCCTTGTTTTTGGTTAATGCTTTCAGTGCAGCTTGACTCTTCCTCCAGCACCAACGGTTCTTGGTCATATGCTACCCCTGAAATATTGGAAGTTGACTAGTTCTGTTAGGTATAGTGACTGTGTATTCTTCCCCTCTTACTTTCGATGTGTCCTGCATTACTGAATATTTTGACGATATAATCTTTCAATATTACCACTCGTGGCTTCAATTTTCCCTTGAGTTCTTTCAGTTTAAGGTGTGTTAAACATGTATTTCTTTGGTTTTCTAATTCTAGATCTTTGCACATTTCATTATAATATTTGACTTTGTCTTTGGGATATGCCTTTGGAAATTTTCTGTTCAGCACTTTGCCTTTGTCATTTCTTCCATTTGCCTTAGCTGCTCTATGGTTAAGAGCAAATTTCAGAGACCCTTCTGACATCACTTTGATCTTTTCTTTCCTATCTGTTTAAGGACCTTGTGCTTTCTTCACGGATGGTGATGCTGATGGAACCCTACAGCTCATCACTCACCAGGTCTTCTGTTGATGATGTTCAATGCCTCAAGTCTGTTCCGAAGGTGTTCCCAAAATTCAGGTGGAATTTACCCACGGTTGTATTTTGGCTCTCGTGGACTTGTTTTACATTTTCTTCAGCTTCAACCGGAACATGCGTATGAACAACTGATGGTCTATTCCACACTTAGGCCCCCACCTCACCCACCACCACTGGCCTGGTATTAGCTGCTGATATTCAGTCTCCATGTCTCTCCCCACAAATGTAGTCAATCTGATTTCTCTGTATTCCATCTGGAGAAGTCCCTGTGTATAGCCACCATTTGTGTTGTTAGGGGGAAAAAAGTATGGAGTTGTGGAAAAAGCAAACTAATATTAACATAAGCTAATGAAACAGACTAGAACAGTAAAATGAAGGGAGAAATGTTGTATGTCTTAAGTACTACAGATTTAAAAATCTTATGCTCTGAGAAGAAAATAGAATCCTTTGGTCTAGAGTTGCTACAGATATATCATAATCTCCATAAAGTTCACTTTAGGGCAGCCGTCCTCAAACTACGGCCAGCAGGCCACATGCGGCCTCCTGAGGACATTTATCCGGCCCACCGGGTGTTTTTGCCCCGTTTGTTTTTTCACTTCAAAATAAGATATGTGCAGTGTACATAGGAATTTGTTCATAGGTTTGTTTTTGTTTTTTAAACTATAGTCCGACCCTCCAACGGGTCTGAGGGACAGTGAACTGGTCCCCTGTTTACCAAGTTTGAGGACCCCTGCTCTAGGGCATGGGTATTTAAATCTGGTGTCAAATATACCTTGGAAGGACAACTTCCAAGAAGACTATAAACATGCATGCTCTTTAAATTATATGCAAATATACGTGAATGTGTTACCACATACATTGCTAGGCATTTTGCCTAGCATTCTCATCAAATTTCAAAAGTATCTATAACTGCTCAAATAACTACATAATCCTGGCACCAAACGGTCTCTGGGGGTATTTCAGACTCTGAGATTGGGGGAAAAAATCATAGCAGAGTTCTCTGGGCTTGGACCCAAATCACTAAATATCTTTTCTCACAGACTGTTACCCTCAGACACCTCCAGGGCTGGATAATCAGTCAGGCAACAGACAACAGGCCTATAAAATTCATCATAGTAACCCTTGTGGTGAATGTTCTCAGAATAGCCAACCATCCAAGACTAAAAGGACAGTGTTTTACCCCACAACAAAGCTCACAAGGCGGGGACCTTCCTTCCAAGAAGGACTAATATAAATGGAGAGACAAGGCAAGAAGTAGGAATGCTGTTACATTGGGGAGATGGAAATTAATGATATAAAACAAAATGTGTATAAATCATTGGATGGAAAATTATATGCTCTGTGAACTCTCACCCAAACCACAACTAAAAGAAAAGTCCAATTTACATGTAGGGTTCTTAATATATTAGAAGCATTATATATAAATCCTGTAAAGAGACATTTTGGAGGCTTGGGGCTTTGAAGAGTTTCCTTGGAGAAATTTTATTAAGGATCTCCCAGGAGAGAAAAATCACCCAACAAGCCTACAAGACTGGCTCTCTGGTGCTTTGCTCTGCCTGGTCATGTGAAAATGGGCTTTTAAATATTAGAGTGGAAGGGGAAATTCTACAGGTGGTGGGGAAAAGTTTGGGGGATATGTAATACCACGCAAGTGTAAATGAGCACTATAAAGCACGAGTATATCACTGCATTATATGTCTTGAGCCCAAGGATATGCGGAGTCACCATCCCACGATAACCATGATTAGCTTCACTCTGGTGCCCATATATGGTACACTTCTTGTGTTTTCAAAGATTCAAAATTGGAGGAAAAGAGAAGTTGACTTTTAATTCTGTGCAGTACTAACGTGTTTGTGTCTTATGAGTAAAGAAACCCTGGAGGCAGGAGAAGGTACGCTTTGGTTAGAGGCGGCTAACCACAAGGCTGGCAGTTCAAACTGCCAACCACCAGCCATTTCAAGGATGAAGCCATCTGCTCCCACACAGATTTACAGCCTTGGAAACCTGCTGGATGGGCTAGAATTAATGCAATGGGGGGGGGGGGTGAGAGTTTAAAAACCCCTGTTGACTCAATTTCCAGCTGCCAATGAAAAGGCTGGCAGTTTGCATTCGCCATTCTGTAGGGGACAGATGTGCCCAGTGCCTTCCATAAAGATGTGTCCTCATAGAACCCTTGGGGGGGCTGTTCTTCCCTGTTCGGTACAGTCACTTCACTATTTGTAGGACTTGACTGGTGAGTTGGGTTTGGGTTAAAAAACAATCGTGTTTCCATGATGATAAAAATGATCAAACTCCCACCCTGTTTGTCTAGGAGCACCCCATATGGCATTCTCTCTTGCCATCTAACAGTCTATCAGAATGCTAGACAGTATTTGGGGAAGCCTAAAATTCAAACTCACATTAATCATTTTTACTGTCAGACATACATATCATCAACCTGGTGCCCCAAAATGTGAATGCAACATACTAGCATGAATCAGGGAACCAATAGTGGAAAACCCCCTCCCCACTGAAGAATTCACTTCAGAAGGACATGTCTGATAAGAGCACACAGGAGCAAATGAAGGAGGAGGAAGAGAGAGTGGAGCACATCCTAGACCACCAAACCCTGGGGACAATATTCCTGCTCAGAGCAGCCAAAGCACAGGGAGGACCATAGGGCTAGCCCGACTGTCAGACACAACATCCCTCACTGACCCATAGCGGTACAGAGGACAACACTGGAGACAGAGTACGGATATTGTGCCCAATCTGATGCCACCACAGCGGCGAAACACTAAAGCATACAACAGAACAGCAAGGGGCACAAAGCAACAATGGACCCCTGGGAGTACCAAAAACAGACTTTGGGGTGAGGGAGTGGCCCCCCATCAGGCTTGACTGGAAAACACTCCTAAAGGGCAACAAACAGACCTTGAACTATTTCCAGGCTTTTCTTTTGGGGGGTGTTGTTTTTTGTTGTGGGGCTGGTTTTCTTTTCTTTTGTTGTCTTGTTTTGCTCTGTCTTGCTTTTATGTATATTATTATCTCTGCAGGTCTAGATAAATAAGATAGGTGGGATAAACAATCTGGAGGAAAAAACAACAGGACTGATAATTCCTCGGGGGGGGGGGGGAACATGGTAGAGGGGCAGGTGGGGGAAAGGAAGTGGTGTTAACATACCCAGGTACAAGGGAACGACAAGTGATCCAAAATCAGCGGCGAGGCGGGTGTAAGAGGCCTGGTAGGGCTTGATGAAAGGCAATGTAATTAAGAGGAATTACTGAAACCCAAATGAAGGCTGAAGATGACAGTGGGACAAGAGGAAAGTAAAAGGAAATAGAAGAGGGAACTAGGAGGCAAAGGGCATTTATGAGGTCTTAATACAGGCATGTACATATGTAAATATATTTATATATGAGGATAGGGAAGTAGATCTATGTGCGTGTGTGTGTGTGTGTGTGTGTGTGTGTGTGTGTGTGTGTAGGCTGAGTATTTAGGTAGCTGATGGATATTGATCCTCTACTCAAGTACTCCCTTAATGCAAGAACACTTCGTTCTATTAAACTGGTATTCTATGATGCTCACCTTCCAGACATGATTGTTGAAGATAAAGCAGGTGCGTAGCAAATGTGGTGAAGAAAGCTGATGGTGCCTGGCTATCAAAAGATATAGCATCTGAGGTCCTCAAAGCTTGAAGATAAACAAGTGGCCACCTACCTAACTGAGAAGCAAAAAAAAGTCCACATGGAAGAGGCACACCAGCGTGTATGAACACGAGGTGTCAATAGGATCAGGTATCAAACATAAAAGATCCAGAACGAAAAATCATATCATCGTGAATGAAGAAAGTACAGAGTAGAGACTCAAAGTCCATCTGTAGGCAAGTGGACATCCCCATACAGAAGGGTCACGAGGAGGAGACGAGCCAGTCAGGGTGCAGCGTAGCACCAATGAAATATACAACATTCTTCTAGTTCTTTAATGCTTCCTTCCCCACACCATCATGATCTCAATTCTACGTTACAATTCTGGCTTGACCAGAGCATGTACACTGGTACAGATCAGTGCTGGAAACAAAGGGAATCCAGGACAGATAAATGCCTCAGGACCAATTATGAAAGTAGAGATACTACGAGGGGAAGGGGAAGGTTGGGGAGAAAGGGGAAACGGATCACAATGATCTACATATAACCCCCTCCCTGGGGGACAGACAATAGAAAAGTGGGTTAAAGGATACATAAGACAGTGTAAGACATGAAAAAATATATATAAATTATCAGGGTTCAGAAGGGAGAGAGGGTGGGGAAAGGATGGGAAAAAATACCAAGAGTTCAAGTAGAAAAAAAATGTTATGAGAATGATTATGGCAACAAATGTACAAATGTGCTTGACAGAAAGGATACATGTATGGATTGTGATAAGAGTTGTACGAGCCCCCAATACAAACATTAAACAAACAAAAAAAGACATCTAGTCAGTATGTTTTACAGTCCCTCCAAAGAGAGAATAACAACCACACTACCCTGAAATAAAGATGCTGTAGCTCTTCAGAATGCCAGATTAACAATCTTGAAAAGAAAAACACTACCCATGAGTTTTAACTGTTTGTCTTATTTCTAGATACAGAATCACACAGTTTCAGCAGTAAGAAACAATAAATTCTACAAAACTTTATGACACTTTAGAAACAAAAATCTACAACATACTACCTAATTCGGCCACTAAAGTTAGAATTTAAACTCTAGAAATAATTGATGGCTAAGGATCTTCTTATCCACTATAGACGAACACAAGGATGAGACCGTCCCCTCAGGATGGCAGCTAACCAGTTTTGCCATCGTGTTGCATGTCCTCATCTATGAATATTTAGTCCGAATGAAAAACCAACCATGACATTGCTAATCTCCAAATCAAAGCTTCCAAGGCTTGGTTACGGTTTGCCTCCCCAAATCCCTAGATATTTAGGCCATGAACCACAAGTGACTCATTAGACACTGATGAGTGGCCCCTTTCTTACAAATCGTAGTCTAGCCAGAAATTATATTCAATAATCTGTGTTTACTGAATATATATTTGGTTCTAGGGTGACCAATACCAGCAGGTTATGGAGGAGGTGAGTGGGATTACCTTTTAAGTTCTGAAGTTGTGTAAGGGCAGATCTCCAAGAAATTTTCATAATTGCTAGTAGGACTTATGATCTTGAGAAGCAAAGATGCTCTGAGTATATGTTTAGCTTGACCCTGAGAGTATTAATTATGTTCACAATATAAGGAACAAAGACATATACTCACCATGAAAGAAATACTTCAACAGAAACTGGAAAGCCAGTCCCCCTTTCTATTTCATAAAGAAATTTTGCACACACACACGTGGATTAAACTAAGTGGCCTCGAACTCTAACTCAATTCCACCGACCTCAAAGTCTAACTCAATTCCAAAGGATTTCATGGCTGAAACTCCTTTAAAGTCAAAATTGTGCTCCTTAAAAATAGTAAGGCAGGAAACAAAAATAGGGCAATAAAATTAACTTAATATACAAGAGAAGGTAACAAAAGGCGATTTTATGATTCTATCTGCACAGCAGTAATTAGTTGAAAATAATTTCCACTAATTTATTTTTAGTGGAGCTAAAAATAAATTAGTGGAAATGATTTTTAACTGTTTGAAACTGCTTAAAACAAAGAATTGACTCTGTGGCAACAGGGGAGAAATGAGTCCATTTTCATACTAATTTCTTGCTGAATAAAAATGATCTATTTTGTTAAAAATTCATTTGGTACTTTGTAAGAATATACAATAAAAGGTCATAAAGGCACCCTGACATTTTTTCACCTATATCTTTTATCAAAGATGCCCAATAGTTCAAAATTAAAATATCAATTTTCCATAAGGGATTCAAATTCTATCAATTCCTTAACTTAAAGACTCTCTCTCCCGGAATACGGAAGAGTAGCAGGATACAAGATCAATAAACAGAAGTCAGTAGGGTTTCTATACACATCGGACAGGGCCATGGAAGAGGCGATTAAGAGGGAAGTACCCTTCACAGTAGCCAAGAACAAAATGAAATACCTAGGAATATATTTAAACAAAAATATCAAAGACCTTTATAAGCATAATTATAAAACCCTATTACAGGAAACCAAAAGTGACCTTCACAAATGGATGACCCTCCCCTGCTCATGGTTAGGTAGGCTGAACATAGTAAAGATGACAGTTCGTCCTACAGCACTCTACAAGTTCAATGCTATACCAAAATCCAATTACCATCAACCTTCTTCAAAGAATTGGAAAAACTGACCACCAACATCATATGGAGAGGGAAGAAACCCAGAATTAGCAGAGAACACCTCAAGAAGAAGGACACAATTGGAGGACTCGCCCTACCTGATTTTAATGCCTACTACACAGCTACAGTGGTCAAAACAGCATGGTCCTGGCACAATGATAGACACTCAGACCAGTGGAAAAGAATAGAAAGCCCAGGAGTAAAATCATCAGCATATAGACAACTGATCTTCAAAAAGGGTCCCAAAAATGTCAAGTGGGAAGCAGATCCCTCTTTAATAAGTGGTGCTGGAAACAATGGATATCCACATGTAGAAAGATGAAACAAGACGTTTACCTCACCCCATGCACAAGAATACACTCAAGTTGGATCACAGATCTAGAAGTCAAACCCCAAACCATCAGGACCATTAAGGAGGGAATCGGGACTAATCTCAGAGCACTGGCCCAGGGAGCACATAGGCTGACTGCAACAGGGACGGGTACACACACAGGTGAACTGGAAATCGACAAGTGGGATCTAATAAGAATAAAACACCTGTGCACCTCGAAAGACTTCGCCAAGAGGGTAACAAGGCAACCCACAGACTGGGAGAAGATTTTTAGTAATGACACATCAGACAAAGGGCTCATTACTAAAATCTACACCATCATGACCTGCAAAAAGAGGAAAACAGTTAACCCTCTAAGGAAGTGGGCAAAAGAATTGAGAAGAACTTTCACTAGAGAGATCAATATGGCCAATAAACACATGAGAAAGTGCTCGAAGTCCCTTGCCATAAGAGAAATGCAAATCAAAACAACCATGAGATACCACCTAACACCCCTGAGGCTAGCCCAGATCAGTAAATCAGAGAGCAACAAGTGTTGGAGGGGCTGTGGTGAAGTAGGAACCCTCCTCCACTGCTGGTGGTCGTGCAGATTTGTACAGCCACTGTGGAAAGCAATCTGGCGATACCTAAAGAAAATGGAAATTGATCTACCTTATGACCCAGCCATCCCTCTACTGGGCATATACCCGGTTGAAGCAGCAAATAAAACACGACCAGTCATATGCGCTCCAATGTTTATTGCGGCACAATTCACAATAGCAAAGACTTGGAAACAGCCTAAGTTTCCATAGATAGACGAGTGGATTAGCAAACTTTGGCACATACACACAATGGAGTATTATGCAGCACTGAAAAGCACCGATGAGCACATGAAACACGTTATTTCATGGGAAGAGTTGGAAGGAATTATGTTAAGCGAGGTAAGCCAGATCCAAAGGGACAGGTACAACATGAGTCCCCTGAGGTAAGTACAATCAGCATGACAGAAATAGAAGAATAAACATCCATCCCACAATAAATGGGGGGAAGCATAGAGAGTTGGAGGGAGGGCAGGCCACACTTAGGAGGTACATGAGAGCCCAGCATAAAGAAGGAGTAGTGGGGGAGGGACTGGGAGAACTGGGAGGGGGAGAATCCGAGTGGATGGTATGGGGGGGTGGAACAGGGTACTAACCCACCCGGGGTAGAGTATTGGTTGTGTCCCCACAGATCTGGAACATGCATACGGACCCCACCACGACACACCAAACAAGGAGGGCAACGAAAAGTACAGAGGTCTATACTATGTCAGCAGGTCCACCTAGACAAGATAGGCTGGACAAATAATGAGAGAAGAAAACAACAGGACCAATGGTCCTAGAGGGACATGAGAGCGTGGGAGGTAGGGGAAGGGAGGTGTCACCCAACACAGGGATAAGGGAACAGCGAGTGGTTCTAAACCAGAGGAGGGAGGGGAGGGGAGGACTGGTAGGGAGTGACCAAGAGCAAGGTAACTGAGAGGAATTACTGAAACCAGAATGAAGACTAAACATGGTAATGGAACAGGAGGAAAGCGAAAGGAAATAGAGGAAATGAGTAGGAGGCAAAGTGCATACAGAGAAGCCTAAATACAGACATGCACATATGTAAATATATTTATGATTATGGGGGCAATAGACTTATATGCATATATTTATAGGTTCAGTAGTAGGGTAGCAGATGGACATTGGGCCTCCTCACGCATAATCCCCCAATACAATAGCACCTCGCCCTGCTAAACAGTCATTGCAGGATACCCATCTTCCCGACATGATCACTGAAGACAGACGTGTGTGTAAGCAAACGTGGTGAAGAAAGCTGATGGTGCCCGGCTATCAAAAAGATATAGCGTCTGGGGTCTTAAAGGCTTGAAGGCAAATAAGTGGCCATCTAGCTCAGAAGCAACAGAGCCCACAGAGAAGAAGCACACGGCCTAAGCGAATACAAGGTGTTGAATGGACCATGTAGCAGACACCAAGGAACAAAAACAATCATTGTGTGATCACCTTCCTCGCATAATCGCTGAAGACGAAAGTGTGCATAAGCAAGTGTGGTGAAGAAGGCTGATAGTGCCCGGCTACTGAGAGATACAGCATCTGGGGACTTAAAGGCTTGAAAGCAAACAAGCGGCCATCTAGCCCAGAAGCAACCAAGCCCACACGGAAGCAGCACACCAACATAGGCGACCGTGAAGGGCAGAGGAGACCAGGTCTCCAACAACAAAGGTGGGGTGGTGGTGAGAATCACATCACCGTGAAAGAGGGGGAGTGCGTGATGGGGACCCAATGCCCATCTGTAGACAGCTGGACACCCCTTCCAGAGGGGTAGTGTGGAGGAGAAGGGCTACTCAGGGTTCAGTGCAGCAACAATGAAACTCAAAATCTTCCTCTAGTTCCTGAACGCTTCCTCCCCTCCCAATCATCATGACCCCAATCCTACCTTGCCTTGCGGACCTGGTTATACCAGAGGATGTACAGCGGTGCAGTGGGGATCTGGAGGCACAGGGAATCTAGGACAGACGAACCCCTCAACACCAGCGGTGGGAGTGGCGACACCAGGAGGGAAGGGGGAGTAGAAAGGGAGAACCGATCTCGGAGATCTACGTGTAACCTCCTCTCTGGGAGATGGGCAATGGGGAGGCGGGTGAGGGGAGACGCCGGGGAGTGTAAGATAAGATATAATAATTATTTATAAACTATCAAGGGACCAGGGGTGGGATCGGGGGGGAAGGGGGACGGGGGAAAAATGGGAAACTGAGCTGATTCCAGGAACCCAAGTGGAAGGTAAATTATGAGAATGATGAGTGCAATGAATGTATAAGGGTGCTTTGCCCAATTGATGTATGTACAGACTGTGATAAGAGCCTTATGAGCCCCAATAAAAAGATTTTTTTAAAATAATAAAATAAAATAAAAGACAACAAAAAAAAGACTCTCTCCCTGATGCATTATTACTGTGGACAAGGCAATGATTTAAATAGCTGGGTCATAGAAGTCTTCTCAAATATATACCAATTTAATGGTGCGGTGATAGTTAAACTTTACCAATATGTTAAATTCTAAAGTCAGTCAAGAATAGCTCACACTGATCGCGAAAATCTCCTGAGGTCTCTTAGAGATCAACGCACACTCTCAGTAAATTCAGCTCAATTTCCCCAGCAAATTTGGACCACAACTATTTCTCTAGCTGACCATTACACTATTAGTTGGTTTCTATGTTGTTTTTAAAAACCCTATTTCTTTAAACACAAGAATCACACTAGTCACAAACATATTCCCATTTCACCCCTCGTGAGGTCCAGGGAAACAAAATAACTCAGGAGGCCAGCACAACATGATCACAGCAAAGGAAGACACTGGGAGGTGGACGAGAGTTAAAAGTAAAAACGGCCAATACTAATGAATATAAAGTCCTAATAAAAACAATAATAAAGGATAATGTACAGTAGACATGTAGACTGACATGCAAGCTGCACAAGTACAGGAAGATGAATGGGACTACACTCAAGTATACATAAGTTTGGGAAAGGATATTTCTACATATACATGTATGTGCTGTGAACATGTCTATGTATATTATACTGCTTGCAGGGTGCAAAGTTTTGAAAATTTCTAAGCCACAACCAAACTCCATGACAAAATGAGTCACTGGGATAGGGGGCTTGGAACCACAGACTCAGGGGATAACTCTGCCAACTCACATAACCCACGAAGACTATGTCCTACAACCATCCTATGTTAGTGAGTAGCCACGGAGGTCTGAAAAGCTTGTGAGCAGTAATCTAAGATGAAATTTCTGGTCTCTCCCTGTCCAGAACATAGAAAAATAAAGAAAATAATTTACTCAAATAAATAATTAGGAGACTTCCAGGAAGATGGCGACGAAGTGACACATACCAGAGGGACTCCATAGAATTCAGCCCAGAAGAGTTACTTAAAGGGAAATTCAATGCTGCTGGAACACAGAAGGACCATCATAAAGATAAGTAGGCATAGACCCATGGGGTATTGAGGGGCTGGGGGCTTTTGGCTTACCTCAGTGGAGGTCGGCTGGGGCTTCACCTTGCCCCACCTGTGTCTCTGCCGGAGCCAGGACCATTTGGAGCCTATAGGGCGGCTTGGTCTCAACACAGCCCCAGTTTGCCACCACCTGCCTCGGTGCAGGTACTGGACCCTTACAGCTCCACTGGCAGGGATCGGGGTTCGGCTACATTGTTGTTCTGGTTTCCATGTCCTCTCTGGTTCCCCCCACCTGTGCAGTCTTGGAGGGCTGCACAGGGGGACTCTTTCTCAACACAGCCACAGCTAGCCGCTGCCGCATCGGAGCATAGACTAAACCCTTGATGGGATCGGCGACATTGTTGCGTTTGTTTCCATCTCTTCACTATACCCCCCCCCCCCGTCCCCCATATGAACAAATTCTTGGAAAAAGAATGCCTCTCTAGTTTATCCTCGATGGACATCAAGAATCTCAACAGATCCATAGCAATAGAAGAAATAGACAAGGTTATCAGGGATTACCAACAAAAAAAAATCCCCTGGACCAGATGGCTTCACTACCAAGCACTTAGGGAACAACTAACACCAATCCTACACAAACTCTTCCAGAACATCGAAAAAGGTGGCAAACTCCTGAACCCCTTCTATGAAGCTAGTATAAGTCTGATACCAAAACCGGGCAAGGATCCCACAAGAATTGAGAACTACAGACAAATATCCCTAATGAACGTCAACGCAAAAATCCTTAACAAAATACTAGCCAACAGAATACATAAGTAGATAAAACAAATAATTCACCATGACCAAGTGGGATTCATACCAGGCATGCAGGGATGGTTCAACATATGAAAGACCATTAGTATTATTCATCATATTGACATGAAAAACTATAAGAACTACATGATAATATCAATAGGTGCAGAAAAAGTATTCAACAACATCCAGCAGCAATTCCTGTTTAAGACACTTGAGAAGATAGGAATGGAAGGCAAATTCCTCAAGACAATACAAACTATATATGAAAAACCAATAGCCAACATGGTAGTCAACGGAGAAAAGACTAACATAATCCCACTGCAAAAGGGGACCAGACAAGGATGCAGCTTTTCCCCACTCTTATATAATACCATGCTAGAGGTTTTAGCTAACAGTATAAGGCAAAGAAAAGACATCAAAGGTATTCATCTGGGAAGGAAGAGGTGAAACTATCGTTATTTGCAGATGATATGATTTTATATGTGGAAAATCCCAAAAGTTCCACAAGGGGAGTACTGGAAGCAATAGTAGAGCTTAGCAGAGTAGCAGGTTACAAGATCAACAAACAGAAGTCCATCAGACTATTATACACATCGGATAAGACCACAGAAGGAGATCAAAAAGGTGGAATCCTTCACAATAGCCAAACACAAGTTGAAATATCTAGGGATATACCTGACTAAAAGAACAAAAGATCTATATCGGGAAAACTACAGATATCTAGGGATATACCTAACTAAAAGAACAAAAGATCTATATGAGGAAAACTACAGAACACTATTACAAGAAACCAAGAGTGATCTCAACAAATGGAAGAATATCCCATGCTCGTGGATTGGAAGACTCAATACAGTCAAGATGTCAGTTCTGCCAAAGGCACTAAATAAGTTTAATGCAATCCCGATACAATTGCCCTCATCTTTCTTCAAAGGAATGGAAAAACTGATTATCAACATCATACAGAGAGGGAAGAAGCCCATAATTAGCAGAGAACTCCTTAAGAAAAAGGACACAGTGGGAGGGCTTGCTTTACCTGACTTTAGCACATACTATACAGCCACAGTGGTCAAAACCTTATGGTATTGGTACAATGATAGATATTCAGACCAATGGAAAAGAACTGAAAACCCACAAATAAAATCATCAGCATACAGACAACTGATCTTTGATAAGGGCCCCAAAAATACCAAATGGGAAGTACATGCCCTCTTTAACAAGTTGTGCTGGAAAAAATGGATATTTATCTGCAGAAAAATGAAGCAAGACCCTTACCTCACTCCATGCATAAGAATAAACTCAAGGAGGATCACAGACCTTGAAGTTAAACCCCAAACTATTAGGGTCATCAATGAGGGAATTAGGACCAACTTGAGAACTTTGGCACAAGGAATACATAGGCTATCAGAAATAGGGTATGACACACACACAGAGGCAGCACAAATTGACAAATGGGATATTACTGAAGATAAAACACCTGTGTACATCAAAAGAATTCACCAAGAGAGTAATAAAAGAGTCCACGGCTGGGAAAACATCTTTAGCAATGACACATCACTCTGCTAGCTTCCAAAAAGAAAAAAAAACTAATTGCCCACTTGAGAGGTGGGCAAAGGACCTGAACAGAAGTTTCACAGGGGCAGAAATCCAAATGGCCAACAAACATATAAGAAAATGTTCCCGATCTTTAGCCATAAGAGAAATGCAAATTAAAACAACAATGAGGTACCACCTAAAACCATCAAAGGTAGCTCAATTCAAATAATCAGAAAGCAACAACTGTTGGAGGGACTGTGGGGAGACAGGAACTCTCATCCACTGCTGGTGGACCTGTAAGTACGTGCAGCCACTATGGAAATCGATGTAGCGATACCTAAAACAGATGGAAATCGAGTTACCATATGACCCAGCAACCCCTCTACTCGCATATACCCAGAAAAGGAAAGAAAAGCTGTGATATATACATACAATGGAGTACTACGCATCTCTAAAAAGCAGTGATGAATGTATGAAGCAAACCACTGCGTGGGAAGAACTGGAGGAAATCATGCTACGCGAAGTAAGTCAATCACAAAAGGACAAGTACAATATGAGTCTGCTGAGGGAAGCTTTAAAAAAAAACATGCAAAAGGGGCATAGGGAACAAGCTACTTTATACAACATTCCTGGGGTGAGGACCAGGTTATATGGCAGGGACCAGACCAAATACAGGGAAACACATGATCGACAACTAAAAAGGGGGGGAAAGCAAATTAAAAAGGAATGGGTAGTAGGGGTACAGGACACTAACCCACCCAAGGGGAGGGTATTTTATCTCCACAGGGAAAGAGGGACCAGACTTCAACCCAGTGCTCCAAGATGTGAATGCAACATGCCGGAATGGAGTAGGGAACCAGTGGAAAGGTTTGGGGGGCTGATCCCAATCCCAACTATCCCCTAGAATTTATTTCAAAGGCAGGCATTGGATCTGCAGCTTCGGAAGCGGGACATATCTGATTGGAGCACACGGGAACAGATGAAGGGGGAGGAGGAGAGAGTGGAGCACATCCTGGCCTTAGTAGGCCTTGAGGACTATGTTCCCAATTAGAGCAGCCAGTCCACAGAGAGGACCACATGGCCGGCCCCACAATGAGACATGATGCCCTGCACTGACCCATAGCCCTACAGGGGATAATACCGGAGACAAGGTGTGGGAATTGCACCCGATCTGATCCTGCCACACCGAGGCAAAATACTAAGAGGGTACAACAGAACAACAAGGGAATGGAGCGGCAAGGACCCCAGGGAATGCTGACGGTGGACTTTGGGGCCGGGCATGGTGCCCCAACACACTGGACTGGAAAACATTCCTAAAGGCCAACAAACAATCCTTGAACTAACAACAAGCTTTTCTTTCTTGTATTTTGTTTTTTGTCATTGGTTTGTTGTTGTTATTTTGTTGTAGATTGTTGCTTGGTTTTGCTTTGTCTTGATTTTGTGCGTGTTGTTATCTCTACAGGTCTGTCTAAATAAGATAGGCTGGATGAACAATCTGGAGGAAAAAACAATGGGACTGACAGTTACAGGGGGGACATGGGAGAAGGGGAGGTGGGGGGAAAGGTAGTGTTGTTAACAAACCCAGGGACAGGGACAAAACAAGTGACCCAAATCAGTGGTGAGGAGGGTGTGGGAGGCCTGGTACGGCATGATCAAGGGTAATATAACCAAGAGGAATTGCTGAAACCCTGGTGGGGACTGAGCATGATAGCGGGACAGGAAGAAAGTCAAAGGAAATAGAGGAAAGAGCTGGGAGGCAAAGGGCATTTATAGATTACTCCCTCAATGCAAGAATATTTTATTAAATTGGCAATCTATGCTGCTCACCTTCCCGACACAATTGCTGAAGGCAAAGCAGGTGAGTAAACAAATGTGTTGAAGAAAGCTGATATTGCCCCACTATCAAAATATATAGCGTCTGGAGTCTTAAAGGCTTGAAGGTAAACAAGCAGTCATCTAGCTCAGAAGTAACAAAGCCCACATGGAAAAAGCACACCAGCCTGTGTGATCACGAGGTGTCGAAGGAATCAGGTATCAGGCAAGAACAAAAAAAATCATATCATTGTGTGCACACCTCCATGATACGATTGCTGAAGACAAATGGGTGCATAAGCAAATGTGGTGAAGAAAGCTGATGGTGCCGGGCTATCAAATGATATAGTGCCTTGGGTCTTAAAGACTTGAACGTAAACAAGCGGCCATCTAGCTCAGAAGCAACAAGGGCCACATGGACGAAGCACACTAGCCTGTGGGATCACGAGGTGTCAAAGGGATCAGGTATCAGGCATCATCAGAACAAAAAAATCTTACAATAGTGAATTGGGGGAGAGTGCAGAGTAGAGACCCAAAGCCCATGTGTAGGCCACTGGAAATCCCCTTACAGAAGCGTCTCGGGGAGGAGATGAACCTGTCAGGGTGTGATGTAGCAACGATGAAAAATACAACTTTCCTCTAGTTCCTAAGTGCTTCTTCCTCCTCACTATCATGATCCCAATACTAACTTGCAAGTCTGGCTAAACCAGAGGATGTACACTGGTACAGATCGGAACTGGAAACACAGGGAATCCAGGCCCAATGATCCCTTCAGGACCAGTGGTGTGAGTGGCGATACAGGGCGGAGAGAGGGAGGGTGGGTTGTAAAGGGGGAACTGATTACAAGGATCTACATGTGACCTCCTTCCTGGGGGACAGACAACAGAAAAGTGGGTGAAGGGAGACGTCAGATAGGACAAGATATGACAAAGTAACAATTTATAAATTATCAAGGGTTCATGAGGGAAGGGAGTGTGGGGAGAGAGGGGGAAATGAGGAACTGATGCTAGGGGCTTAACTGGAGAGCAAATGTTTTAATAATGATGAAGGCAATGAATGTACAAATGTGCTTTACACAATTGATGTATGTATAAGTGTTGTGTGAGCCCCTAATAAAACAATTTAAAAAAAGAAATAATTAGTCCAAAGGGTTAATGGACCACATAAATCACCAGTTTCCACTGGCATAAGACTAGGTAACTAGAGGGTGCCCACCTACCACTACCAATTGTAATTATGGGAATTATAAAAAATGCTAGACAGAGTGGTGGATATGTGGAACAAAAGAGCAGTCTGATAGCAATAAATGAACTCCTGAGATACCCTTCAACCTGGAACTGAACCCATCCACAGCCCTACAATACACAGGCCTAGAAAGTGATTTGCTGATAAAGATCAAGGACTGCAGCTTACAGTATGGGTTATGACACTATGTGAAGAAAACCCCAAAACCTCATAATTGGACAAACAAGAAACATCATAATAAATGGAGAAAAGACTGAAGTCATCAAGGATTTCATTTTGCTTGAATCCAAAATCCAATAGTCAAGAGACCAAAGGATGCATTCCATTGAGTAAATCTTTTCAAGTGTTCAACAGCAAGGGCATTAAGGATGATGGTGAGCCTGACCAAAGCTATGATATTTTCAAACGCCTCATAGGCATGTCAAAGTTGGACATTATTTTATTGTCCAAAGAAGACAAAAGAATCAATCCATTTGAATGATGGTACTTGCAAAGAATATTAAAAGTACCATGGATTGGCAGAGGAAATGAAATACAGCCAGAGTACCTGATATAGTTAGTTTATTGTGCCAGCCTGGTCGATAAGCACAAGTGAGATTAATTGAAGCGTGGAGAGATAAATGGCTCGGTGAGCCTCGCCTTTCTTGTCTCTCGCTTTTTAATCATCGGATCACTGTGCGGCTGCCTTGTTTGTTCTGTGCCTCAGTTTAGAGGTTACACTACTACCTGTGGGACGCCTAGTCAGGGGACTGTGTCGCTGTAAGTTGAGATCCCTTTAAGACCACACGATTGGAATTTACATCTCTGGAGCTGGGGACTGACAGTTGGTGACCTGGCTGGCAGTTGGTGACCTGCCTTGCTGTTTGCTACCTATGCTGGGAATAGCCTAGCTTTCTCTCTACAGGGGACTTACCTGACGGCTCTCAAGACTTGAAGGACTGCCAGTGTCTCCCAACTCTCTCATGGGAGTGAGTTGCACTGAGCCATTTGTACTGCTTTATAATTTAACTGTTCATTTCTTGTACTATGTATCTATCTATCTGTATATAATTTAACAGTCCATTTCTTGTTATATATCTATCTTTATAAATACATATAATTATCAGCAATCTGGTTTTATCTCTCTAGAGAACACTGTCTAATACAGTTCCTCTTAGAGGTAGGGGAGATTTCATCTCACATGCTTTGGACATGTTGTCAGCAGTCCTTGGAGAACACCTCATGCTTAGTAAAGTGGAGGGGCAGCAATTAAAAAAAAGGAAAGCCCATAGCCAAAATGGATCGACACAGTGGCGGCAGCAATGGGCTCAAACATGACAAGTATGAGGATGGCACAGGTCTGGGTAGAGTTTCATGCTGTTCTACATGGAGTCACTATGAGTTGGAACCCAGTCAATAGCAGCTAAAAACACTGATGTGACCAATAACACTGGTAAGGACTCTATTCCTCAGATCCACAAACCAGGTGAGAGAAAGAGGGAAGCATTTGTTCAGAACCAAGAAGGGTCAGTAAAGGTGGATAAATGGAAATGGGGAACACAAGGCAGAACTGGGGAGAACTCTGTTAAAACTGAAGGGATAAATAAGATATTTAAAAAAAAATTTTTTAAGACTGAAGGGATAGTAACAAAAGCCACAAAAGTCACAAAACAAAATGTGTACAAATTGAACGAAAAATAATTTGGTCTATACGTTTTCACACAAATCAGATGGATATTGGGCCTCTACTCAAATACTCTCTCAATGCAAAAACACTTTGTTCTATTAAACTGGCATTCCATGATGCTCACCTTCCCAACACAATTGCTGAAGACAAAGCGGGTGCATAAGCAAATGTCGTAAATAAAGTTTATGGTGCCTGGCTATCAAAAGATATAGTGTATGTGGTCTTAAAGGCTTGAAGATAAACAAGCGGCCATCTAGCTCAGAAGCAACAAAGTCCACATGGGAGAAGCACACCAGCCTGTGTGATAAGGTGTTGATAGGATCAAGTATCATGCATCAAAGAACAAAAAATCCTATCATTGTGAGTGAAGGGGGCGGGTGCAGAGTGGAGACCCAAAGCCCACTGTAGGCAAGTGGACATCCCCATACAGAAGGGTCACGGGGAGGAGACGAGCCAGTCAGGGTGCAGTATAGCACCAATGAAATATATAACTTTCCTCTAGTGTTTTATTGCCTCCTTAACCCCACTATCATGATCCCAATTCTACAATACAAATCTGGCTAGACCAGAGCATGTACACTGGTACAGATCAGAGCTGGAAACACAGGGAATCCAGGACAGATAAACTCCTCGGGACCACTCATAAGAGTAGTAATACCAGGAGGGGAAGGGGAAGGTGGGGGCGGGGGGGATTAGATCACAATGATCTACATATAACCCCCTCCCTGGGAGACAGACAATAGAAAAGTGGGTGACAGTAGACATCAGACAGTGTAAGACATGAAACAAAAATAATAATTTATAAATGATAAAGAGTTCGGAGGGAGGGTGGGGGGCGGAAATGAAGAGCTGAGGGTAGTGAAAGTTCAAGTAGAAAGCACATGTTTTGAGAATAATGATGGCAACAAATGTACAAATGTGCTTGACACAATGGATGCATGTATGGATTGTGATAAGAGTTGTACAAGCCCCAATAAAATGATTTTTTTAATACAGGCTTTCTTCAAGAGTAATACATTTTTTTTGCCCAGAAAAAAGAATACCTTTCTCAGATTCCATTACAGCTTTTAGGTATTCCACCAATGGACTATGCAAAAGAGGAAAGTGTAACTTTAAAGTGACTGGTTTAAAGGAAAAGTGTGTTCCCAGGTTCCTCCCCCCATCTCTTTTTGCAGAATGGTGGGGAAAAGTAGCAGTGACAAAGTTTTGCCCCTACATAACAGGACGTTAGCCAGACTGGGTTTGGGCTGGGTAGAGTAAATTAGAAGCAACATCAGTCCTTGGGTGAGATCAGGAAGCAGAGCTATTCTGCCCACCTGGACCTGAAAGAGAAAGGGCTCTATCTGACTTAAGCTTCTATTTTTCTTAGATTCTGTGGCACAGTATCTCAGCCTACCTCCTACAACTTTTATATATGGAAACTTCAAAAGGTGGGGGGAAAAGGAACAAGAAGATAATTACATTTTTCCACAAAATTTTTGAAGGTCCATTGTAATTATCATGATGTATTATTTATTTTCCAAATGTCAGCATTATATTAAAAAATGCTATTTGCTTTGTCTCATTTTGTCGTCAAATAGTCCTAGGAGGGAATAAAGTACTGTATATAATCGAGTACAAGCTGACCCGAATATCAGCTGAGGCACCTAATTTGACCACAAAAAATGTATTAAAATGTGCTGAAAAACTCGGCTTATACACGAATATAGTAGGTAGGTCGTATAAGTAAGTACTCTGAGAAGGGTAGAAAGGCCAAGGTATTTCGTCAAGTTCAAATGACAGGAAAATATTAAGGCAAATGCTAAAGCCAAATGTCTCTCAAATGTGTATGCTGATAAGCACGCTGCTTATACTGATTCTTCATGGAAATTAGATTCATGGAAGCATTACAATTAAAATGATTCTACCAATTTATTAACTTCAAAAAAATTATCAACCATCTGAAAGTTCTGGAAAGGAAATTCAGTCAAAAAACAAGTCATTCAAATCAAAAGACTATTTACTCTAAAAAATGAACGATTTTTTACCACAATAAAAATATATAAACAAGATAAACAAGCAGCCAACTAGCTCAGAAGCAACAGAGTCCACATGGAAGAACACACCAGCCTGTGTAATCGAGTGGTCCCAAAGGGATCAGTTACCAGGCATCAAAGAACAAAACATCATATCATTGACTGCACACCTCCATGATAGGATCGCTGAAGACAAATGGGTGCATAAGCAAATGTGGTGAAGAAAGCTGATGGTGCCCGGCTATCAAAAGAGATAGTGTCTGGGGTCTTAAAGGCTTGAAGGTAAACAAGCGGCCATCTAGCTCAGAAGCAAAAAAGCCCACATGGAAGAAGCACACCGGCCAGTGCGATCACGAGGTGCCAAGGGACCAGGTATAAGGCATCATGCAAAAAAAACAACGATATAAGTGTGTGTATATATGTGTATATGTATATATATACCACATTAAATGAAGGGGGAAGTGCAGAGTGGAGACCCAAGGCCCAAGTGTCGGCCAATGGAGATCCCCTCATAGAGGGGTTTAGGAGAGGAGATGGGTTAATTAGGGTGCGAGGTAGTACCAATGAAGAACACAGCTTTCCCCCAGATCCTGGATGCTTCCTCCCCCCAACTACCATGATCCGAATTCTACCTTGCAGGCCTGGAAAGGACAGAGGCTGTACACTGGTAATATGAGGGCTGGAGGTACAGGGAATCCAGGGTGGATGATACCTTCAGGACCAAGGGTGTGAGGGACGATGCTGGGAGAGTGGAGGGTGAGTGGGTTGGAAAGGGGGAACTGATTACAAGGATCCACATGTGACCTCTTCCCTGGGAGAGGGACAGCAAAGAAGGGGAGAAGGGAGACTCCGGATAGGGCAAGATATGACAAAATAACGAGGTATAAATTACCAAGGGCACATGAGGGAGGGGGGAGAGGGGAGGGAGGGGAAAAAAAAAGAGGACCTGATGCAAGGGGCTTAAGTGGAGAGCAAATGCCTTGAGAATGATTGGGGCAGGGAATGTATGGATGTGCTTTATACAATTGATGTATGTATATGTATGGATGGTGATAAGAGTTGTATGGGTCCCTAATAAAATGTAAAAAAAGAAAAGAGGAGAAAAAAATGATTAGGGCAAAGACTGTACAGATGTGCTTTATACAATTGATGTATGTATATGTATGAACTGTGATAAGAATTGTATGAGCCCCTAATAAATTGTTAAAATTTAAAAAAAAAAATATATATATATATATATAAACAAGTTGATGATGTTTTTTAAATGACATTAATATATAACTGCTTCCAAAGGGCACTTTCCTCTAAATGAAGGAACACATTATATCTAAATACAGATACTACAAAGGAATTCTGGTACAGTGGTTCTGCTGTACATTGGTTTTGATGTAAATTGAATGCCAAAGTTGTTTTCACCTATAATTTTCATATTATTGCCTTTTTTGTCAGTATCTTTATAAATTCGATCTGTTTGTCTTTGGAATTGAAAATATTGAATACTGTAACATTGAAAACATTACAAATAAACATCTCTGAGGACTGATATTAGCAAATCACACACTGTAATACTAAATGTAGTATGCATTACTAACCAGAGGGAATAAAGAAAATAAACAGAAGGCTATAAGTCCAGTGCGTCATACTTACTCAAATCTGTTGTAAGTCTCAGATGCTTTGTACCTAAATAATCTGTGTTCAATCGCAATGTAGAATGGATCTCAAAGCTCATGATGTCAACTTCCTAACTTTACAGATGATAAAACAAAAACCAAAGGTTTTTGTTTTTATTAATGAATCATTGTATTGGGGGCTCCTACAGCTCTTCTAACAATCCATACATCAATTTTATCAAAACACATTTGTACATATGTTGCCATCATCATTGTCAAAGCATTTTCTTTCTACTTGAGCCCTTGGTTTCAGCTCTTCTTTTTTCCCTTCCTCCCCCACCCTCCCTCCCTTGTGGACCCCTGATAAATTGTTATTTTCATATCTTACACCATCTGCTGTCTCCCTTCACCCATGTATCTTTGTTCATCTCCAGGGCAGGAGGGGGGGGCGTATATGTTAATCACAGTTCCCTTTGTCCCACTTCTCGCCCCATCTTACCCATACCCTCATGGTATCACTACTCCCATTACTATTCCTGAGGAGTTTATCTGTCCTGGATTGTGTGTGCTGAGAGCTCTTACTTGTATCAGTGTACGTGCTCCAGTCTAGCTAGATTTGTAAGGTAGAACTGGAGTCATGATATTTGGGGCGGGGGGGGGTGAAGATGGGGGAGAATCATTAAAGAACTAGAGGAATGTTGTGTTTTCCGTCGACGCTATGCTGCACCCTGACTGGCTCATTCCTTCCTGTGATCCTTCTGTGAGGGAAAGTCCAATTGTCTACACATGGGCTTTGGGGCTCCAATCCAATCTCCATCATTTGCATGACTATATTTGTTTGTTTAGGTCTTCTGATGCCTGATATCTGATCCCACGGACACCTCTTGATCACACAGGCTGTTGTGCTTCTTCCATGTGGACTTTGGTTGCTTCCCTTCTAGATGGTTGCTTGTTTCACTTCAGGTCTTGAAGACCCCAGATGCTGTATCTTTTAATAACCAAGCACCTTCAGCTTTCTTCACCACATTGCTTATGCACCCATTTTGACTTCAGTGATTGTGTCAGGAAGGTGAACATCACAGAATGCCAGTTATTAGAACAAAGTGTTCTTGCATCGAGGGAGTACTTGAATAGAGATCCAATGCCCACTTGCTTCCTTAATACTTAACATTTAAATACATGTACATAAACCTATACCCCTTTCGTTATATATGAATATATTTACATATGTATATGCCTATATTTGTACCTCTATAAATGTCTTTTGCCTCCTAGATCTTTCCTCTGTTTCCTTTTAATTTCCTCCCATCCCACTATCATGTTCTACCTTCATTCGGGTCTTAGACTTTCCCTCGGTTACACTGCACTTGATCAAACCCTACCAGGCATTTTAAACCCTTCACACCATAGATTTTAGATCTTTTATGGTTCCCTTGTCCCTGAGTTTTTTGGCTCCCCACTCCCTTTCTCCAACCTCCTTTTCTCCCATGTCCCCCTGGAGCCCTCGGCCCATTATTTTCTCCTCAGGATTCATTATCGTGCCTATCTTATGTGGATAGGCATGAGAAAAAGATCAAAGGAAAGGGGTTTAAAAAAAAAGGTTATAAATACTTCCAGGTCTTTCTGCTGACCCTTCTGAATGTTTTCCAATCAGGTCTGGTAAAGTAGCAAACCCTGCCCACCAATTCCTAAGTCGATTTTCAGGATTCCTCGAGGACTTCATTGGTTTTGCTCCCCTTGCTGATTTGTTGCACTCCGCAGGTGTGTGTGTGTGTGTGTGTGTGTGTGTGTGTGTGTGTAGCAGTTTTTAAGAAGTCAAATCCTTCCTACAGAACATGCCTATACTTTACCAATGACTATAATAGGGTCCAAGCACTTAATCAATTGTGAGGATGGCGCAGGATCAGGCAATGTTTCATTCCATTGTGTATGGGGTCGCTGTGATTCAGAACCGATTTGACAGCAACCAACAACGTAATCAGAATTATTTAATAAGCAATTAGTCAACTCAAAACTAAGCTTGCTGCCCAATGAGTCAACTCTCATAGATAACTTTTAAAAACCTATCTACCAGTACTCATTTAATTTTAAAAGTACACTTATTTTGCAGAGAAATACTAACTTTATAAATGAAGAAGTGATCATTTTTTGAAGAAGTGATAGCTCTTAAGCAATGCCATAAAATGAGTATTTTAAACAATATATTTGAGGGCTTCATGCTTAAAGGTGATTGGAAAAAGAAATATTCAAATGTAAACATTCTTGGTCTACAAAGTTAACTTCTGTCCTCTAATAAACGATGTAGTCTTCCAAATAAATCAAAGGCAGAAACGAATGCACTCAGGCCATGTAAATCAAATACTAGGAAAATGTTCCCCCCACTACTGTGGACACCCTCCCTCTCCCCTCCACCCCCCGCAGCAGCAGGGAGAAGCAGAGGTTGCTGTGTTGGCAGAAAGCTGAGAACTACATACACCCCCAGACAGGGGCAGAGGCTCTTTGCTCGTCTTAAAGGACTACTGCGTGTCTCTTCCTATCTGTTTGGAGGTTGCCTGAAGGGCTGAGGCGCTGAGGCCCCCAGTTTAGCCAGGCTCCATGTTCCCACAGGACTCAATGCACGCAGGCTGTACCACACTTAATCACATGAGATTAATTAGTGGGACTGAATCATACCTAAGCAAAGATTCAGCTTCGAAGAGGCTGAAGAAGAATGGTTGGTATGAGAGTGCCTTGCAAAATTTGGAACTTTCAAACGTACCATGTAATTATGCAAAAAATGCAGCGTCAGGAGGTCTTGAGATTCATCTTTCCACCAAAATAACAACTGTACTGGGAAAAGCAATTGGAACCAACTATTTTGGAACTCTGGAGCCAGATTGCACACTTAATTCAACCAGAGGCATGGCCTGAAGAAACGCGAAGCTACTGATCTTCTTGAGATGAGCCATGTGCACTAAGCACTACCGTGGCCCCATTAGCCATTCTCCCCGCCACAGGGAGGAACACAGCCTGTGTAGCTGCAAAGGCTGGCTGGTGCCAGAGTAGGCAACAGGAAACTAGGCTTGCAAGGTTTGGGAGCTAGAGAATTTACAAAGCTGAACTGGTCAAGTGGTGTCCTGAGGGATGGGCAGACCACTGTAAGGGTCACAGCTCTACTGTAGCAGAAGCAGCTATTCCCAACAGGCAGAAAGGGTCAGTAAAGCCTCTGGAGAAATCTGTCAGGCACTGGCAGACTGCAGAGAGAACACACAATCTGCGTAAATTAGCTTGGGAAAAATCACCAAAAAAAAAGTAAACTGTGGCTCCAATTAAAAACAATAGGACTCCCTGAAGAGTAGACAATCAGATATTTTGGGTTTTTTGGCTGTTTATTCTCCCTGGAATCCTAGGAAATCTTTTTTTTAAATCATTTTATTGGGGGCTCATACAACTCTTATCACAATCCATACATTCATCCATTGTGTCAAGCACGTTTGTACATTTGTTGCCATCATCATTCTCAAAACATTTGCCTTCTACTTGAGCCCTTAATATAGGTTCCTCACTTTTCCCTCTCCCTCATGAATCCTTCAATATTCATAAATTATTATTATTTCTTCATATGTTATCTTGAATGCACTAGTTGCACTTTGGCTCCAGAAATAAATCCTTAATGTTCACACACATTTTGGAGGGAACTTCTAAAAAGGAATGAGGAAACATTGCTGAGCAAGCAGATTGTTACAGATGCCAATCATTAAAACATACACACACACACACACACACACACACACACACACACACCAACGTACTTGCTGAGGAGGGGAAAGAATCCGAGTTCAAGAATTACCACATTATAAAATGTCATGGTTTCAATGCATTATAACAAGACATTCAGACAAAGAAACAAACAAAAAGGCAAAATTGAAATATCAGTATGAATAGTTGGAAATTAGCCCTACAAAGAACTTAGAAAATTAACATATTCTAAGACTTTAAAACAACAATATTCAATGTGCTCAAAGAACTAAAGGATATCAGGAAAATGATAAAAAATAAAATAAAAATTTTTACTAAGACAACTGGACATCCCTTATAGAGGGGTAGTGGGGAAGAGATGAGTCACTCAGGGTTCAGTGTAGCAATAATGAAACTCACAACCTTCCTCTAGTTCTTAAACGCTTCCTCCCCTCCATCTATCATGATCCCAATTCTACCTTACAAACCTAGTTAGATCAGAGGATGCACAGCGGTACAGTTGGAATATGGAAACACAGGGCATCTAGGACAGATGAACCCCTCAGGACCAACAGTGAGAGGTGTGGTAGAAAGGGGGAACTGATCTCGGGGATCTACATATAACCTCCTCTCTGGGGGGTGGGCAACAGGAAAGTGGGTGAAGGGAGACGCCAGGCAGTGTAAGATAAAATCAAATAATAACTTATAAATTATTAAGGGTTCATGGGGGTGTGTGGGGAGGGAGGGGGAGGGGAAAAGGAAAATGAGCTGATTCCAGGAACCCAAGCGGAAGGCGAATTCTGAGAATGATGAGGGCAATGAATGTATAGGGGTGCTTTATTCAATTGATGTATGTATGGATTGTGATAAGAGTTGTATGAGCCCCAAGAAAATGATTTTTAAAAAGATATGACAAAATAATAATTTATCAATTATCAAGGGCTCACAGGTGAGGGGGGAAGGGGGAGGAAGGGGAAAAATAAAGAGCTGATACAAAGGGGTCAAGTAGAAAGCAAATGTTTTGAGAATGATGATGCCAATATATGTACAAATGTGCTTGACACAATTGATATATGTATGGATTGTGATAAGAGTTGTATGAGCCCCTAATAAAATATTTTTTTAAGTTTGTTTATCTGGGAATGTCTTCATTATATGCTTTTTTTTAAGACATTCCCAGATAACCAAGAGCTAGGGAATGGTGAGGATACTACCTATTCTACAAAGAATTCTAAAGAAAGTTGTTTAAATAGATCTGAAAGGACACTTATCAATAATTTGAAGACATGTTGGGGGGAAAAAGATCTCTAATAAAGGTAAGCTTATGAGAAAACATAAGGACTAATATTATGAAACATTTTGTTTGAACCTTTAGTAGTTATGTTCTACGTGGTTACAAAAGGCAAATAAATAAAATATAAATCCATGTTATTGAAAGCATGTAATATGTAAAGATGCAATCTATAACTACATAAAGGGAAAGGGAGGAGTGGTATAAGGAATAGAATGTTGCTGCCTCCTGAAGTTAACCAAAAACCAAGTCCACTGCCATGGCGTTGATTCCAACCCCAAACCCTAGATAGGGCTTTCAACAAGACTGTAAATCTATCTTTACTTTTACTGTAAATCTATCCTCCTCCTCTTTCTCCTGTTAATCAACTGGTGGCTTTGAAACCTCAACCCTGCAGTTAGTAGCCCAATGCCTAACTTGCAGTGCTAGTAAAACTTATATGAAGCTAAAGTGGTTTCAATCTAAACTAGGCTGTTATAAATTTAAGATATCAAATGTAACACAGTAGCCAAAACTCACTGCCGTCAAGTCGACGCTGACTCACGGCAACCCTACAGTACTGGTAGACCAGCACCGTGAGTTTCTGAGACTGTAACTGTTTATGGAAGAGAAGCCATGGTGGTCTAGTGGTTATACGTTCGTTGGTTGGTCTGCAATCCACACACCATTCAAAACCACCAGCCACTCTTCAGGAAAATGACAGGGCTTTCTACTCCCATAAACATTTTGTTTTTAGGTGTCATTGACTTGGTTCAGACCCATAGGAGCCCTGTGTAAAACAGTATGTAACACTGCTCAGTTCTGTTCCACCCTCAAAACTGTTTCTACTCGAGCCCATTGTGGTAACCAGTGTCATTCCTACTCCTTGAGGGACGTTCTCTCCTTCACTGCCCCCTACTTTACCAAACATGAAGTCCTTCTGCAGGGACTGATCTGAACTAATAACATGTCCATGTATGAAGACGAAGCCTTACCATCCTTGCCTCAGAGCACCCTAGCCGTACCTCTTCCATGACAGCTCAGATTGTCTTTTTAGCAGTCCATGGTATTTTCAGTATTCTTCCCAAGCACAATTCAAATGCATCAATGCCACTTCTGTCTTCCTTGTTCAACATTCAACTTTCACATGCACATGAAGCAATGGAAAATACTATGACTTGGGCCAAGTGCACCTTAGCCTTCAAAGTAGTAGCTTTGCTTTCCAATGCTCTAAAGAGATCTTGTGCAACAGATTTACCTAATGCAACACGTCTTTTTAACTCTGCTTCCAGAAGCATTGAATACTGATCCAAGCAAGACAAAATCCTTTTCTCCAGTTATCATGAAGTTACCCATTGCTCCAGTTGTGAGGGTTATGATCTTCTTTACACTGAGTTGTAATCTATATTGAAGGCTGCAATCCTTGATCTTCAACAGCAAGGACTTCCAGTCTTCCTCGCTTTTGGTAAACAAAGTTGTGCCATCACATATCTCAAGTTGTTAATAAGCCTTCCACCAATCCTGATGCCACATTCTTACTTGTGTGCTTATTACTCTTACTTCGCTGGTTTGTTGCTCAGAATACAGATCGAATGAGTATAGTGAGAGAACACAGCCCTGATTTTAAACCTGCACACTTTTCCTGCTTTTAAGCCAAGCAGTATCCCATTGTTCTGTTCACACAACTGCCTCCTGATCCATTTATAAGTTCTGAATGAGCACAATGAAGTGTTCTGGAATTATCATTCTTTCCAAAGCTATTCATGGTTTAATATGATCCACGCAGTCAAAAGACTTAACATAGTCAATAAATCACAACTAAACATCTGTCTGGTATTCTCTGCTTTCAGTCAAGATCCATCTGACATCAGTAATGATATCCCTTGTTCCATGTCCTCCACAGAATCTGGAAGTTCCCTGTCAATGTACTGTTGCAACCATTTTTGGATATTCTTCAACAAAGTTTTACTGGCATGTGATATTGTTCTGTAGTTTGAGCATTCTGTTGCGTCACCTTTCTTTGGAATGAGTATAAGTATGGATCTCTTCCAGTCGGTTGGCCAAGTAACTGTCTTCCAAATTTCCTGACATAGACCAGTGAGTGTTTCCAGCGCTTCATCAGCTAGCTGAAACATTGTAATTGGTATTCCATCAATTCCTAGCCTTATTTTTGAATAATGCTTTCAGTGCAGGTTCAACTTCTGGTTATTGCTCATATGCTGCCTCCTGAAACAGTTAAGTATCGACTAGGTATTTTTGGTCCAGTGGCTCTATGTAGTCTTTTCACCTTCTCATGAACAGTTACAGTCTCAGAAACCCCCACAGGTCCCTCTAACTCGTACCCCAGGCTTGCTGGGAGCTGCTCATTGACTCAATAGCAGTGACCGTGGCCGGAAAGAAAATACCTAAAAACAATACAGAGGAAAAAAATCACAATGATCAGTTCAAAAGCTTAAATAAACAGAGATGAGGACAGTATTGAAGGAAAATAGGGCAAGGAAGGCATAAGACATGAAGAAGACGAAGAAAAAAACCCAGGGGGAAGAACAACAGAAAATGCAGGGCGTAAGAGACAGTAGTTGGTATAAGATATGAAAAAAATAATAATTTATAATCTACCAAAGGGGTATGGGGGGGGGGACGAGGGGAAAAATAGGAGGAGCTGATACCAAGGGCTCAAAAGAAGTAAATTTCTAGAAATGAATGAAGGCAACATAAGTACAAACATGCCTAATGCAATCAATGTATGGATTGTAACATGAGTTATGAGTCCTCAATAAAATTATCTTTTAATAATTAAAAATCCAAAATGCAAATATTCAAATGGTACAAGTTCTTTACTGGTAATTACTATATATGTAAATTGATTAAACTCTCCAATCAAGAGGCAGAGTGGCATATGGATAAAAAGCATGAGCCATCTAGATGCAATGTATAAGGGATATGTCTTATACCAGGGGTCCTCAAACTTTTTAAACAGGGGGCCAGTTCACTGTCCCTAAGACCCGTTGGAGGGCTGGAGTATAGTTTTTTAAATCTATGAATAAATTCCTATGCACACTGCACGTATCTTATTTTGAAGTTAAAAAAATAGGGCAGAAACACCTGACGGGCCGGATAAATGTCCTCAGTGGGCCGCATGTGGCCCGTGGGCCATAGTTTAAGGATGCCTGTATTACACCAAAAGACACAATTAGGTTAGTCCTAAAAGGATGGGGAAATATTCCATGCTTGAAAAAATTACTTCAGTTGATTAATGGATCCCATAAACACCAATCTCCACAGCCCTGCGACCACAAGAACTAGGTAGTGCCCAGCAACCACTACTAACTGCTCTGAAAGTTCCAGATAAAGTGGTAGAAAAGGATGGAACAGAAACCAAGTAAGAAAAAGACCAGGACTACTGGTCACATCAAGACTGGTAGAGGCAGTGAGGCCCTCAAGTCACCGTCAGGTTAATTACTGGAGAAGGCTCTTCTGTCTAGAGCAGTGGTTCTCAAGCTGCCTAATGCTGTGACCCTGTCACACAGTTCCTCATGTTGTGATGACCCCCCAACCATACACTTATTTTCTTTGCTACTTCATAACTGTCATTTTGCTACTGTTATGAATTGGGCCACCCCTGTAAAAGAGTCATCTGACACCCAGAGGGGTTGCAACCCACAGGTTGAAAACCACTGGGTTAGAGCAACAGCAAGGAATCGGAACCTCTTCCTAGGCCATGAGTAAGGAAGAGTCTAGATCAGAATCCCACAAGACTTCATAAGCTCAGGATCAGGGAGTATGTATTCAGATTTGTGTGCACTGGTTTTTCCTGAGAAAACCTGACGTTCTGAGAATGTATTGCTCCTCACGTATGCACTTTCCCTGACAGCTGGTGTAGCGCAAGCTACAAGTAGGTGACCACTTTCATCCCTACATTTGGTGATTGCTCCAAAGTATTAAATGTCTCACTATGATTTTTCCGAAGTTTATTATATCTGAGTCATACTTTCATCATTGTTTGTAAAAATAAAGAAAGGGAAACACAAAATAAATGATGTCTTCAATCTGTACAAGAATTCTTCAGGGTAGACAGTTATAACTTGGATGAAGAAGGCAATATCCAAGGAGAGAGACAAAAATTGATGGAAAGAGGGCAAGACCCTGGAAAGTTTGATAAAGTTATCCAATGCAAAATTAATGATCTGCTCTCACCTAATTCACAATAAAAGTTGGGGAAAGGGGGAGAATGCTCAAATGTTTACCTTACATTCTACTAGCTGTGAAATAGACATCAATGAAGGAAGATAAAAAATATTCAAAAAGAACATGGGGAGAAAAACTTCTTAATTGTATTATAAGACTCTTATTTATTTATTTTGTTCCAAGGGCATGAATCATTTTATTTATTACTATTTTTTTTCTCTTGTAATTCATAAGTATCTCTTACATAACCTAAAGGGCTTATGTTTCTTCTATAACCCAAATCTGACTCTAATAAAATAATTTGGGCCACTATAATACAAGTAGACAGCCTCCTTTTCTGGTGTAGAACTTACCACAGGTAGTGTGAGCCAGGTGGCCACAAGGCGGTTGTTGATCCAGCGATACCAAGATAGGTTTAGAAACATCAAGGGTAAAAAGGGACCCAGCATGAAAATGCTTCCAAAAAAACTTCCCCAAAAAAGAGAGAGTATGAAGTAAATTCCTTTCCATGAAACCATGATTCTGAAAGATAAAAAGTATATATATATTGTTGTTATTCATTTAACTTTCTAAATTCAATTTCAGAATAATGCATATAATATTTTTTCATTAGTGGATAAATTTAATTTAAAATCTTCTGGAGCTGGAGGAGAGACAAAGTCGAGGTTGGAAGGACAGAGTAAAAGAAGGGAATCACTGGAGGTCCACAGATAGATGATGGCCAGGTATTGTACAGTATGCTTCTCATGTATCATTTAAGAGATCAACCTTATGAATTAGTAATCCCACTTAAGAAATGAGGAAACATGACTTAGTTTGTGACTTGCCCAAGGCAAGAAAGCTAATAAATAGCAAAATTACATTTCTCAACTGAGGTCTCTGACTTGAAAGTCGACATTTTACGTACAAAGCCAAAGGTTATACAACTATAAGAGTCATTCAACATTCTGGTTAAAAATAATTGTAGCCAATTTCTAAACATCAATGATGTTTAGAGTTGACACAGAGAAGGGCAGAGTAATCTACACATCTAATGAATATTCTAGGTGAGTCTAGATCAAGTGAATTTAGGAAACATCCCTAAGCAGCTGGTTAACCTTTGTCCTTCTCAGCAGAGTTCCTAAGCTTTCTTACTAAACTCGGATCCCTGAAGCCTAAGACCTGAGTTCAAAGACAAAGCACTTGGAAAGCAAAGACCGGGAAGAAATTTTAAAAAGGCTTCAATGGATATCTTTGACCCTGAAAGACAGCATAGGACAGCACAGTAAGGTCCACAGGCTCACAACTTCCTGACTGCATCTTCAAACGAGCATGACCTGAGCAAAGTCTTTCTAAAGTACCTGACATAGTAAGTAACAAATACTAGAAAACAGTGCTCTTCTTATTAGCACAGTTAAAAATCTAGAGGAATTTACCAAGCTTTAGGTATGAAGTGATTGGTGCTGAAAGGATGAGGACACCCAAACCGTGTAATGAAGAAGTCACCAAGAAATGGGGTGGAGGGGGTTTCTGAGAAAAGCTGAAGGCAATCTCCAATACAAGCAATGCTGATTCTTAACAGAGCAGGAGACATCCTTAGATTAAGGACAAAAAGACAAAAGCAGACTGGGTATTACCAAAGCAAACACTTAAGCCCACTGCCATCATGGTGACCCTACAGGAAGAGTCGGATTATGCCGCAGGTACTCAGAGACTTAGAGCTTTACTGAAGCATGCTGCCACACCAACCCTCAATTAGGTTAGCTCACTGTGCCACCAGCACCTTCCTTTGGAAGAGTGCCCAGGCGCTTCCAAAAGGCCATGGGAACATGGAACTAAAAGATTATAGAAGTTTTCCATGAACTTTCTGAAGGCTCCACAGATGTTAGAAAGGGATACCATTTGAAATCTTGCATACTTGCTGGCCTCAGTGTTTGGACTCCGGGGGAGGTAATCTCATCAAGTTTACTCTCCTGTTGGTTGAAGAGGACAGGGCTAGTACATTGCCCTGCACCCCAACCCACTCCCAAATACCCACAGCTGTGCTGCGTATAGATTTGTCAGAAGAAACAGAGCCAGACTGCTCCCTAAGGAGACTTTGTCTCATATGCTTTAGACATGTTATCAGGGGGACCAATCCCTGGAGGAAATATCATGAGCAGTAAAGGACTGGGGGGGCACACGAGGAAGACCCTCAGGGAAATGAACTGACATGGTAGCTGCGACAGAACAATCATTATGGGGATGCTGCTTTTTGTTTCCTTCCTAGAAAGTGATACACTTTCAAGAGTCAACAGAGACTAAACAAACAGGAGTACAGAAGATGCTCTGTAAACATCATGAAGATGACCTTCTGGCAGGTCCGGCAGCTCTAACAAGTTGCCAGGATTTTGACATTTATACTGTGATGTAGCAAAGGCCTCATCTCCTGAAAAAATTGTATAATCAAAGCCTTTATAGAGTTTTACATGGCGACAGGATCTTTGGTGGATTACGTGCTGGGCTGTGACCTGCAAGGTCAGCTGTTCGAAATCACCAGCTGTTCCTTGGGGGAAAAGACTCGCTTCCCACTCCCAATAACAGTTACAGTCTCGGAAATTCACAGGTGCAGTTCTACCCTGTCCTACAGACTTACTGAGTCGGCATCAACTCTCTGGCAATGAGCTTGGTTTTTGCTTTGTGGAGTAGTTGACATAAAACTGGATTTTTTTCTTTCTGGGGATGGTGGGGAGGATATGGCATTCCACCATAGCAGGCCCTACTAGAAGCCAGGATAATGGAAGAAAACATGCACTCACTGAGTCACAGATCTGTGAACCTCAGAACAAAGGGGGCAAAGCCAAATTTACAAAACTTTTATACAGGAGAATGTCAGGTCGCATTAGGATATCAAAATTAGATGGGCTTCAAACAACTTCAGCAGCAATAATGAAATCAAAAGGAATCAATGCCCAAAAATTTCTCAATGAAAATTATTTTCAGGCACTCAATCAAGTGTAACGATAGTAGAAAATACCTTTATACATTCAAGATCTCAATGTTGCCTTTCATACACCTTTTAACTAAAACAAAAATGTAATCAAAGACTCAAAGAGAGACTTGATATGTAGGAAATCAAGAGATGCAACCTATGTTAGAGATGAAGGGAAACCCCAAGATGGCCAATAGAGGGGGGCCCCTGGATGAAAGCTCTGCACACCTCTTTGAGAGGTATCCAGTGCAAACTGGAGGTGTGGGGCTCAAGAGGCACACCCTTGGAAAGCTGCCATTACCAAACACCTAGTTGGTAACAGACTGTCTCCTTGAGTTCAGGTGCACCTGGTATAGATTCTTATCAGTACGTGCCTTGTCTGTACCATGTGCTGATCAAACTCCTGCTCCCTTTCCACGCACTGCTGCCGGCTCAGCTGACACTCATCTTTCCGGTCGTAAATACATTTTGACACACTCCGGAGAGTTGGAGACAGTAAAATGAATGTACCAACTTAATCACGGCCACGTAGTCATTTCTGGTTCACAGCAGCCCTATACAGTATTTCTGAAGCTCTGTAAACCTTGATGGGAGCAGGCAACTGGTGCGTGTGAACTGCAAACTGTGGTTCACAGCCCAACGTTTACTGGAAAGTGCCACCAAGAGTCCTAACATGATCTTAGAAGTAGAAAATATATTCCTACCAGACATAAAATATATTCCTTCCAAGTCCTGCCAGATGTCCTGACGGTGGTATGCCTAGGAAACAAGGACTCCCTCAACTGCCCAATTCAGAAGGGGTTTTGTTCAGGCTGTGAAGCTGAGGCCATAGCTGATGCCTCAACTATGTGAAGGAGAATATATGTGTATATATATATGTATGAGGGGGTCCCCAAAGCAGATTGTTTTTCAAAGCTATGTATTTAAATTTTTTTCACAACAACCTTAACATCTTCAAAGTACTCGCCATTACACTTAATACATTTGTCGTATCTGCAATCCCATTCTTGGAGGAAACATTTTTCAAACTCATCTGTTTGGATGGCTGACAGCACCTCACTCATTGTTTTCTTCACCTCTTCTAACTCAGCAAATCACTGTCCTTTCATGTCCCTCTACGTTTGTGGAAATAAAAAGAAGTCGCACAGAATGAGGTCACAGGTAATTAAGGTGTGTGGGGCAAGAGAGGCGTGTTGCTTGTTGTCCAAAACTGTAGCACTGAGATGGCCACGCGAGCAGGTGCATTGTCTTGGTGGCAAAACCAGTCCCCAGTCTGCCACAAATCAGGCCTTTTTATCTCACACATTGTTACGCAATCATTTCAGAACCTCTAAATAAAAGGCTTGATTAACAGTCTGACCTGGTGAGATGACCTGGTGCAAGTCGACATTTTTTTTGGGGGGGGGGTCTATTCAGGATGTTGACAGACATCCAGAATGAGGTTTGTCATCAATCGATATTTTACCTTTTTTGAAATGAGAAAATACTCATACACTTTAGTTTTCCCATAGTGCTGTCCTTGTAAGCTGTGTTTAACATCACAACATGTTTAACATCACAACATGGCACTTTTTCCCAAGCAGAAAACAAAGTTCACAGCTGTATGCTGTTCTCTTAAATCGGCCATCAAAAAAACAGAATCGAGCAAAACTGCTTTCACAACAAAATTCACTGTGACCAGAGAGAACCTTCCCAGGCGACACCACTGGGTGCATTAACTCAGAGCGAGTTGCTCGATGCTTGCCTAGCGGGAAAAATGTATACTATGAAAGGTCTGCTGTATCCAGCATAATTCCAGGTTTTTGCAGGCACACACTTTTATGGGGACATACACTCACATATATATATATATATATTTTTCCACTGCCATCATGCAGATTCTGGCTTACAGAGACCCTATAAGAGAGAGTAGACCTGCCCCTGCCCTCTGTAAGACTCACACTCTTTACTGATGTAGAAAGCATCATCTTTCCAAGGTATTCTGGAACAGTCCAACACACAACCTGCTATGTTGGGAAATGGGGAGGAGACTCAAGCTCCCATGCATGCTGTGTGTGTATGTGCACGTATGTGTATATATACACACTTAATACTGGTTAGTGATCTATTTAAAGTTGATAAAACTATTATGAAAAGCAAGGAGATGATAGTTTATGAGATGGGAGTGCCTGGGTGGCAAACATAGTTAAGGGCCAAATTATTATCCAAAAGGTTGGCAGTTTGAATTTATTCACAAACACCTCAAAATACAGATCTGGTAATTTGCTTCCAGAAGATTCCAGGTTTCACTAGGCAGTTCTACTATGCACGCAAGAGGACTGGCATGAGTCCAAATTGATTCAATGGCAGCTACCAAGTTTGTGTATGGCAGAGAACACAGGATTTTTAAGGTACTGGTTACATGTTCCACCACTTGTGTGTCAGTTCATCATACTGTAGTAGCTTGTGTGTTGTTGTGATACTGAAAACTATGTCGCTGGTATTTCGAATACCAGAGGGCCACCCAAAGTGAACAGGTGTTAGCAGTTTCCAGACTAAAATAGATCACAAAGAAAGAATAAGCTGTCTACTTCTGAGGATCTGGCTCCTGAAAATCCTATGGATAACATCAAAACATTGTCTATCACTGAGAACCTCATGAACAGAAGTAGGAACACTATCAGAAATAGTGCCAGAAGATGAGCTCCCCGTTTTGAGTCAGAAGGCACTCAAACTCAAAATATGACTGAGGTAGAGCTGCCTTCTCAAAGTCAAGTCCACTACGATGGCACAGATGGATTAAGGCTGTGAAGTAAACCCCTACAGACCTTAATTTGCTGATGGGACATGACTGAAAATGAGGGGGGGGGTGGAACAGCTGCAAACATTAATTAATCATTGGAACTTGGAATGTACAAAGTATGAATCTAGGGTAACTGGAAGGGGTTAAAAATGAAATGGAATGCATAAAGATCAATATTCTAGGCATTCAGTAAGATGGAATAGACTGGTATTGGCCATTTTTAAGCAAAAAAATCCTATTGTTTACTATGCTAGGAATGACACGATCAAGAGAAATGGTGCATTCATTATCAAAAAGGACATTTCAAGATCTACGTTCAAGTACAATGCTGTCTGTGATAAGATTAGATCTATCCCCATACAAGGAAATCTTGTCAATATAATTATTATTCAAATGTATGCACCAACCACAAAAGCTAGTGGTGCATAAACTGAATTCTACCAATGTCTTCATTCTGAAATTCATCAAGCATACAATCAAGATGCACTGATAATTACTGATGATTAGAATGCAGACGTTGGAAAAATGAAAAATGAACAGCAATTGGAAAATATGGTCTTGGTGATAGAAATGAAGCTGGGACTTGCATGACAGACTTTTGGAAGACCAACGACGTCTTCCTTGAAAATACCTTTTATATAACAACACAAAGGTCGACGCTACATGTGGACTTTGCCAAATGGAAAACAAAGAAATCAGCTTAATCACACCTGTTGGAAGAGACGATAGAGACACTCAAGACGGCAGCTAATACCAGGTCGGGGGCCAATTGATGAATTGCTCATACAGAAATTCAGGCTGAAGCTGAAGAAAATTATAACAAGTCTACGCAAGCCAAAATACAACCTTCACTATATCCCACCTGAATTTCAAGATCAGATTTGATGCCTTAAACACTGATGAGAGAAAACCTGATGACCTAAGGGAATGATACAAGAACAACATACATGAAGAATGGAACGGACCATTCAAAAGACCAGAAAGAAACAATCAAAGTGGGTGTCAGAAGAGATTATGAAGCATATTTTTAATAAGAGTAGCTAAAGGAAGTAAAAGCAATTATGAAGTAAAGAGCTGAGCAGAAAGTTTCAAAGGGCAGCTCAAAACGAAGTACAATACTAAATCATAAAAGGAGAAAAAGCTAGAGTTAGAAAACCAAAAGAAAGCACCTGCTCAGCACATCTTAAATGTAAAGAACCTAAGGACAATGTCAAGCCTCAATTTGTAATACTGGAAGAACCTACGAGAGGAATACTGAGCAATGCAGGAAGCACCTGAAGAAGAGTGAAGAAGCATACAGAACCAATGTCCCCAAAAGAACTAGTCAACATTGCAGCATTTTAAGAGATAATACAGAAGCAAAAGCCATGGTGCTGAAGAAGTAAGTCCAAGCTGCACTGAAAGTATTAGCTAAAAACAAGGCCTCCAGAGTTGATGAAATACCAATTGAAATGATTCAACAAGCTGATGAAGCACTGAAAACACTCACTTGTCTATGCCAAGGAATTTGGAAAACAGTCACTGGTAAACTGAGTGGAAGAGATTCATACTTGTACCCATTCCAAAGCAAGCTGACCCAGCCCAAAAGAATACTCAAACTATAGAACAATACACTGACATTACAAGCAAGTAACATTCTGCTGAAGATCACCCAACAATGGTTGCAACAATACACTGACAGGGAGCTGCCAGAGGTTCAGGCTGGATTCAGAAGAGGACATGGAAAAAGGGTTATCATTGCTGATGTCAGATGGATCTTGGCTGAAAGAAGAGAAAAACAGAAAGGTGTTTGCTGGTGTTTCACTGATTGTGCCAAGGTATCATCTGTATGGATAATCATAAACTATGGAGAACCTTCAGAAGAATGGAAATTCCAAGAACATTTCATTATGCTCATTGCATAACCTGTACATGCATCAAGAGGCAAGTGTATAAACCCAACAGACTACATAGATTAGAATCAAAAAAGGTGTGAGCCAGGGCTATATCCTCTCACCATACTTATTCAATATTTATACTGAGCAAATCATCTGCTGAACAAAGCTGGACTATATGAAGGATGCAGTTTCAAGATTGGAGGAATGCTTATGAATAACCTGTGCTATTCAGATGACAGAATCTTGCTTACTGAAAGTGAAGAAGAATTGAAGCACTTGCTGATAAAGAGCAAGGATTGTAACCTTCAGTATGAATCACAACTCAATGTAAAGAAGACCAAAATCCTCACAACCGGAACAGGTAACATCATGATAAACAGAGAAAAGACTGAAGTTCTCAAAGATTTCATGTTACCTGGACCCATAATCAATGCTCATGAAGCAGCAGGCCAGAATCAAATGATGCCTTGCATTAGGTAAATCTGCTGCACAAGACTTCTCTAAAGCTTTACTTTTTAACTTTGAGTAAGCCTGTCATATCTTGCCCTGTCCGACATCTCCCTTCACCCACTTTTCTCCTGTCCACCCCTCAGAGAGGAGGACACATGTAGATCCTTATAATCGGTTCCCTCTTTCCAACCCACTCTCTCTCTACCCTCCCAGTATTGCCACTCACATCACTGGTCCTGGAGGGAACATCCGTCCTGGATTCCCTGTGTTTACAGTTGCTATCTGTACCAGTGTACATTCTCTGATCTAGCAAGAATTGCAAGGTAGAAATCGGATCATGATAGTCCTGAGGGGTGGGCGGGGGGTGAAGCATTTAGGAACTAGAGGAAAGCTGTATTTTTCATCGTTGCTACATTACACCTTGACTGGCTTGTCTCCTCCACTAGACCCCTCTGCAAGGGGATCTCCAGTGGCCGACAAATGGCCCTTGGGTCTCCACTCTGCACCTCCCCCCCCCCACATTCACAATGGTAAGATTATTTTTTGTTCTGATGATGCCTTATAATACCTGATCCCTTTGACACCTCGTGATCGCACAGGTTGTTGTGCTTCTTTCATGTGGGCTTTGTTGCCTCTGAGCTAGATGGCCGCTTGTTTACCTTCAAGCCTTTAAGACCTTAGACGCTACATCTTTTGGTAGCTGGGCACCATCAGCTTTCTTTGCCACCTTTGAAAAGCAGACATTCTTGACTCACTCCTTGTAAACGACCTCAGTATTTCATATAAAATACAAGCAGATGCAACTTGGTTTTTCGTTTCTTCCACAAACAAGTAAAACATCTTTGAGCTAACTGAACTCTCTCGAGTTTTATAACTTCATTTTTAACTCTCTAGATGTATCATGGTAAGCGGCCCTATTGGTGTAATGGTGAAGTGGTCAGTTGTTAAAGATTGCAGACTGAACCCACCCCTTATCTCTGTGGAAATGGTCAAAAGATCTGGTGTCTGCTTCCATAAAGAAGTCAAGCCCTTGCACTTAACTCTGGTCCCAATATAAGAACAATCACCGTATATACTTGAGTATAAGCCAGCCTGAGTATCAGTGGAGCACTTAATTTTACCACAAAAACTGCATTAAAAATGTGCTGACACGGAGGACTATAAGGCTGGCCCCACTAGGAGACACAGCATCCCTCACTGACTCATAGCCTTACGGGGGACAAAACTGGAGACACAGTGTGGGAATTGTACCTGATCTGATCCCACTACACCAAGGCAAACCACTAAGGGTGTGCAACAGAACAGCAAGGGGGACAGAGCAAAAAAGTCCCAAGAGAGTACCAAAAATAGACTTTGGGGCCAGGGCGTGGCCCCCCCATCAGGCTTGACTGGAAAACACTCCTAAAGGTCAACAAACAGACCTTGAACTATTTACAGGCTTTTCTTTTGGGGGGTGTTGTTTTTTGTTGTGGTGGTGGTTTTCTTTTGTTGTCTTGTTTTGCTCTGTCTTGCTTTTATGTATATTATTATCTCTGCAGGTCTAGCTAAATAAGATAGGTGGGATGAACAATCTGAAGGAAAAAACAACAGGACTGATAATTCCTTGGGGGGCAGGGGGACATGGGAGAGGGACAGGTGGGGGAAAGGAAGTGGTGTTAACATACCCAGGGACAAGGGAACGACAAGTGATCCAAAATCAGCGGCGAGGAGGGTGTAAGAAAGAGGTCTGGTAGGGCTTGATGAAAGGCAATGTAACTAAGAGGAATTACTGAAACCCAAATGAAGGCTGAAGATGACAGTGGGACAAGAGGAAGGTAAAAGGAAATAGAAGAGGGAACTAGGAGGCAAAGGGCATTTATAGAGGTCTAAATATAGGCATGTAAATATATAAATATATTTATATATGAAGATAGGGAAATAGATTTATGTGCATATATTTATAGGTTTAGTATTAAGGTAGCAGATGGACATTGGGCCTCCATTCAAGTACTCCCTCAATGCAAGAACACTTTGTTCTATTAAACTGGCATTCCATCGCACTTGCCTTCCCAACACAATCGCTGAAGACAAATGGGTGCATAAGCAACTGTGGTGAAGAAAGCTGATGGTGCCCAACTATCATAAGATATAGCACCTGGGGTTTTAAAAGCTTGAAGGCAAACAAGCAGTCATCTAGCTCAGAAGCTACAAAGCCCACATGGAAGAAGCACACCAACCTGTGTGACTATGAGGTGTCAAAGGGATCGGGTATCAGGCATCAAAGAACAAAAAAATTCCTATCATTGTGAATAAGGGGGAGTACGGAGTGAAGACTCAAAGCCCATGTAGGCAACTGGACATCCCCTTACAGAAGTATCCCGAAGAGGATATGAGCCAGTCAGGGTGCAGTGTAGCAACAATGAAACATACAACTTTCCTCTAGTTCTTAAATGCTTTCTCCCTCCCACTATCATGATCCCAACTCTACCTTACAAATCTGTCTAGACCAGAGGATGTACACTGGTACAGATAGCAAGTGGAAACACAGGGAATCCAGACAGATGAAACCTTCAGGACCAGTGGTGAGAATGGCGATACTGGGAGGGTTTAGCAAAGGAGAGGGGGGTGGTTAAAAGGGAGAACCAATTACAAGGATCTACATATAGCCTCCTCCCTGGAAAATGGACAACAGAAAAGTAGGTGAAGGGAGACATCGGACAGTGTAAGACATGACAAAATAATAATTATAAATTATCAAGGGTTCATGAGGGAGAGGGGTGGGGAGGGAGGGAAAAAATGAGGAGCTGATACCAAGGGCTCAAGTAGAAAGCAAATGTTTTGAGAATTATGAGGGCAATAAATATACATATATGTTTGACACAGTGTATGGATGTATGGATTGGGATAGGAGTTGTACGAGCCCCCAATGAAATGATTTTTTTTAATGTGCTGGAAAGCTCGGCTTATACACGAGTATATATGGTTGTTCTTATGGCAAGGCCCTGGGTGGTGCTCACCCTCCTGAAGAGATCACTGAAGATATGGGTGCTACAGCAAAGTGTGGTCAAGAAACTAATGATGCTGGGCTATCAGAAAGAATAGCGTATGGGGTCTTTAAGGCTTGTTTTCAAACAAACAGCCATGTAAGTGAGGTGTCAAGCCCATATGGAACGCACCAGCCTGTGCAAGCCAAGGAGTGTAAATAAAATAATCCGAATCTAAGAAAGAAATGGTACCAAGGCGAAAGGGATGTGAACAGCCCTGTTATCAGAAACAGAGCACCGTAAAGTCCATTGTGTTAAATAAGGTTGAAATGTAGTATTATTTCATCTCCCTTTGGATCCATTTTAAAGCTGTTTTAATTAAAGGGGAATACACATGGGATTAAGCCCCTGGTGAATCTCCTCTGACCATGGACCAGGGGTGTAAACAGACTTGCTATCATGCAGAATGCATTGGAAAGGGAACTGTGACAGGTGCAAGTAGGTTAAAATTTACACCCTATCATTTGACGTCCCTTATGATCCGTTAAAGTTCATTCTAGTTTAATACTTTCTGCTTTCTTTTCCATTAGGTTTTCTTCTGTTTTACTTTGTTATTCTTACTACCTTTGGGGCTTTTTTTCTTTTTCTTTTTAATGTTTTTCTGTTTATGAAATCCAGGATAGGAAAATCTACAGAGACAGTAACTGAATTAATAGTTCTTTGGGGGTATTACAGGGGGGCCTGGGGGCGGGGAACTGGGGAGCTAATAAAGATAAGTACAAGAATGAAGGAAATGTTCTAAAACTGATTGTGGTGACGATTTATAACTCTTCTTAATATGAGTGAACTATTGAATTATATGAGGTATGAATTATATGCCAATAAAACTGTTTTTTAAAAATAAAGAATTCAAGCCTACTGCTGTAGTGATAGCTATTCTATATGACTAGAAAACGTGAGGCAGATGCAGTCTATCTCACAGGGTAGTCACGAGTCAAACTCGACTTGACAGGACCTACCTAACCGCAGACGCACACTAATATGCAGAGCTGCATTCTGATGAGCAGAACTGCTCTTAGGGACCTTGTGCCCACCTCTCCATGTACCTTACAAGGACCCACATACACTGTCCTCAGAACACAGCATGATGCGCACAGCTGCCCCACCTGGTGAAATAGGGCGCTGCCTGTATTCCCAATGAGATGAGCGTGGGTTTTCCTTTCAAACCTCAAAGGACAGAGAGTGTACAGCTAAAATGAACATTCAGTTCTAACAACTAAGCTTATGGATATGAACCCCTTTTTCCTCTTACAGTCTTGATTCTTATTTTTATTTTTGTTGACACTATATTACTTCTATCACTTATGTTAGTCACCTCAAAATCTCTTTGGAAGCAGACTAGAAAGTCATGGGAGAGGTCAACACAACATGACTGAGGCAAAGGAAGACACTGGGAGAAAAAGGCGAGTTTAAAAGTAACAGAGGCAAATACTAAAACATGCACAACCCTACAATAAATCACCTAAGAGGGAATACACAGATATGCAAATTGAACGGGAAAGGGAAGACCATTGGGACTGCACCCATAAATACGTGTTTGCTAGAAGATATTTCTAACAGTGTATTTAAAACGTGCTACAAATGTGTCCAATAATACAGTAGCAGATACCTGGGGCACAATAATTTAAACATCTTAGCCAAAGCTTAAATAACTTGAGAGAATCAGTCACTTGTCCTTGTGGCTCAAGATTAACTATAAGACTCGGGGGACCTCAAAGTCCATTGGAGTACCATAGTCCAAGGACAATGTTCTACACACTACTTAGGTGATTGAGTAATGACTCGAGTCTTAAGAGCTTTCCCATAACCATCTAAGATGCAACTACTCACCTCTATCTGTTTCAAAGAAGAATGGAAGAAATCAGAGGTGCACAGAAACAACATGTCCGAGATTAGTGAGCAATGTGAATCCCAGCCTCCCTGACCCTCACACCAGAACTAGATGGTACCCATCTTCTGTTGATTGCTCTGAAAAGAACCAAAATAAGAGGTCTTGGATAAAGTAGACAATACAATGTAGAACAAAACCCCAGCGACCGGTGGAAACAATTTAAGCCTGGAACTGAACTCATTCCCATTGCCCGGCTTTCAGGAAAACAAGACACAGTACTCTAAAGGGAACAGTAACAGCAGGGAGGTTGGAGATTGGATAGCAGAGAAATAAAGATTCTACAGTTTTTTAAAAAAGGATAAATAGAAACAGTTCACACAGGTAGGAAGTGGGGAAAAGCAATGTTACATTGTGGGATTACAATCCATGTCAGCCTTCGTATGAATTACTGAATGAAAAACCAATTTGCTCTGAAACCTTCCACCTAAGTAATATTATTTTAACTTTAAGGTAATTAAATACAATATCATCATTAGTGATCTTATTCATCTTATTCTATTACTCTAAAAAGGTTGCTATGAAAGTTTTCTAGAAAAATAGAATAAAATTAATAAGATCATATTGTGGCATATATTATGCTATACTGTATCAAAAAAACACTTAAGAATTTGTTAGAAATACTTCAAAGAAAAAGGGTATACTCCTTTTTCTAAAATCTCTAAAATAAATAAACAAATTACAAAAAGACAAAAACCGAAACATCTTTTCATATCAACCAAGTATTCAGAAGCACTGGCAGAGGGAGAAATGACAATATGACATTTGTTCTGGCGTCTTTAACTAGGGCAAAGGTCCAGACAGTAGAAGGACAAGAACAATTACACAAGTGTCATTCTTCCTGAAGCAGCACTACTAACAAAAAGATTTGCAGACACAAAAAAGAACAGAAGGCAGAAAAGGAAAGGGACAAGGTAGACAATCGTTCTAGCTAGAGAGAGTTTCTTAGGAGAAAAAAGAACACAGTTTGCCAAGACAGTTAATGGGCAAAACGAGATCAAACCTCAGTTAGATCTGCCAACGATGAAGTGATCATCATTCTACTGTCAACTGGGCGGCAACAAATAATCCTGTTACATTTCATGAGGCAGACCAGGCTCTTGTGTCTTCTTAAAACCAAGTAAGGGCAGGCACCAATAAACCAAATAAACTAACAAATAAAACCAAGCTCACTGCCACCAAGTCAATACCAACTCATGGTGACCCTATAGGACAGGGTAGAACTGCCCTTGTGAGTTTCTAACTCCTTATAGTAGAAAGCCCCGTCTTTGTTCTTAGAAATGGGTGGTAGCTTGGAGCTGCTGGCTTGCAGTTAGCAAGCCAGTGAGTACACACTACTGGTTTAAAATGACACTATTGCTTCTGTTGTTCATGACCGTCGATTCAGCTCTGATCCGTGGTGACATTATATGTATTAGAATTAAAGTATGCAGGTCACCAAATTGTGAATGTTCTTTGATATGCTTGAGCCTGCTGTTGTGTCTAATGTGTCCAACTATTTTATTGTTTCCCTAATTTGGACTGGCCTTCTATTTTTATAAAGTCTGATATCCTTTTCTATAGATCAATCTTTCCTTTCTACCTATCCACAGTAAGCAAGGAAATATGTTACAGCTAAGGGGAACTGTGATTGTATTTTTTCTGAAGCGGATTTGTTTGTTTTTCTGACAGTTCCTGGTACATGAGACATTCTTCACCAACACCACACTTCCAAGACATCCACTCTTCCTTTCTTTCCATTGGCATATGCTTCACATGCACATGAGGTGATTGAGAAAGACCACAGCTTGGACCAGGCACACCTTCATCATATGATTGACATCTTTGCTTGAAACTGGAGAGGTTTTTTCCAGCAGATTTGTCGAATGCACTTCATCATTTGATTTCCTGACTGCTGCTTCTATGGGCACTGATTATTGACACACGTACAATAAAATCTTTGAACCTTAACCTTTTTTTCTCCATTGATCATCTTGTTGGTTATTGGTCAAGTTAGTAGATTCCCAGACCTTTCAAGATAGTCAACACTTGACTTCTTGTTTCCCAGTTTTTTAGAATGCCACTGTTGTCCCTTCTTTTGTTACTTTCTATCGCTGAGTGCAACAAACTACCGTCACTAAGATTTTTTAGAAAGCAAAATTAAATACTTTGTTACTTGTATGTGTATGAGCACAACTACGTATTCTGGAATTCCCATTCTTTGTAATTTTTCCACAATTTACTTTGATCTACACAGTCAATGACTTCACATAGTCGACTAAACACAGGTAAGCATTTTTCCTCCCTGGTGTTCACTACTTTCAGCCGAGAAGAAATCAAAAATATAAGTATGCATCACTTTCTAAAGCCTGATACAATTCTTTCACTTAAAATATATTCACAAATCAACACACAGGGGAAAAAGTGAATATATACTGGATGGATTCATTTATACAAAGTTCAATAGAGAAAAACTAATCAAAAGATTAAAATTTAGGAAAAATGCACTCCTTTCAAATAGATTCTGACTCATAGCAACCTTCAAGGACTGATTACAAGTGCCCTGAGTTCTCAAAACTATAAATCTTTACGAAAAGATGACTGTGTCATTTTTCTCCAACCAGAGTGGCTGGTGGGTTTGAACCTCACACCTTTTCATTAGCTTCTAAGCATTTTACAACTACACTACCAGGACTTCTGGAAGTCAAGGTCCTTCTTCTCACTGCCAAGGAGTCAATGCCCATACACAGTGACCCTATGAGACGGAGATAGAACTGCCCAGTGAGTTTCCAAGATTGTAACTCTTTGTAGGAAGAGAAAACCCATCTTCTGTACCAGGAAGGGTAGGTGGTTTCAAATTGATGGCCTGCTCATAATTACACCACCAGGGATCCCTACTGGAGAGTCAAAAATGTTTCAATGCAGAAAGCTCTTACACAGAATTCTTACCCCATCTTATTAACAGCCATCATACAACACCATGGAAACAGAGCCAGAACAGCTAAGTAAAGCAATTGTGGAATGCAGGATTCCATACAGCATTGTCTTGAGAACAATTAAAATAATTACGTATATTATAGGTACTGTTGTTTGTTGAAACTGACTACACAGATCTTTCTGTAAAAGAGCACAATGTCTGAAAGCAAAACGTTCTTTACTAATCTTGTGCTAAACTTTGACTTAAAGGTGACTTTCAGGAAACCAAGCTACTTAAGGGTTAAAGTTCAAAGATTATATCAAGGTGAAAGTATGGGTGGATCATTTCAGCCTCCATAGAATCCAGAAATCTAGATCTCCTGAAAATTAAAAAAATCCATTCTTCAGTGGTTATGGTGGGTAAGTACAGGGGGTGGCCAGTGATTGAAGGGGTGTTGAGGCAGATCCAAGGAAGGGCTTCACATGTTTAGGTAATTGTGTTTGTTGATTTGGGGTACAGGTGTATTCACTTCATCAAAACTCATTGAGATGTACACTTGTGGTTTACATACTTTTCTAAATGCAATCTATATTTCCATAATATTTACCAAATGATTAAGTTATATATAGATAAATACCATAACTTAAACTAAATACTTCATAAATAATTCAATGAGATCTATGTAGGTAGAAAATACAAATGGTCAATAAACATAACCAAAACAAAACAACAACCCAAAACCAAACCAAACTTTACAGCCCAAGTCCCCTGATGGTGACAAAAACCCTATCTCTCTCCCATCGAGCGGCTGATGACTTCGAACTGTTGGCCTTGCAGTCAGCAGCCCAAAGGGGAACCACCACACCACCAGGGCTCCTTCAATAAACATAAAGAAATATTCAGTCTAATTATTTTGAGAAAAGGGCAAATTAAAACAATGAAACATCCTTTTTCCTCTAAGGATTGGGGAAAAAAATTCTAAGCCTTAACACCAATAGTCTAAAAATCATTGTTGGTGTTCTCTCCTTCACAGCTGGAGGGAGGATTAGGTGGTAGAGTCATTTCATAAAGTCCTCTCATATTAGACAACTCACACCACAAGAATTCTTTCTCAGTATAGACTCCGGAGAATCACTCAATCTCTCTCTGTCACACACACACACACACACACGGACATGTATTGTTGAAGGAGGGGTTAATACACTATGGTACATCCACACGATGAAACTTAATGTAACGGTATAGGAGTGAGAGGCCAATGCTCTGCTTTGAACACAAGAGTTCTCCAAGATTTACTAGTGAAAGAAAAACAGTGTGGTATCATTCTTGCAAGGAATAACCACAGCAGCACCCCCAAAGATAACCCCAATACTATATGGTTTAAATAGATAAATATATGGAAAGACATAGAATGCAGGCCCGCATTATAGGGGTTGATTCTAAGTCGATGGGAGAGGCTGTGATTGGGGAATGTAGTCAAGAGAGGAATGGAACCCTTGTGTTACATCTTAAAATGAGAACATTTTCAGTTATTACTTATATAATAGGAAGGAAGCAAGTGAGAGAGAAGTCAAGAAGAGCCAAAACAAGTCGGCTTGCCAGAAATGTCTATTTTTTCCATGATTCCATAATCAAAAATATTAAATGATGGAGAAATAACCCCATTGTCGCCAAAACACAATTTGCATTACTTTAAGGTCTAAGTAAAGTTTTATAGGCAAATTTAAAGCCACTGAAAACACAATTTGAGATAGGAATGGTAACAGCACCCAGGCTACAGTAAAACCACGCTGACACGCGTAGGACAGTCCATCCAAAAGCAGCGCTCAATTTACTCACAGCACTTCCCTGCACTCGCTGACATGCAAATGCATGCTGAGCTTTCCCTCTCAGGAGACAAAGAGCCAGCCAGTAAAATGGGTGGCTCCACAATGCTAAGTGTGGAGGCATGGAGACACTCATAAGGAGGAAGTGCATAGCTTACTTAAACTAAATCCATACTACGTACAAAATATATAAGCCTACGAGAACACATAAAAGAACTCATAAAGATAAGGTTATAGAAGAGCTATTTCAAAGATTACCAAACTGAAAGGTCATTTTTGCCTATAGCCATATCAACTTTAATCAAAAGCATATTCTTAAAAATGAAAAAATTTTAAAGTGCCTGGTTAAACATACCCAATTATTGCAATCATTTTCATTTCCACAGAGAATATGCACACATTAGTTATTCTTCAGTCATTAGAAACATATGCAAGGAAGTGTCAGAAGGTCCATGGAAAACTTCCATTATCTCTAGATTCCATTGTTCTACAAAACTTTGGAAGCATGCAATCTCTTTCCACCCCACCCCCCACCCACCCACACACACACATCCAACCAAACCCATTGCCACTGGATCAACTGCAACTTCTAACAACCCTGGAAGACAGAATCAAACTATCCCACAGGGTTTTCAAGGCTACAGATCTTTCTCCCATAGAGCAGCTGGTAAGTTCAAATCACCTACCTGTGAATTAGAGGCCAAGTATTTAACCACTGAGCCACAAGGTCTACACATATACAATCTAAGTGGAGTGGCAGGAATAAATTGGGGGGAGTAAAATACAATATAAACAAACATATTTTAAATGCCAAATTCATAATAAATCAATGTGACAGCAGATCGAGTTTTAAAGTCTTTGGGTTTAACAAATGATTCCCTCATTCAATCAACGAAGAAAGCAAAGAACAGGACATTTCAGGAACCTGAAGTGGTCTCATAGCGGCACAAGCAGCTATGACAGGGTTAGGCTAAGGCTCTCACATCCAGTTAAGGCTAGCATTCCTGCCATTGAGAATCCAGAGAAGCTGATGGTAATTACAAAAAGATGAAGAAGAAATTAAGAGGTAAACAAGGCTGGACCTAAAGGGAGGATGGTGATCAGTCTAACAAAGCCAGGCGAGAGAAAGACAGAAGGAAAAAGAATGACAACATAAAGAGCACTAGGAAAGCGCGGAGGCAGGACCACATGGGGCATGGCTGAAGAAGGAGCGCAGCACTGAGGTTAACATGGAGCAGATTCCTAGAGGGAACTGAGAAACTCAGAGAGCTGGCTGTACAAAGGGGTCTAGATTTGTGATCAGATGTGAGGTCAAACTCAGTTCTACTATTTTTATTGGTAAGCCTCTAGACACACCGTTTAATCTCAATAAACCTCAGATGTTTCATGTGCAAAATACAGAAAATCCATGGGAAACTTTAGTAATCAAGCAAGTAAGTGATGTGGCCATATCTGTAATATAATCCACCTCCCTGCCATTTAGTAGATTCCAACGCATAATGACCCTACAAGTCAGAGTAGGACTGCCCAGTTGGATTTCCAAAAGCTTAAGTCTTTACAGGAGCAGATAACCTCATCGTCTCTATCGGAGTAACTAGTGGGTTCAAACCCCTGACCTTACAATTAGTAGCTCAATGCACACGCTGTCATATCCCCAAGGATCCTTATAAGTGATACTCGATAAATGATAAGACTATGTTGTGATTAGAACTCTGTGATTAGGGACCACAATTGCAATTTGGAGTTCCAAATTTAAGCAGATTAAGACGCTCGTAAAATTGGTTCGAAGCCTTGCAACCAAGGTAGCAAAAGTAAGACTCATGCAATTACCCCCATCAAGTGCACCCATAGGCAAGTCCTCTCTGAAAGTGTGGTGCCCCTCCTTGGGCTGACTAGGGGAGTGGTAGTAATCTAATTTCAAACACTGCCAGAGGGCAAAGTTTTTCTCATTGCTGGTCAATGATCAGAAAGAACATTCATCAGAAACTGTGTATGTGGGTACTCTGAAATGGGTTTAGATTTCTCACTACAAACCATAGCTTCCATACACCTGGTGTTCAGAATTTAAGCTCTAATACAACTATTAATATTGCTAAATGTGAAATGTCACTGGGGAAAAAGGGACCCCAAATTCAAATATTTTCCAGAAGCCCCTTTCATTAACAATGAAGGCAAGACAATGTCAAATCATCTGAATGAAGGAGACCATCAGACCATAATGGTGTCCAAAGGATCCATAGTCACATGACACTTAAATAGGACATGTAAAGAAAGGAAAATGTCACAAAATCATGACTGGCAAAGATCAACTAATCATGGGATCAGAGAAGTGGGAAAGAAGTCAGGATGGGGATTCCCAGCCTATGGCAGGTAGCCCAGTAGCACAGTGGTTACACATTGGGCTGGGATCCTCAAGGTGGGCAGTTTGAAACCACCAGAGACCCTGTATAAGAAAGATAGAGCTTTCTACTCCCATAAACAGTTACAGTCTCAGAAACTCAAAGGTCTAGTTCTACCCTGTCCTATACGGTTGATAGGAGTCGGCATTGATTCTTTGGCAGTGAGTTTGTTTTTTGTATGTAGTCAAAGTAGAAAAGTTTACAGGGTTGGTTCTGAGGCCCCCTGACCTTCTTGGTCAGAGCATGACTCAAAACTATGTGGCCCATCAAGGGCACACCCAGGCAAGTCCTTAAGGGCTGGGTTACCCTTCCCAGGGCTAACCAGGAGAGTCACAGTATACACAAAATGAATTTAGGCCTCTCACTGTAAACCAGACATTTCTGCAAATCTGGAGTTCCAAATTTAAGCACTAGTACACATGTGGGAAAAAATTAAAGTGTCATTTGATAAAAAATGGGGAAGGGTTTTCAGCAGGAGTCAAAAATGTATTTCACAGCCACTAGTTTGGAAATAATAGGTAGGGTTGGCTGTTTGAGAGGAGCCAGAGTGGACCACTGAGTAAGCACTCAACTGTGAACTCTGGCAGCTCAACCGACCAGCCATCCCAAGGAGAAAGATGTGACCGTGTACTTCTGAAGGACGTAGTTTGGAAACCCTTTGGGACTGTTCTACTCTGCTGCTGAGTCAGAACAGACACAAAGCCCTGGATTCTGATTTCAGAGTTGGTGATGACTTCAGGATTAAACCAAATGGTGATCATGCCGACAGATTAAACTTGAAGAAATGAGGGTCTGTACTAGAACGATACCAAAAGAACTACTTTAAATATTAGGGCTATTTGTGAGAAAGAGTTGGTAGGGCTGAGTAGCTAATGGCATGTGGAGAGAGAAATCAAGAGAAATGCAAGTTTTCTACATCACTGGGGAAACAATAGTTTCCACTCACCAAAATGGAAATTGGTTTTAAGAAAAGTAAGTTTGGGTTTCAGAGATGCTGACTCAGTTATAATTATACTCTCTAGACTCCAATAAAAATAATTCTTTTCTTAGCTCAAAACTTGAAAGTGGAGCTTAGTGAATTATATTTACTAAGCCACTCCACAAACATTCACCATGTGTGAGGGGATGAGCTAGGTACTGGAGACACAGAACATAAGAAAGCCCCGGTCCTGGTGGGCTCACAGTTTGATGGAAGAGAGGGATAAAAACAGAATAGGAAATTAGTAAATCAACAACTACATGACTGAGTGATACTTTCTCTGGGTCCCTACTCCTGGATACAGACTAGTGAAATTAAAGATGTTGCAAAGAAGGTGGTCTGAGTTTTGAAAGGACCAATGGAAACCAGGCAGGTAGAGAAATGGCCATTCTTTCAGAAGAAGCAGTCTGAGCAAAAGGACCTCTGGCCCAGCTGTAAGAAAATGAATGAGAACAAATGGAGAATGAAACATACCAACAGGAGGAACAAAATTATGGCAAACAAGGAGAGAAATATAGGCATGATCCTAATGAATAGTGCAACAATTGGGTGAAGTGTAAACATCATCCACCTTAAAAAAGCCTAATCATGTTCACATTAGATAGTCATAAATATACCTCGAGAGAAATAAATAGATAATAAAAATAGGAATTGGCATAATTAAACTGAAGGATACTAGCTGGAGATATGGTGGATACTAAAATGTTGGAAAACACTGAGGCAGTAATACAAACGTAAGTTATGTGGAAAGGGGCCGCTAAACTACACACTCAGATTACCAGCCTGGTACAACTGATCAGTGACCCCAGGAAAACAATTAATGAGCTTGCTGTCCTGGCATGAAAAAGAGTCAAGGTTCTAATTCACACCAAACTCCCAGGTTACTTTAAAATGTTTGATTTATAAGGCCTTTTAATCTGAATATAAACACTTTCTTCAAAATGAAATTTCCCAGCTCCTCTTGCTCCATCAATCAGATGCATAAACATTTGAATACGTGGCAACAATTATAAAAAGAGCTGTTCAACTTCATTAAGATGGAAACAGCAACTGCCATACTAAAGCGGTCTATCATTTTTAGAGCACTAATACTTTCTTTGTACAAAGCCAGGGCCTGATTCATCATCGAGACAATTCTGACACATGTCAAGCTCAAATGAGTCAAAGTGGAACAGTGCCCCTAAGGTTTTCAATGGAGGCTTTGGGGGGAGTAGATCACTGTGGCTCTCTTCCAAGCTGCTGCTGGGTGAATTAAAAGCTCCAATCTTTTATTTACCATCCCAGACCACTAACTACTTACACCTACAGATCCTTTCTTTGCATAGTTCCTATTTACCAATCATGTCAGCCTCGTGACCACATGAAGAGGTCACCGAAGACATGGGTGCAACAGCAAAATGTGGTGAAGACACTAGATGGTGTCAAGCCATCAGAAAGAACAGCATTTGGAGAGTTAAAGGTTTGTCTTTAAACAAGCAGCCATCTAAGTGAGGCATCAATTAAATCCACATGGAAGAAGCACACCAACCTGTGTAATCCAAGGATTATAAATAATATAATCCAAATCCAAAGGCAGGATGGTATCAGAACTTAAAATTGTTAGCACCTAGTTGCAAAAGGCTGTGGACGACAGTGGAAGCCCAAGTTGCATTTGCAGGGTCCACACATGGATTAAGCCTCCAGTGAACCCCTCTGACCACAGTTACGGGACGTGACTAACCTTGTCATGGGGCAGAGAGTGCTGTCAAGTCGATGGTGGGAGGCATGGTTAGGCTGAAATGTAGTGTCACTTGATCTCTCTCTTAACCCATTAAAAAGTTTTTCAGGTTTTTTAAAAAAGAGAGGGGGAAATACACATGGGTAAGTGTCCAGTGAACACCCTCTGACCATAGACCAGGGATGTGAATAACCTAGCATATGCAAAGTACACTGGAAAGTGAATTATTACAGATGTACTTAAGTTAATTAACATATTATCATTTGATCTCCTTTGACCCACTTTAAATTTGTCCTAGTTTGTAAATATTTTTAAATTTCTTTTCAATTAAGGTTTTTCTCCATTTTACTTTCTTATTGTTGTTAGCTTTTTTTTAAATTATGGGGTTGTTGGTTTTGTGGGGTTTTTTGGTATTTTTTTTTCTGTATATGAAATCCAGGATATATATCTGTAGAGATGGTAAGAGTTTGCGGAGGGTATGGTCAGGAAAGTTGGGGTAGAAAGCGGGGAGTTAATAATAGCACAAAAAAGAAGAAAATGTTCTAAAATTAACTGTGGTGATGACTGTACAATTATTCTTGATATGACTGAACTACTGAATTGAATATATGGATCATGTGTCATTTAAACACTTAAAAAAAGAAAGCCACATACCTGATGGAAGAAAACAGGACAATATCAAAGTTCAAATTTTAAACGCTCGCTAATATTAGTGACCTAAGCCCATGATGAGAACTGACTCAATGGAAGTGAGTTTGTTTTGGGCTTGAAGAGCCTTTATGGTACTGTGGTTGAGAACTGAAAGATTCCTTGAGTGTAACCCACGAACCCACTGTGCAAGAGAAAGATGTGGTGGTCTCATTCTGTAAAGAGTACAGCCTGGGAAACCCTACAAGGCAGCTCCACCCTTCCCTGAATGAAGTATGAATGTTCTTACAGGCAATGGCTCTGGTTTGGAACCTCAAATTTAGTGATATTTGAAAGATTACTCTTTAACAATGTATTCTGCTATACATATACTCCAACAATTTGTCTTTTATTAACAAATTAAATGTACAATGGGTATTTAAAATTGATGTTAACTACTTAAATGTAGTTGGATTTAGAAACCAAATAATACTTTTCATCTCAGCCATCTAAATACTATTATTTCCCTAAGTCCAAGGTATTAATCCTCAGTATTCCTCCAAAGTGGGTATCTTGATCCTTATTCTACTGATAAAGAAATTGAAACCTGAAGATTTCACTGAACAACACTGTGGAGCAGGATCCAAATCCAATCAGCCTAGCACTTAGGAGCCTCAGTTCTTTTCACTACTCTAATTTGCGAAATACACCGTGAAGAACACTATGAAAGATTTTCATATTATCAGTTTCCTAGACAGTCTGCATGAGAAAAAATTATAAACAAATAATTCAAATTGTCTAGTTTAGTTTTCTGTATCTGGTTTCACTGAATTATAATTTGCCATAAAAGCAAAATGATCATTTTAAAATCACATCTTTGTTTAAGTGTGAAATGGGGGAGTGGGGCACATTTTTAAAAATCATTTTTTTGGGGGCTCCTACAACTCTAATCACAATCCATACATACATTCATTGTGTCAAGCACATTTGTACATTTGTTGCCCTCATTCTCAAAACATTTGCTTTCTACTTGAGCCTTTGGTATCAGCTCCTCATTGTTTCTCCTTCCTCCCTAACTCCCTCTCTCACAAACCCTTAATTTATAAATTATTATTATTATTATTTTGTCATATCTTACACTGTCCGACATCTCACTTCACCCACTTTTCAGTTGTCCGTCCTTCAGGAAGGGGGTTGTATGTAGATCATTGTGATCGGTTCCCCCTTTCTACCCCACCTTGTCTCCACCCTCCCGGTATTATCACCCTCACCACTGGTCCTGAGGGGTTCATCTGTCCTGGATTCTCTGTTTCCAGTTCCTAGCTGTACCAGTGTACATCCTCTGGTCTTGACAGATTTTTAAAGCAGAATTGAGATCATGATGGTGGCGAGGAGGAAGCATTAAAGAACTAGAAGAAAAGTTGTATGGTTTCATCATTGCTACAGTGTCCTGACTGGCTATCTCCTCTCCACGATCCTTCCATAGGGGATGTCCAGTTGCTTACTGTCCAGTGGGCTTTGGGTCCCCACTTCATATTCCCCCTCATTCACAATGATATAATTGATTTGTTCTTTGATGCCTGATACCTGATCCCATCGACACCTCGTGATCACACAGGTTGATGTGCTTCTTCCATGTGGGCTTTGTTGCTTCTCAGATAGATGGTGGGGAGTGGGGGGGGCACACATTTAAGGATGATTATAGAAGAACTTGAAAAGAGAAGGTATTCTTTTGAGTGACTATATTTCAAAGACTGATGAGAGTATATGAAATTACTAATTTAGGGACAGTCAATGGACTTTTTTCATCAAATTGTACAAAATATCACTGCTGCTGACAGGATATCTGATTAGGCAAAGAATAACATGCTTTCCTTCACGTTTTGTATTACCACACAACACATGCTGATCACAGCATTTTTGAAATTTAGAGTATACCATAAGCTTGAAGGGTAGACTTTTTTTAAGTTTCAGTTTCATAGAAATGAAATACTACTATTTTTTCAAATAAAGAATAATTTGTAGTATTTTTCCACCGCATGCAAAATGAATAAAACATTCAAATCAGTTTCGTCACTACAATTTGTTCTCTAAATAACAAAACATAACTTGTCCACCAATAATACATGAAATAGATTCGAGGATCCCTAAACCCCCTCATGTCATATGTTGAGTTGCATCCATGTAAAAGCTGGAGAGCTCCTAACCTCGACCAGGGGAACCAGAGGGATTTTAAATTAAAAAATGGATGACACTATTATATTTTCAAAAATTATTTAACAGCTATCTACAAAGGTCTTTGGTTGGAAACAATTCCAGATAGGTTCTTAAAACGCTCAGAAAGTCTAACAGAAAGTCTATGCTACATAATTTTCATTTATAAAACATGTTTATTAAGTACCTAGGAAATTAGTTACAACAACAGATAAATCATATATAGTCACACTAACTTCTAGAAAATAACTCTAAATAGGAGAGTAAAAAATCCCAGATTACCAAGGGCTCAAGTAGAAAGAAAATGTTTTGAAAATGATGATGGCCCCTATAACCCAGCAATCCCCCTAGTGGGCATATACCCAGAAGAGGCAAGAAACAAACCACGGACGGCCAAACATCTGTGCTCCAATGTTCATTGTGGCACAGTTCACAATTGCAAGGAGTTGGAAACAACCCAAATTTCCATCAACTGACCAGTGGATTAAAGAACCGTGGTACATAGCAGTGATGATGGAATAAAGCACATCACTGCATAGGAAGAACTGGAGGAAACCATGCTAAGTGAAGTAAGCCAAGCACGAAAGGGCAAGTACAACATGAGTCCACTGAGGCAAAGAGGGACCAGACTTCGACCCAGTGCTCCAAGATGTGGATGCAACATGCCAGCATGGAGTAGGGAACCAGTGGAGAGGTCTGAGGGACCAGTCCTAATCCCAACTACGTGGACAACTGTCCCTCCCCACAGAAGAATTTATTTCAGAGAACAGCACTGAATCTGCAGCTCCAGGGAGGGACATGTCTGAACAGAACACATGGGAGCAAATGAAGGGGGAGGAAGAGAGAGTGGAGCACATTCTGGTCCACAAACCCTTAAAGATATTCCCACTCAGAGCAGCCAATCCACAGAGAAGACCATATGGCTGGCCCCACTATGAGACATGAGATCCCTCACTGACCCATGTCCTACAGGGGACAACACTGGAGACACTGTGGGAATTCCACCCGATCTGATCCCACCACACCGAGGCAAAACACTAAGAGTGTGGAACAATATAGCAAGGGGAATACCAAAAATAGACTTTAGGGCCAGGGCTTGGTGCCCCAACAGACTTGACTGGAAAACACTCATAAAGGCCAACAGTCCTTGAACTAACTACACACACACACACACAAAAATGATGATGATGATGGCACCCTATGTACAAATGTGCTTGACACATGGATGTATGTATGGATTGTGGTAAAACCCATAAGAGCCCCCAATAAAATGATTTTTTAATCCCACAAATTATTATATGAAAAAACAGAACTAAGAGATATATAACTATATAGAGATATTATAATATAGACATGAGTGAACTTCAAAAACAACAGAAAAATCCACTGTGTTTTAATTCCAATTTCATATGAATTTTTTGAAAACTGTTCATTTTTTATAGACTAATATTAATTTATTTGTATTAGGGCTTTTAAAAATATTTGTTTAAGATAGCATAATTCTTATGTATTACACCATAATATGAATATAACCAACAAATAATTTTTTATTCTAAGCATTTCAGACTGAATTCCATTAACATTGCAACTTTTCACACAGCAAGAAATTCTGTATGAATGTTACAAATACCACAAAACCCTTTTTCCAACTTGTTCTCAATGAGCCATGCTGAATTTTGGTTCATGTGTAAAAGTATATTTTGTACAAATAATTACAGGGTTAATACCTGGAACATCTGCTTTGCTATTAAAACACTACTTCTATGACCTATTTTTTCCCTTAGACTTGCAAAAAATCAAAATAAAAAACAGATGGAGAATGACCCTAGAATTCACCCCCAATATTTTAAAATGCTTTGGATATAGCATGTTCTTGCTATTAATAAATAAAAACAGAGATGGAGAAATTTCTATGAATGCCAAGAAAAACATTTCATTGGTAATGTTGCAAGATTTTTAAAAATTATGTGTTAAAATGCCAAACTCACTGCAGTTGAGTTCATTTTGACTAATAGTGACAATATGGACATAGTAGACCTGCCCTTCTGAATTTCTAAGGCTGTAAATCTTTATGGGAATAAAAACCTTATCTTACTGCTAAGGAGCCGCTGGTGGGTTGAACTGATGACTTTGTGGTTAGTAGCCCAACATGTAACCTGCTAAACCGCTCAGGCGCCTTTAAGTTACATATAGAACCTAAAAAATGTAACTACACTATTTGCCGAGAAAAGAAGGTAATTTTCAGGAGAGTATAATGTAATCATTAAAATATTATGAAAGCTATTACTGGAAATCCAATAAATCTAAAACCTACAATCAATCTAAGAATCAGATACCATGGAAAGATGAGCTTAAATCTATTTGCAAATCTATTTGGCCATAGAACCCACCACTTTAAAAATCTCACCAAGAAATCTTATATGTAAAATAATTTTAAATATTTTAATTAAAAATAGAATACATCTGATTAAAGCTCCCCACAGCCACCGTCGAACCCCATCTCAACTGCTTCATGAGCAGCCTTTCCCTAAAACCCATGGATGCTTCTTGGGGTTTCTGCAGTTGTCAATCTTTCCAGGAGCTGGCAGCCTCGTCTTCCTCTCTCCTGCAGTTGTTAAAGAACATCATTTGAAACCAATGGTCCAGACAAATCCTCCTATCCCAGATGAGGCAACAAAACACAGGTTCATTGTTTACAGGGTTTCATTTTCTTACTGTTAAGAGAATTCCATGCAGGAAGTATCAGAGGATGAAAACAATACACAGTCACTGGATCAAAAAACAAGAAAAATCAAAAAATGTCACTATTCAACCAATTCAAGAGGTTTTATATGAGCAAGAACCAATAGCACCGAAGAAGGTCAAGCTGCACGGAAAGCATTAGCCAAAAACAAGGCTCCAGAAATGGATAGAATACAAATTGAAATGTTTTAAGAGGATGATGAAGCAGTAGAAACATTCACTCATCTGTGCCAGGAATTTTGGAAGACAGCTATGTGGCCAACTGAGTGGAAGAAAGGCATATCTGTACTCATTCCCAACACCATGCTCAAAGCACAGAACAATACCATTGATATCATATGCCAATAAAATTTTGCTGAAGGTGATAAAACAATGGTTTCAGAAGTACCTTGACAGACCGTTGCCAGAAGGTCAGGCCAGATTTACAAAAGAACATTTAACAAGGGAGAAAATACTGAAGTTAGAATGGATGCATGTATGTACTGTGATAAGAGCTATATGAGCCCCAAATAAAATGATTAAAAAAAAACTACTGTTAGATGGATCTTGGATGAAACCAGAGAATTATCAGAAAGATGTTTAACTATATAAAGGCATTGGACTGTGTGGATCACAACACCCTATGGACGGCCTTGAGAAAAATGGAAATTCCAGAACATTCCTTTGTGCTCATTAAAAATACAGGATCAAGAAGCAGCTGTGATTTCAGAACAAGAGCATACTGCATGATTTAAAATCAGGAAAGGGTTGTATCTTCTCACCATACTTTGTGAATGTGTATGTGGAGCAAGTCATCAGCAAAGCTGGACTATATAAAGACAAATATGGCATCAGAATTGGAGAAGGCTTATTAAGAACCTGAGACAGAAAAAAATACCTGGACAGCAGAAAAGTGGGTGAAATGATACAGCAGTCAGTCAGTGTAAGACATGGGGGGGAAAGAATAAGAATTTATAAACAATCAAGGGGCATGGGGGATGATGGGAGGAAATGAGGAGCTAATGTCAGGGGCTCAAGCAGAAAGAAAACATTTTGAAAAAGATGATAACAACATATATACAGATATATTTGACAAAATGGAATATGTATGGATTGTGATAGGAACTGTAAGAGTCCCCCTAACAAAATAAAATTTTTTTAAAGGAGCTGAGATATGCAGATGTCACACAATCTTGTTTACTGAAAGTGAGGAGGACTTGGAAGCACATGCAGATGAAGATCAAGAACCGCACTCTTCAGTGTGTATCACAACTCAACGTAAAGAAAACTAAAACCCTCACCTCTGAACCAGTAGGTAACATCACGATAAGAGGAGGAAAGATCGGAGCTGTCAGTGATTTCACCTTACATGAGTCCACAGCCAATGGTCACGGAAGCTGCAGTCAAACGATGGAACAATGTATTGCACTGCATAAATCTGCTGCCCAACACCTCTTTAAAGTGTCGAAAACAAGGATATTATTTTGGGGACCAAGGTGTGCCTGACCCAAGTTGTGGTATTTTCAATTGCCTCATATGCATGAGCAAATTTTACACTGAATAAGGAAGACCAAAGAATGATCCATCCATTTGAATTATGATAATAGAGAAGAATACGGACATGCCATGGAACTGACAAAAGAAAAAGCAAATCATCTTGGAATAAGTATAGTCAGAATGCTCCTTAGTGGCAAGGATGTGAGACTTCATCTTAGGTACTTCGGACACGTTGTCAGGAGAGAGAGTCCTCAGAGAAAGACCTCACACTTAGTCAAATAAAGGATCCGTGAGAGGAAGGCCCTCAACAAGAAGGAATGACAAAGTGCCTCCAACAATGGGCTCCAAACTAAGGACAATTGCGAGGACGGTGCTGGACTGGGCAGTGTTTCTTTCTGTGGTACACGGGGTAGCCATGAGTCAGAACCAGCTCGAAAGCACTCAACGACAGCAATAAGAGAATTGATGTCTAGATTTTCCGAGTGTTTCTTTATTCCTCTTGTACAATCTTTATATAAAGTTAGTCATAAATATACTTTGGAGCTAGAAGGGATCTCAAGGAAATCCAGTTTAGTCTCTCTAACCCAAGTCTGCCTCTATTAAAGCAGTTTCTTTAGAAATCAGATGACTGACTTGCAGGGGCCAATCGGAGAGAGTTTAATGAAGGGACTTGAGGTCACCTGTAAAGAGAACGGGCAGGCAAAGGATGGAGGAGCATCTCGGCATGAGCAACAGCAGGAAGCCCTTGCACAGTGTCCATCTGAAGGAGGGAGGTGCAGAATGGTGATGCTGTACAGGGGCTGGGAGGGCAGGGAGCTAGAGCATTCAATATACCGGTCCCTCTCCAAAAAAGGAAGAACGCATGTTGCTTTAACAATTAGCCTTTTTTTTTCTTCAGAGATCATTAAAAATCATGGAAGGCTGAAAAATACTATGCAAAGTATTTTACACACTCTGCAAAACAGGTCAAAGTATACCCATTTTACAGTTGACAAAAATGAGCTCAGAAACATTCAAACATGCCCCATAACACTGGTGAGAAATGGAGCAGGATTTATACCTGTGTCGACTTTACTCCAAAGACTAAATGCTCTTTCCAAAATGCTGCTTTACATCTGAACAGCACAAATAGGAGACTGGAAAAGAGAAAGTCCATGAACGTAAAGAAAAACACCCACATATTCTCACCTACAGTATCACGAAAATAGTGTCTACCGACAGAAGAACACCAAGCTAGCTCAGCCAAGAGAATGGAGCGCCAAAGATCAAGAAGCAACGGCAGGAAGTGAAGATATGGTCAACCAAGCAAAGCCAGGTTTGAACTAATGAAGCAGAGCTGTGAAGTGAAAAGAAAGTAATAGAAACACATATCCAGGTAATCAATGATAAGAACTGGAATCACTGCACTTAAGGGAAATCCTAAAATCAAAAAATGAAAGAAAAAAATTACAGAGCCAGAACAGAAAGCTGCTACAAAAGAATAAATTATAATTTACTTATAACAAAAATATTTACAAAAGTAAATTAGCATTCAGGTATTTACCAAACCGAAAAACAGTCATTCTTAACACAGTCTACTATTTAAGGAAACAAAATCTCAGCTTTCCCCCTGAAAGAGTGCCTGTGATTCTATGAAGTTTTAATGAAAAAAGGAATTCAGTTAAGCCCTTTCTTGGTCCAATTATTTCCTGTTTTCATTTTCCTCCCCTTAAATACAAGTATTTACATGAATGCATGGCATGGTGAATCAAAGAGCATTTCTGAAATTTTGTTAGGAAATATAGATTTTGATACATGTGTGTAGTACATGGGGCCATCACTATCAACTCATGGGATAGAATCAGTGGAGCACATATGTCCCAACTGACTCTGCATAGCTTCTAGATTCCTTTACAGGTGTGTACAATGTATGCCCCTAGGAAATATACTTACCAGGACTTATCTCCCAGCTTTAAAAATATTCAAAACATAGAAAAAAAGGGTTTTGTTTGGTTTTTTTCTTTTGTTTTGTTTTAATCATTTTATTGGGGGCTCATACAACTCTTATCACAATCATAAATTCATTAATTATATAAAGCACATCTGTACATTCGTTGCCCTCATCATTCTCAAAACATTTGTTCTCCACTTAAGCCCCTGGCATCAGCTCATTTTTCTCCCTCGCTCCCCACTTCCTCCTCCCTCATAAACCCTTGTCAATTTATAAATTATTATTTTGCCATATCTTACAGTGTCCGATGCCTCCCTTCACCTACTTTTATGTTGTCTGTCCCCCAGGAAGGAGGTTATATGTAGATTCTTGTAATTGGTTCCCACTCTCTACCCCACCCTCCCTCCACCCTCCCAGTATCACCACTCTCACCACTGGTCCTGAAGGAATCATCCGTCCTGGATTCCCTGTGTTTCCAGTTCCTATCTGTACCAGTGTACATCCTCTGGTCTAGCCAGACTTGTAAAGCAGAATTGGGATCATGATAGTGGGTGGGGAGGAAGCATTTAGGAACTTTACTAGAGGAAACTTGCATGTTGCATCGTTGCTACGCTGCACCCTGAGTGGTTCCTCTCCTCCCTGCGATCCTTCCATAAAGGGATGTCAGTTGCCTACAGATGGGCATTGAGTACACACTCCACACTCCCCCTCATTCACCATGATATGACTTTTTGTTCTTTGATGCCTGATACCTTATCCCTTCGACACCTTGTGATCACACAGGCCAGTGTGCTTCTTCTATGTGGGCTTTGTTGCTTCTGAGCTAGATGGCCACTTGTTTACCTTCAAGCCTTGAAGACCCCAGACACTATAAAGCTGGGCACCATCAGCTTTCTTCACCACATTTGCTTATGCACCCATTTGTCTTCAGAGATTGTATCTGGGAGGTGAGCACACAATGATATGATTTTTCTGTTCTTTGATGCCTGAAAACTGATCCCTTCAGCACCTTGTGATCATGCAGGCTGATGTGCTTCTTCCATGTGGGCTTTATTGCTTCTCAGCTAGATGGCCGCTTGTTTACCTTCAAGCTTTTAAGACCCCATAATCACATCTCCAGGATGTACCACCTCATACTATAATCCTGTAAATATAGTCCTTTGAGTCATACACCCACTTTTTTTTAAACAAGACCCTGCCTACTGGCTGCACATACTCCCAGTGTGAATGCAGCTTCCCAATAAAGCTTAGAGGCAGAAACTACAAGTGGAGAATGGAGGTCCCATGGTTCACAAAAGCGCAAAGTCAAAAATATCAAAGTTAACTTACTGCAAAAGTCTACATGAGTGATAAAACTTCAGAAGCAACCTACTAAAAGCTATAGAAGCAACACTGCTCTGAGATATTAAAACAAGCTCCGTCGAGTGCTGTGTGGTCCAGTTCCTGCTGTGTGGTCCAGGAAGCTCTGGAAAGCCCAGGCTATGTCAGAGCACAGAAACCATAGAATAAATAGGCCATCATCCTACATTCAATGTGACTGTATTGGGGAGTGTCATCAAACACGAGCGCAGCGAGTAGATTAGGAAAATGCCATGGGACTGAGCACCTAGCAGGAGAAGTCAGTTCTCAAACCAGTCAATAGTGCTGTAACGAAGTCTGTGGACGCATGTTCCACAAGCTGGAGCGTCTCTAGGAAGGCCTGCAAAGCTTCCCTGACTATGCAGAGCCGAAGCAGCCATGTTTGGCTTGAGGGTGGCTGTTTCTTCGTGTGTTTATGGGGCACATCTGGTGGAGATGGGGGCTGAGGAAGGAGCCATTTGTGTGGCATGCCATGTCCCCAAAGCGGGCAGGAGTTTGGTGGGTTCTGGGAACTGAAGTGAGATTCAGATTGGAGAATAATGTTTGCTTTTAACTTTCCATTCTCCTGGCTCCCACCACCACCCTCAGCACCCCAGGCCCTGGCAAGCACTCATCTTATTTCAAAGGATTTGCCCTCGATATTTCTAGTCAATGGAATCACCCATCTGTCCTTTCGTGTCTGGCTGCCTTCGCTTGGCATGATACTTTCAAAATAGCGCATATGAGAATGGCATTGTTCTTTAAAGCTGAATAATAAACACTCTAATGCTATGTGAACACCATATTTTATGTATCCAATCTGCTGACAGACACTTGGGTTCTTTCCATCTTTTGGCTATTATGAATAATGCTGTAATGGGCACTGGTCTACATGAGTATGACTCACTGTTCTCACAATAGTCTTAAATATCAAACTGCTTTTCACGACAGCTGCCTGACTTTCTATTCCAATGGTTACAGCCTCAGAAACCCACAAGGACAGGTCTACTCTGAGCTACAAGGCAGCAGGAAGCCAGAATCGACGGGATGACAGTGAGTCTGGGGGTGCAGCAGTTCAAACCCACTAGCTGCTGCATGGGAGAAAAATGGGATTATCTGCTCCCATAAAGATTTATAATCCCAGCAACCTTATGAAGCAGTCTACTCTTACAGGGTTAACTATGTCTTGGAACAGACTCAATGGATTGGCTCAATGGCCAGCACGGTACAGATTCCAATTTCTACATATCTTCACCAACACTTGTTATTGTGTGTGTGTGTGTGTGTGTGTGTATAGGCTTCAAAATATGTTGAAAAATTCCACTACCTTTTCACTCCAGTTTTCTACAAACTCTCTGATGCCCCTTGTACATAAAATAGTCATTCTAAAATGTGAAATGGGATCTCATTGTGGTTTGGATTTGATTTCCCTAATGGCTAATGATGTTGAGCAGATTAGCGTTTTTATTACAATAACATAGCAACTGCAGAGTATTAAAATAGCTACAATATCCTCCTTATAACCCTGGGGAGGCACTGTGATAGATTTCAGTAAACATCAATCTGCTGGAATTGCAAGTCACACGTTACAGCTTATACATTACTTTCCTTTACATTCTCTCCAGTGGCAACCTAAGAGAAAGAAATAGTAGGAATTTGATAAATAAAGAAATGTGCCCCAATGGATGGATGCATGGATTATAAAGAGTTGTACCAGCCCCCCAAAAACTGATTAGCAACAACAACAAAAAAAGAAATGTGTCCAGGGTTACAAAGCCAGAACGTGGGAGCGCAGGAGTGATCTGTGAACCTCCGGAGTCATTGCCTACCCTTCTACACCTCTAGCACTCGCAGCTCTCCAGAAGGAAAGAAGGTGACTCCATTTACTGAGAGGCTACTGCTCTCTGCCTGGGGTAGGGCGAGAAGGGCAATGCCCAGAGCACAATTTACCAGGCCACAGCACTTGACTCGGCCAACAGATAAACTCAGAAAGAATAGCCCAGTATAGCATCTGTATCTCCACAGTAAGCAACAAGTCAAGAATAATGCTATTCGGTTGACAATCTCATTTTAAAAATTGAAAAAAGGATTTTGAATAAATATGAATGCTAAGAAAAGTCATTCAGTGAAGAAATTGCGTGACACTATTTAACATAATTAACCCTATAGCAACCCTACAGGACAGAGTAGAACTGCCCCTGTGGGTTTCAGAGGCTACAAATCTTTTCAGGAGCAAAAAGTCTCGTGGTTTTCCCAAGGAGTGACTGGTGGATTTGAACTGCTGACCTTGTAGCTAGCAACCACAGTAAACCCACCTCTCCACCACCACTGCTTACTCCTGAATTCACCAGCACTGCATTCATTCTTCTCTTATAAAGAGTCTTATAAGAAGCACTAAATAACAAGATCAAGTTGATCACAAAGCCATGGGTCTCTGCTCAAGCTCTACTAATAACAACATCTGTGGAACTTAAGACCTTAGTATCAAGTTCCAGGCAACCGCCTCCCTTGCCCTTTCTCTCCCACTCCCCACTTTCCTTGTCTGTGATCCAAGAAGGTTTGGCAGAAGAATGATTCTTGACTAGGTGGTACCATTTGTGGGGGCATTTTGGAAATCTCTTAGGACCTTATTTTTTGGTTTTCTAGCACAACTATACCTTGCATTGTATTTTAAATTATTTTCCCTTTACATTACAGTTAGGGGGAATCACATTTATTTATTTTAATTATGGGTCAAAAAATTCAATTAACCATGAATTTTATTTCAAAATACAAAAATCACAATTACAAAATATTTATTATGAAAAGGAATTTGGAGTTGGATAGAATTAAGAATTAATTGATTAAAATGATCTGAAAGGTTCTTTCTAGTTTTATGACTTACTGTTTTTATGAATATTCTGAACACTAATAATGAAACAAACGAACACTGATAAAGACTGTGTCCGTAATAATATGTGGGCAAGAACAAAAAAGTCTAAGCCTACTTCTCCACTTGATTAAATAATTAAATTGGTAGAAAAAGCAGTAACATCCCACTGCCTAAGATGTTTTATATCAGAACAACGTGTACTTCACTTTGAAGAAGATAAAACGTCAAACACACACAATCAATCTTGTAATAGGGATTTAGGATTACAAAGTTCAAGTAGAAGCTCTGAGGTTTGGAAAGATTCAGCCATGTGGCCCTAGTGTTTTTTAAGAAATCACAATTAATTACTGGTTATAACGTAAAATGAACCCAGAACGATTACAACAATCCATTAAATTTAGTACACTGCCCTATATTCCCAAAGAAGTGATACTTTAAAAAAAAAAAGATCAAAAGTTATTACAACAGAAAAGTGATGCTTTAAGGATCAACTGTTCCTGGGGGGTGGAGTGGGTTGATTAAAAAAAAAACCAAGTAACAAAAACATATCATTTCCCTTCACCAAACTACTCAAAAAGCTACTACAGAATATAATACTTACAGGGCATGTTTTTTGAAATTTTTATAGATTGTCTACTACTATAAATCATGTCCCTTTTATATGTGTGTGTGTGTGTATATAATTTATGTATACTTGTCACAAAACCCTTCAAGGTAGCTATTACTATCCACTTCTACAAAGGGGCAGAGAGCCCTGGTGGTGTAGTGGTTACATGTTGGGCTAAGGTTGGCAGCAAGGTTGGCAGTTCAAAACCACCAGCAGCTCTGTGGGGAAAGACGGGGCTTTCTAGTCCCATAAACAATTACAGCTTAAGGAACCCACTGGGGCTCACTATGAGGCAGCATTGGCTCGATAGCGAGTTTGGATTGTTGTTATACATAGGAGGAACATGAGGTTAGAAGACATTAAGTAACTAGGATTTCCTGACATAAAGACCATGTTAGAGCAAAGTCTAAAGGTCTCTCGCGTGAGGCGCTAAAGAACTGGCAAACATCACACAAAGGTGACTGTAGAAAAAAGAATCCAGTTAAAACTTCACCACACTTCGTGTTAAATATGAAACTATTTCTTCATCAAGTTCCATGTACTTGCACATGGCACTTCCATATATTTATTTGATATGTTCTATAATTTAACTTACTTTATATAAGATTTGGTAATTATTTATAGGACTTTATCACCCCATTAATCCAACTCATAAGTGAAAAAATGGACTCAGACTGACTGAATAACTTGCTAAAGGTCATACAACAAGTTCACAGTAAAGCCAAGGTTGGAAACCAGTCTACACACATCACAGCCCACAATCCTTTCACTACAAGGAGCCCAAGTCCAGATTCAAGAAAACATATATGCAGAGGGGAGAGAGAGAAGGCACTATTATGAGCAGAGACAATGATAGCAAAATCGAACATGGTCATGACTGTGCCAAAGAGCACAATATGTGTTTTACACCACTCTCTTTAAATGCTGCTGGGTCCACTGTACTCAGTGGAGGATGGCGCAGTAAACATTGGACTGCTAACAGCGAGGTTGGGAGTTCAAATCCACAGCCACTCCAAGGAAAAAGATAAAGCTAACTGCTCCTCAGAATCCCAAAACAAGATAGCTCTGTGTAACAATATGTAACTCCATACATTGTGCTGCTCATCGCCTACCAGTCTCCCTGGAGAAAAACGAGACTGCCAGCATCCGTCAAGACTACAGTCTCAGAAACCCACAGGAATAATGCTATTCTGTTCTATAGGGTCTCTATAGGGTCACAGAGTAAATAAGTGGTCTAGATCTGTAGTGGAAGTGGGGTACAACACCAAACCAAGGCAGTGCGATTTGACCATCTGTTCATGCAACGGAAAACACAGAGCGATTGGTTTGAAGCAAAACGATATGATGGTTTAGTTAATAAAACACATGCTTGGAGCCTAAATAGTTTTAAACAGTACAATAAAATTTACAGAATCTCCATTGGGCCTATTCTATAATGCTGAACTCAAGGACCCTTTCTAGCTCTGGGCCTATGTGGTGGGATCTAAGTGGATCTGTGGTACAAAGGAAACAGCTGTTAAATGAAAACATGGTATCTAGCTGGGGTGGGGGAGACACAGTGAAAGTTAATATCTATTAGCAATAATCTGAAAGAGGCAAGATCCAGAGAAATGGCCAGATACAACTAAGCCGTTTGGGGGCCTAAACCAGTGTTTCCCAAAGGGAGCAATCCTGTATCTTGTGAAGCACTGAAACAATCCAGGGATCTGAAATAGCAGACATACCTATACTTTATCCTGGATTACGGGCTACAGAACTAAAGTTTGTCATTGCCGGGGGGAGCTGATTTGTTGTTGTTGTTTTTCCTTTCTGAAAAGAAGGCGGTAGGCTAAATAAGTTTGGGAATCTGTGGTCTAAACCATACAACGACAAGAGAGGAAAACTTATGTCTGATTCCAAGGGTAATATTATCAGGCAGTTTCTATGGTGGTAAGAGGTGTGGCTGCAAAGTCAGTAACTTTAATTCCAAATCAGCCATTCCTAGTCAAGAAGATGATATTACCTTTTGGTCCCCAACTACAAATGGGCAATAATGTACTGTGACTTTAGACTATGAAGATGATACTACACACGTGATCAGATTTTAGTGATGGAATTGAAAGATGCTGACAGCCAAAGTAATCTGATCACATTTATTAATATTTGTAACAGTTACTGTGCTTCACCGCCTCTGGCACTAACTGGGGCAAACGCTGTGCACTTCCCTACAATTACTACTACAAAGCTGACCTTGTCGAAAGCCAACAGTGGGAATAAAGACTTCCCTGAGTTGAGACTAAAGATCTTGAAAGCGATGATAGCTTTAGCTTCTACTAAGACATAATTCACCCACTTAGAAGTTCACAATCCAATGGTTTTCAGGATCTTCACAGAGTACCGTAGCAATCACAACAAACCATTTTAAGGCCATTTCATCACATGAAAAAAACCCACCACTGCTGCCAGAAAAAAACCCTCCTTAGCCAGTAGGGGCCGCTCCCCGTTTCCCAGCCTCACCAGCTCCGAAGACTGTTACACTGCATGCGTGTGTGAGGTTTGTCTATTCATTCAACAGCGGATGGCCCTTTGGTTTGTAATTCTGCTATCAATATTCATGTGCAAGTGTCTGTGTAGCCATGCTTTGTCTTCTTAGGTAGACACCAAAGAGTGGGAGTGTTGGATCCTATGGTAATCTATGCCTGCCATTTTGAGAAACTGTCCATTGTTTTCCATGTAAGTTGTACCATTTTGCATTCCCATCAGCAATGTTTCCGATAGGGTTTGGAAGTTTTCTTTGTGGGGGAAAACAAGTAGAAAGGGAAGATGGAGTACAGAGACACCTCAGAAGTGCTCAGAAGTGGGCCTGGGGGGTTGTAGACACCTCTTTTTAACTTCTACTCTTCCATTCTATAAGAGGAAATTAGGGGAACCACATAATTTATTGTCTAAACCAGGATTGCTTTGTGAGGATGAAGGCAGACACTATTAAGAATTACACTAGGACTACAGGCAGACACTATTAGGAATTACACTGGGACTACAGGCAGACACTATTAGGAATTATACTGGGACTACAGGCAGACACTATTAGGAATTACACTGGGACTACAGGCAGACACTATTAAGAATTACACTAGGACTACAGCTAAGACTGTTCTAGACTCACTAGAATTTAGGGTCAATCAAGGCATACTTGTCTTTTCACCACCCAGGTTCTGTAGTGCATAGTTTAGGCACTTCATAAAGACACAAAGATTGTAAAGTTGGGAAAATAGTTGAGTCTTCAATTGTATTAAATTTGGTTGTTTTCATTTATTTCATAGTTTTAAACTTTCTTCATTTTACAGGGGAAAGATAGGAAACCTGTAATTTAATGAAATAGGAAAAAGCATTCATAAGCTAGTAAAATTTGTAGCAATAGTGAAACCACTTTCCTTTCTCTCTTTCTTCTTCCACAGGCATTAAACTTTTACCACAAGTCATTTCGAGACTCGGGGGTACAGTACAGTAATACGGACAAACATGAGTGCCTATAGACTTTATAGACAGCTAGCAAATAAAACATTTGGAAGGTTAAATGTAATTAGTATCCCTGGGGAGGGGGTTAATGGGGACAGTGAGAGGGTGATTGTTAATGGTACTTTATGTTATATTGGGTTGGTATTATCATTTTAAGTTGGTGGATAGGGAAGGCCTCTCTGAGAAAGTGACCTTTGAACTATGACCTGAAGGAGGTGAAAAGAAGCCATGCAGTTGGGAAAAGAAGGGGTGTGCTTGACCTGTTAAGTTCCTAGTGGGAGGCCAGTGTGGACGAGGGCAGAGAAGTAGAGGTGAAAGGTAAAGAACTTTCTAAGGCCTTTGAACTTTTCATTGCTCTTCTATGATAAGTCTTTGAAGGTGAGTAATACATGATCTTATTTACACTTTTTCAAAGGATCGCTGATCACAATATTGTGACTAGAGGACAGGAATGTGCAGAGTTATTGAGCGCAGTTAGGACATTGTGATAACTGCATGGGTGAGAGATGCTGTGGCTTGGACATGCACACAGCAGTGGGCAGGGTAGGAACATGTGGTGGTTTGAAGGAGCAGCTAGCAGGCTTTATTTGCCTATGAAGTGGAGTGTGAAAGAGATGAAAGATTGATTCCAGGGTGGTTGGCTTAGATGAATCGAAGGATTTAGAGACATGGAAGCCTGAGATTGGGTTGGCTGGGCATAGGCATACTTCAGGGCTTGGTCTGTAGTGCCAAGTGTTGTTTGAGGTGCCAAGCAGATATCCAATTGGGTTTATCCAATAAGCAGTTGGATAAATAAGCCTGGAGCTTAGATGGGAGGTTCAGGCAAAAGGTAGATATTTGAGACACACGTGGATACGCTGTGTGTCCACAGCCTATTCAGTCACACAATTGACCAGGCTCAGGAAGTGAGTAGAGATAGAGGAGAGGTCTAGATTGAATTTCAAAGAGTTGTAAAATCCTTCACTTTATTTTATATACTAATAAAAGTATTGTCTTTGTATCTCTCTAGATTCAAGATCTTTCTTTTTAAACAAGTTTTGTTTTCCCCCAACAGTTTTAATGGTATATAATTCACATATACAATTGAGTAGTTCAATCACATCAAGAAGCATTGTACAATCACTACCACAATCAGTTTTAGAACATTTTCTTCATTCTTGTTTGAATTCACTGTTAACAGCTTTCCATTTCCCCCAACCTCCCCTACTCACGGAAACATTAATCCAGTTACTGTTGCTATATATTTACCTACCCTGGATTTCATATACAAACAAATAAATAAAAAACTAAAAAGAATAACAAAGTAGGACGTTGTTATTATATAAAAAGCTCAACAGAAACCATTTAAAAACTAGTGAAAACCTGTATGGATCATAAGGGAGATTAAATGGTAGGATACTAAGTTATAACCGCACTGCACCGATCCACTTTCCAATGCATGTACGCAGGCTATTCATAGCCACGGTCAGAGGGATTCACTGAGGACTTTAGCTATGGGTATTGACCCTTCATTTTTTTAAAAAAAACTCAAACAACTTTCATATGGATCACAAGGGAGATCCATTGATAATACATTTTGACCTACCTATGTCTGCCATAATCGACTTTACAGTGCTCGCTGATAACAGAGCTATTCATTTCCTCGACTGTGATCAGAGGGGATTTACCAGAGGTTTACTTAATCCGTATGGACTCTGCAAATGGACTTGGGGCTTCCACTGTCATGTATAGCCGTCTCCAAACCAGGTGTTCATAATTCAAGCTCTGTTTGTTATTCCCTCCTTTAGATTTGGGTGATATGATTTACAATCCTTGGAACACATAGGCTGGTGTGCTTCTTCCTTGTGGACTTAGTTGACGCCTCACTTAGATGGCTGCTTGCTTTACATCTTGTTTAGTATTTACTGGTTTATGATTGTGCACTGTATAAATACTTAATATAAAACTTATTTTGGGATTAGACAAGTTTAGCCCTTGACGGATCACTATAAAGAATCACTAGGTGCATCTATATATGTGTCCATATAAACCATGAAGCCAAGTCACTGATTTGTACAGTAGGGAATTAGAAGCACTACTCAGGTTGAGGTGAAAGGTATAAGAACTATATTAGGGGAAAATGTTGAGGAGAAATGGAGAACCTATCTCTTAGGACGGGTGGGCAGTTTGAAACCACCAGCCACACCAAAGGAGAACAGGGAGGCTTTCTATTCTTGTAAAGAATCAAAGTCTCAGAAGTCCACAGGGACAGTCCTATTCTGTCCTACAGTGTAGCTATAAATTTGGAAGCTGTGTACCATGGAGATTACCATGGAGAATACAAAAGTCATACAACTCTCTTTCTTCCCTAAGACTATAGTGTATGTGAACGAGACATGAACAAATTAAATACATACTGCCTGTGGCAGTTGCATAATCTTTTGTCAACTTGGGCAAACAGGTGGAGTCCAGCCTGTCAATCAGGTCGTAGCCAATAAGGATTCCACGTGGGTATGGCCTTCTCCTCAGGATTATGGGAACTCCTGTCTTCCTCCCTGGAGGCAGGACACACACACTCTGCCTGCTAGACATTCCTCTTAACAAGTCACATGGAGCTACACTGATGGAGCCAGAGCCCAGGAGCTAGAGGAACCACGTGGAGACCCACGCCAGTCAACACTGAGATGCTTCCACCACCACTGGATCCACAATACTTTCCACCCACTGACCTGTGATCTTCCTACATTCGGCATCATTGTGTGCATTCTACGAGTCTGAAGAGGAATTTATAGACTGGTATCGGACATGTGGGCTAATATCGGACTTATGGACTTGATCTGGACTGGGCTGGGATGTTTTCTTAATATACAATTGCTCTTTATATAAAGCTCTTTCTTATATACATATGGTTGTCTAGTCAAGCCAGTGAAAAAACAATGAAAAGAATGCCTAATAGTATGATAAAGTGCTGGGAGAACAAAAACAGTAATCAAAGTGAGCTGTAGTAGGGAAATGCCATCAAAGGGAAACCGCATTATCTGAGTGGGTGAAGCAGAGGTAGCAAATAGAACGAAGCATGCAATGGCTTAACACGATAGTTTATTTCTTGTACTTATAGCAGCCATTAGGCAAGGAAGGAACTAACTCTCTCTACACAGTTATTTATTGTGGTTCCACAATTCCCTAGTCACTTATTATCACATAGTCAGCCAAGCAGTAAAAAAGGAACACAAAAGAATAGAGCATATTCCCTCTCGCATCCATTGACTAGAGCTCCATTCACATGCTCATGTGATGAACAGAGGACCAATTTGGGTGGGCAGCTAATAGACTCTGCCACAAGAATTTTATATGAATGGTGAGGGGAACATCGAATATAATCAGGAACGAGGGAGCCACATAAACAAAAACAAGGAAGTCAAAAGTAAGCAGCAGTCTGACTAACAGGCATAATATAATACAAGTATATTCTGGGGGAAATGAGAGAAAATAAGGTTGGTCAGGTCAATGCTTTCCGAATGCTGAACTGAAGACCAATGTAAGTATGTGTCAAAAACTTCTACCGTTCTTTTATGAAGTGAGAAAAATACGTGTATGCTGGCAAATTATTAGTAACGCTCAAGCAACCATACTGTTAGTATTTTCCATACTTACGATTCAATTTCTCATGACTTATATAAGTTTCATGATTTAATTTTTCTAACATTCAAAAATGTTTTTAAATATGCCGGTTAAGACAGCCAACAGTTCTAATATATCCCTTCGTAACTATGATTCAGTCTTTATAATGTAGGTAATGCTGATATTATGCTTATCTTCCAACTTAGTGTGCTTTTTTCCAATGCTTTAATAATTTCTACTAAGCCTGTTATGCTATGAAAAACAGTAAAGACTTAGCCCTAAACAGTCAAAGGGGTTGAAAGGTAAGAAATACGAATTACCTGAGAACAAGCAGAAACTCTTACCAATGCACACATATATAAAATCTATTCAAAGTGATAGTCAAAAGATTGAAGAACTAGATGACACTCTAGGACCCAATTTCAATCTCTTATATATCATTATATATGAGAAATATTAAACCTAAAATGGGAGTTTTAAAAAGCAGCAAATTAGCAAGCTATATATAAAAAAAATTTTAATGTGCCAGAACACTAACCCAAAGTTTCCTTAGCTAAAATAATGAAATTGGCATAACACACTATTTTTCTAGTTATGTTTATACATTAGAGGGGAACACACTTGGCTGTCATTAATAACAAATTCAAATGCCATCTTTTTAACTATGAGACTAAATAGAAGAATGTTTTTTAGAATAAAGGAGTGTTCAATTTAAACATTAAAGAAAGGGACCATCTAGGAATTATTCATAACCGAAGAAATTATGAGCTTATAGAAAGACAATAGAAAGCTAATTCTTAACCTCTAATAACACCATAGCTATAGAAAACTCACTTCTTCCACCCTTCCCCCATATAGACATAATGGCAAGGGTTGAAAAGATTACATTGCACAGCACACCTCCTTAAGGATGGACAGGTGACTTCTGCTAGAGATAAGCAAATGGTGCAAATTCCACTGACTGGGAAGCTGGTAGAGAGCGTCCATAAGTTCAAAACGCTCGTACAAATGTTGGCCACACATCTTTCTAGTCAGTTTAAATTATGCAGCTGAGGAGAGATCAAACCAAATGAAGTCAGCCAGGCATGGAAAACATCTGCTGATAATTTCGAGTTAATAGGTTTCAAGAGTAGTACATATCTCTTATCATAATGCTTTCCATGGAAAATATTCAAGTATTCACTGATGAAATATCAGCCCAAGTTAAGTGGAATTGCTATTTAAAAAACTACCTCTACCACATTGCAATCTGTTAATGTTTGGATAATTTCATTAGTTAGATTCTAAAGAGTGTTCTGCTTAAGCAAATTATTGTGTTTGGGGTTTGACTTTGTTTTCAATCATTAACACTCACAATTGCCAAAGCATGATCTAAAATGCTATTTCAACAAGCAAAAAAAAAGTTTAGATTACTAAAATTCCATTTACACCATGCATTTAGAAAAACAAAATAGTATCTCATAAATAGTTCAAGATTATCTTTTTTTAAATGGCTGGCAAATATGATACTAAATGTTATACTTTCATACAAATGTGTACATACTTACATAACACTGATCATACCAGTTTTAGTTCTATTAAAATTTGACGGCTAAGATTTATAAAATGCAAGGATACACTTTAGCTTGTTCCCCTAAGCTCTGCACAAAGAAGTTGAAACTAGATTTACATTAGAAACTTTATTTTGTAGAGCATAGATCTTGCCTGCATGATTCTTACCATGTTATTATCTTACAATTAGAGCAAAATACTATTGTTGATGTCAAAGTTAAGGGTTGATGAAAGACTAAAAATTTATAGAGTCTCAAATTTGGTCACACAGCACAGTGTGTCCCCTAAAAACAAGTCTTTTTAAAAAAATTATTATCTATCAGAATTCATTATTTCCAAATTAGACCTTTTCTCTTCAAAATGTCCAACAGGAAATTACAATACTTGCTTCTTCCAACAATGCAGTCAGTGTGCTCGGTAATTTTTAGAATTCCTTGTCCGGATATCCTTGAGGAACCTCTAGCACAGTGGTTCTCAACCTTCCTAATACCACAACCCTTTAATCAGGTCCTCATGTTGCGGTGACCCCCAACCATCAAATTATTTTCATTGCTACTTCATCACTGTAATTTTGCTACTATTATGAATCATCATGTAAATATCTGTTATGCAGGATGTGTTTTCTTTCTCTTTTAAAAATCATTTTATTAGGGGCTCATACAACTTTTATCACAATCCATCCATACATAAATTGTGTAAAGCACATTTATACATTCATTGCCCTCATCATTCTCAAAACATTTGCTCTCCACTTAAACCCCTGGCGTCAGCTCATTTTTTCCCTCCCTCCCCACTCCCCCCTCTCATGAACCCTTGATAATTTATAAATTATTATTTTGTCATATCTTGCCCTGTCCGACATCTCCCTTCACCCACTTTTCTGTTATCCGTCCCCCAGGGAGGAGGTCACATGTAGATCCTTGTAATTGGTTCCCCTTTCCAACCTCACCCTCCTTCCACCCTCCCAGTATGGCCACTCACACCACTGGTCCTGAAGGGATCATCCACCCTAGATTCCCTGTTTCCAGTTCCTATCTGTACCAGTGTACCTCCTCTGGTCTAGCCATATTTGTAAGGTAGAATTGGGATCATGATAGTGGGGGTGGGGGGAAGCATTTAGGAACTGGAGCAAAGTTGTATGTTTCATCATTGCTATATTGCACCCTGACTGGCTCATCTTCTCCCCAAAACCCTTCTGTAAGGAGTTGTCCAGTGGCCTACAAATGGGCTTTGGGTCTCCAGTCCGCACTACCCCCTCATTCACTATGATATGATTTTTTGTTCTTTAATAGAATAAAGTATTCTTGCATTGAGGGAGTACTTGAGTGGAAGCCCAATGTCCTTTTGCTACCTTAATACTCAACCTATAAATATATGCACATAGATCTATTTCCCCATCCTCATATAAATATATTTGCATATGTACATGCCTTTATTCAGACCGCTGTAAATGCCCTGTGCCTCCTAGCTCTTTCCTCTATTTCCTTTGACTTTCCTCTTGTCCCACTATCATACTCAGTCTTCATTTGGGTTTCAGTAATTTCTCTTGGTACATTACTCTTGATTACGCCCTACCAGTCCTCCTACACCCTCCTCACCGCCGACATGGATCACTTATTGTTCCCTTGTCCCTGGGTTTGTTAACATCACTACCTGTGCTCCCACTCTCCCCTCTCCCATGTTCCCCCGGAACTGTCGGTCCCGTTGTTTTCTCTTCTAGATTGTTCAGCAGGATGTGTTTTCATTGTTACAAATTGAACATAAAGAATAGTGATTAATCACAAAATGTAATTATATAATGTGAAATATTTATTTTCTAATGGTCTTAGGCAACCCCTGTGAAAGGGTTGTTTGACACCCTCCCCCCAAAGGGATCGCAACCCACAGGTTGAGAACCGCTGCTCTAGCAAGTTCTACTGCTTATTCTCAAGTGAATGGTGACAAATCTTTGGGCCTGGCAAGTGGAATGGAGTTTCTGCACTAACAGCAAGGCCTACTAGACAGAATATGATGGATCATCAAACTGGGTCATCTATGTTTGGTAAAAAATAAGAATGCAAACGTAAAATTGCTTTTCTTGTGTGGTAACCCCTAAAAAGTGAAGCTTCCCGATGTATTAGAACTAAAATCATATCCACTCAAACTCTCACTTAAACAGAGAAAAAAATCCAGTCTCTAAAAGGTAAAAGAACCCCAAGTTTAGTGGCAAAACTATGGATTAAAAATACAAAAATGGGGAGATAAAAGGGCAGGTTGCCTAATCCTGAGTTCATTGTCCTGCCCAAATCTCCAGCTACTTTCTACATGGAACAAGCATTTCTTGATCACCTATTAAGTTCATGATATCATGTCTTTTAAATAATTTCCAAGATGGTAGAGCATGTAAACTCTTATCTATAGGCAACAACTATGAGCAAATTTGTTGGGTGAGATAAATATACTGAGTAACAAGTGTTGACAACAATTATTTTTTAATGATCAAAACCTGAGACATGTAGAACTGCCTTTTAAATCCTCTAGGACTGAACAAGCGGCCATCTAGCTCAGAAGCAAAAAAGCCCACATGGAAAAAGCACACCGGCCAGTGCGATCACGAGGTGCCAAGGGACCAGGTATAAGGCATCATGCAAAAAAAAAACAACGATATAAGTGTGTGTATATATGTGTATATGTATATGTATATATATATATACCATATTAAATGAAGGGGGAAGTGCAGAGTGGAGACCCAAGGCCCAAGTGTCGGCCAATGGAGATCCCCTCATAGAGGGGTTTAGGAGAGGAGATGGGTTAATTAGGGTGCGAGGTAGTACCGATGAAGAACACAGCGTTCCCCCAGATCCTGGATGCTTCCTCCCCCCAACTACCATGATCCGAATTCTACCTTGCAGGACTGGATAGGGCAGAGGCTGTACACTGGTACATATGAGGGCTGGAGGTACAGGGAATCCAGGGTGGATGATACCTTCAGGACCAAGGGTGTGAGGGGCGATGCTGGGAGAGTGGAGGGTGAGTGGGTTGGAAGGGGGGAACTGATTACAAGGATCCACATGTGACCTCTTCCCTGGGAGAGGGACAGCAGAGAAGGGGGGAAGGGAGACTCTGGATAGGGCAAGATATGACAAAATAACAAGGTATAAATTACCAAGGGCACATGTGGGAGGGGGAAAAAAAAAAGAGGACCTGATGCAAGGGGCTTAAGTGGAGAGCAAATGCTTTGAGAATGATTGGGGCAGGGAATGTATGGATGTGCTTTATACAATTGATGTATGTATATGTTTGGATGGTGATAAGAGTTGTATGGGTCCCTAATAAAATGTAAAAAAAGAAAAGAGGAGAAAAAAATGATTAGGGCAGGGACTGTACAGATGTGCTCTATACAACTGATGTATGTATATGTATGAACTGTGATAAGAATTGTATGAGCCCCTAATAAATTGTTAAAATTTAAAAAAAAATCCTCTAGGACTTTAGGTTTAAAGTCACAGCAAGACAACTCCTAAATTCTGTAACAATCTGCAGCATGAATGGTAAGGACACATACACATATCTGCACAGTGATGCCGATCCAGCGACACGTGGAATTGACTAAGAAGAAGGCCACTGTAAATAGTTCAGGTTCAAAGACTAGGCACAGCCTATACATCTCACACAAAAAATGAAATAAACCAACTATTACTCAGTCTATATGTATGGTTATGCTATTTTCTTCTTATGCAGATTTTTTAATTACAGGTACACTGCCATCATCATCAGGTAATCGCATTAAACATTCTCCATTGCAGACATTTTGCGTGATTAACGCATTTCAATCCGCACTGCGATCCTATTTTAAAGGTAAAGAAACTGAGGGTCCACAAAGGGTAAATAATCTCCCTACAGTCATGGAAGTGTGGCAGATTGTAATTTCCTAAAAAGAGCACAATATCTCCAAGAACACATTTTATTTTTTTAGCTTTGTTTTAGAAGTTTTAGATTTACTGAAAATTGCGAAGACAGTATAAAATTCCTACCTATCAGTTTCCCCTATTACTCTTTCTTACTCTACTATACACCATGAGAAATATGCGAGGGCTAATCTATCTTGCAACCGACATGTTTGCAAAACCTACATGTTTATGCCCCAACTGTTACCATGATAAGTTTGTCAATGAACCAATACTGACACATTTTATTAATTAAAGTTCATGCTTTATTTGAATTCTCTTAGTTTTTACTTACTATCTTTTTTCTGTTCCAGGATTCCAACCAAGATACTGTGTTACACGTAATTGGCATGCCTCCTTTGGCTCCTCTTGGCTATGACAATTTCTTAGACTTCCTTTGTTTCTACTGGCCTCGGAAGTGGAAAGGCTGTGGCTGCCTGGGGAACCCCCACTGACCAGCACCAGGGAGGGGCCCTGCCTTGCTGTCATGCAGAATGCACTGGAAGTGGATTGCAGGGAGGTTGCAAATGCAGTGAGGTTAAAATTTAGCACCTGATCATTTAATCTCCCTTATGATCCATTTCAATTTGTTCTTTTTTAGTATTTTCTGCTTTCTTTTCAATTGAGGTTGTTTATCTGTTTTACTTTGGTGTTGCTGTTAGGGTTGTTGTTTTTAATTAATGTATTTCTGTGTATGAAATCCAGGATAGGTAAATCTCTTAAAACAGTTACTGGATTACTGGTTCCTTGGGGCTGTGGTAGGCAAGGCTGCAGGGGAGAAGAATGGTAACAACAGTGAGAACAAGAAGGAAGAAAATGTTCTAAAACAGACTGTGGTCCTGATTTCACAACTCTTTTTGATGTGATGAGCAGCTGAATGGAATGATATGTGAATTATATGCCAATCAAACTGTGGAGAGAGTAAGATCAAAAAGCTGAATTCTATGTCTTACTTCAGAGAGGGTGCTCTTGACCCATTGCCTACCCAATTCCATGTAATACAAAAGACTCAATCATAGAATGGGTACAAAGGTCTATGTGTGGGTTGGTGCCATGGATCTAAATCAGCAAACCAAACAGAGTTGGAAAGTATATCTCAACAGTAACATATGCATTCTTTGCAGGTAACGTGCACGTACATAATAAACTTGAAAGAATTTACAAATGAGCTGCTGTAGTACATAGACCTTGGTATGCCAGCATATAATATGACTGAAAAATAGAAGTAACATCAGTCTCAGAGATAAGACCAAAGAGGCTATGATCCATTTCTTGCTAAGTAGGCAGGCATGCTTTCAGATATGTTCAAGGGAGGGGGAGAGGGAGTAGAGAATATTTTAATTTTAAAATAATTCCTATTTGTTTCACTCAAGCTCAGAAATTCTTATAAAATATTATTAGATTTACTATACACACTTTAGGATTAAATTTTAGACAGTGCTAATTATAACATGCCTGGGGAAAAACTTTAGCCTACACTGATTAAAATTCTATTTATGAAAGAAAATCTCAACCACAGGAACAGTGCTTACTTTAGAACAAGAACATGTATATAAATGCCAAATAAAATCCCTGCTTTTTAAAAGCCTTTCTGAAACACTGTCATTACAAAAACCAAAATGAGTTTCTAAGTGTTTCAAGATGAAATAGTCCTTGCATAATTCTCAAGGCTTATAATTACTTTCCTGAAAAGGTAAATACTCCCCAAGTTTTAACTTAATATAACACGGACTTGAGAAGTTAACACAGATTAAGCACTCAATTTTACTCTAGAAGGGAAGCTAACTATGGAACTCAAACCTCTTTAAATTAACCACCAATGCTAACCAGAGACAAAGTACTGGGCGTAAAAGGTCAATGCTAACCTCCACTGGCATTTATGTGATGCAAACTTCCAAGTTTTCTGGGTGTAGTTTTAGGAATCCTCAAACAGATGGCTAGTGGATGTTTCCATCAAACCTAACATGCCCGAAATAAATGTTTGGGGTTTCCTCCTCTATCTGCTGCACTGCCCCAAGCAGCCCTCAGTTTTCTCCGTCACTGAAAATGTTAACAGCATTCACCTAATTTCTTAGTCAAGGAACCGAGGTTTCAGCTTGGATTCTACCCTTTCCTTCACCCAAAATCCAATCAAATAGAGGCCTGTCAATGTAATTTCCAAACTATATTCACAAACAAACATTTTCTATCGCTTTTCAAGGTCACCACTATAAGCCAAGTCACCAGGAGTTTTACTTGGACTGCTATTGCCTCCCTCTCCTTACTTCCGGTCAAACTCCTGGTAAATATTTGGATATTTTCCAGGTTTGGGCCACTATAAATAATACCATTATGAACGTTTTCATTTTGCAGAAGAAAGGTAAGTCCAGATGGGAAAAATTACTTACTTAAAAAAATAGAGCAATGCTACCCAACGAGCTTCCTGGAAGCCCGAATGTCCCTCTACTGTCTAATACATGTCCTCATTCAAATTTCCTTTTAAATATTAATATAAATAGCTGTTTAATAATTGCAAAATGCCAAACCAAAGGTTACTTTTTGTAACAACAGACAACCTTTTTACCAAATTTATCTCATTAAGAACTTTAGATAAATGAAATCTCTCCTAACTGTGGCAGTCAATGAGATGATTGGGGTAGAAATTATTTATTTTATGTATTATTTATAATTTTGGTGCCCAGATTATTGGAAATACTATCAAACTATATGCACTAGACAACAGTTCCAAATTATGAATAGACATTGTTATAAAATTCTCCATTTATATCAACTGTTTGGAATGCAGAATTCATCTTCTCCTAAAGTATGTTATATATGATTATTACATTTGTCAGATCAGTCTATAGAAGTCAACCTCACTCAAAATGTATCTGAAAATAGCATTAATAAGAATGTACTCTGTACAAATATGCTTGATACAACTGATGTATGGAATATTATAAGAGCTATAAGAGCCCCCAATAAATTATTTTTTAAGAATATGCTCTTTTACCACTAAAACGAAAAACTGCTTTGAAATGATGATTTATAAAACTATGTGCCAATCTAACATCCTAATCTCTTTTGTTACCTCTTATAAATGGTGACAGGCCTATTCTTGTCTCCCTGTATCTTTTCTTCCAAATGTCTGCTTTCTCATTCCTCACCAACACAGAACACTTCTATGCACAGATCCTGGGCACCAGAACATCCCATAAATCCTCTTCCTATAATAACCCTATCAGACTGTAACTGATAGATGTGATTCTTTCAGGAAGAACTAAAAGAACAAAACAAAAATCCTCACTGCCATTGAGTCAATTCCAATTCATAGCAACCCTACAGGAAAGGGAAGAACTGTCCTGTCAGTTCCCGAGACTCTTGCAGGTGTGGCCAGTAGCAAACAGTAGCCCAAGGCATAACCACTAAACCAAAAGGAATAGACACCATTAAAGCACGTTCTTCTCCACCCTTATCCAATTATGAAAATGTGGTAATAACTTATTTTAGAAGGATGCCAGACTAGGCCCAAGGAGTTGGAGAGTACAGATGTCCCAAATGTCCAACTCTTCCAAGATGCTATTCTGCTCCATTTTCCATGATTCTTCCCTTGAATTTATACCCTCACGTCCTTGAGTTATGCGATTTGCTGCAACATCCCAAGGAAACAAATGAACATCTCACGTAGTGGTAGGGGCTGCTCAGTCCCAAATCCAAAGGTTAGGCAGTTTGACCTGGTTCACAGCCTCTACTAAAGGAAGGTCTTAATGTCACCTAATCCAGTCCATTGGGATAGTAGAGAACACCTTTCAAAATGGGATTAGAGCCACAGGCATAGAGTTCAGAACCAATACCCACCCCTAACAGTCTTCTTTCAGGCCTCCAAGCACCTCGCTGCTGGCATCCATTCACAGCTCTCACGGCCATGCCTCCTTCCCACTTCCAGACGGCTCCTAGGCTGATAACTCCATGCAGGGCACAGAGAGAGTTGTTTTTGCCACCAAGAGTCTGCTTCCTAAGGGGAGCCAGTCCTGCCGATGTTTGCAAGACCATCCAGGCAGGATGAAGGCCCATTTTGCACAAAAGAATCCTCTCAGAGGAGATCTGTTTATCAGTCCCCAACACTGATACTGACTTTGTGCCTGGGATGGGCATGTCATGGCTCAAGTAGCAGCAGGCATGCTACAGTTTAAGTGCCAGTACCTATCTATCTATCTATCTATCTCTATCCCTATGTGCATGTGTGCGTGTGCGTGTATGTGAACCCAGCCTAGCACTATTCATAATGGTGAAGACACTGAACTCCAATAACCATAATCATCTGCTGCCCACTCTTTGTCACTAAACAGAAATCTCTTGTCATACCATGTTGTGTTTTTGTTTTTCACAAATTAAAGGCTTATAGCAACCTTGCGTTCAGCAAGTATGCTCAACCACATGAGCTCATTGCGTGTCTATATCACATTTTGGTGATTCTCAAAATATTTCCAATGTTGCACACAACAATCTACAGTAAACTGTAAGCATACCTTTTATATGCACTGGGAAACCAATAATTTCATGTGATATGACCTCATTTTATTGCAGTGGATTGTAACCAAACCTAAGTATCTCTGAGGTATGCCTTTTCCTTTATTGATTCCCTTCAGACAGTTTAAAACAACTGAAGAATAGGATCAATCCAATAGTAGAATTCACTTCACCAAACAAAAAGTTTCTAAAAAGTCACCATCCCCTTGAGTCCACAGTAATCAAAGCATCTACAACTGCGGGTTAATTTTTATGGTACTGAAGATGAATTTGAACGAAGATGGATAATTTCGTAAATCATCAAGAGTACAATTATGGAGAATTACAAAAGAAAGTCAAAGGATGAGAAATGTGTTGGTAGCAGTCAAAGTGGTACACTGCACCAAACCAGAAAAGCTGTGTGGCTAAACCCATCATCAGCATCTCCCAGACACACCTCCTCTCATTATGCCAAACCCCCCCCCACCCAACAAAAATACTATGGTCATGGCAGATTTAGATTCTTTTTATTACCAAAGGGCATGTAGTGATCCATTAAATCAGCAATCATAAACAGCCGGTCTCGGTAAACTATTTTCCAAGAGGAAACACCTGTTCTCCAGTGACTGGTGAGGCCATTAAATACCAGTATACTCAGAGACAAACATCAGTCCATTATTTCTTGAAACTCTTCAGAGAGCACAAGGAGAAAGCCATAATTTGAGTTTGTTTCTTGCAAAAAAGGAGATTCAGGAAACATAATGGCCCACAGATAATCTTTCTAATATTTTATTTTTCCTCATCTCTGTGACTGAAAAGGCCCATATAATGCATTAGTGAGATATGGCACGAAAGTTTCCCTTCAAAAATGATTGAGTGGGAGCAGACAGGGAACTGACAAGTCTTAAAGAAGCAAAATGATTCCAGTAGGGTTCGTGGGTTTTTTTTCCTAAAAAGATTTACAGGAACCAGAAATTTCTAAAATGGGTTTTGAAAGTAATCATCTTCTTTCTGGCTTCCCACAAAAAAAAAACGAAAAACTTCTAAGACCTGGTTAAACAGAAGTATTTTATATGAAACCTGCCCAAAGGTCATTAAAATACCAATAAATAAGACAATAGGACAGCTTAACAAATACAGGAATGATCTGAGGGCGCACTTCATTTGTGCCCCTCCATTTGTTTTGAAAGAAAAGATTTCCATGCTACTGAGGAATTCCTGATGTAGCTTTTAGTAGCCATGATCCTTTCCTCTTACATACGCCTCAGAAAAAGAAACTGGTTAACATTTACATGAAACCCTGCTGGTAGAGTGGGCTACACTCTGGGCTGCTAACCATAAGGTCAGCCGTTCAAAACCACTAGCCACTCAGAGGGAGAAAGGGGGGCTTTTTGTTCCTAGAAAGATGCACAGTCTCTGAAAACCACAGCGGCGCTCTACTGGGTCCCATGGGCTCTTTCTAAGTTAGAATCAACTGTTTGGTAGTAAATGTGGTTTGGGTTTGAACTTTATTGACCTTTATCTCAAAAATTTTTTCCTTTATCTCAAATTTTTAAAAAGATATTAACATGTGAGATTTTTTTTCTCAAGCCAGCAATGATGGGTAAAGCCGAAAAAGTACTCCATTTGCCAACTGCAGCACTTCAGACTAAAACCATATAAAGTGGAACCCTGCATCGATGGCATCTGAATGTCTGATCTCTCTTTGCTCCTTTTCCCATAAATATGTTCTGTACATTCATTTTGTTGTTGTTTATTTTTGTTTGGGATTTTGTGGAGGTTTTTTTTTAGGGAGGTATCCTCTCTTGAGGCTTTCTATAATATTCTTAATTCTTATATTGCATGTAAGCATAAGTGCAAAATGAAAACAAAAACTACTTCTATTCTCAGTTTTAAAACTTCTAATAAAGTGATAAAAAAATTCAGTTAGCTTCTTTATGGCTTAGCGAAGATAAGGGCTTCGTGAAAACCCCACAGCTAACATCCATCACACTCAGAGGTGAAAGACTAAAGTTTCCCCTCTCCCATGAGGAAAAAGGCAAGGACTCCTGCTTCCACCGCTCTGTTCAACACACTGTAGTGTCCTAATCCAGATTCCCATGAGGTCTTCAGAGTCAGCTCAAGTCGCCACGGCCAACTGGTTTGGTCATAGAGATGGGCATTAACAAATAAGTAACAAAAGTCAAATGTTACTGGAAATAATAAAGGGCACTATATAAAATTATGGCATTTCCTTTGGTTATAAGGGGGAGGCAGTGGACCCTGCCCTCCCATTGTGGTAGGTATGAGTTTTCTGCGGCCTCTGTAACAAATTACTATAACAAAGTTGGTGGTTAAAAGCAACAGGCATTTATTCTGTCACAGTCGGAAAGTTCAAAGTCCAGCAACACAGCGCAGGAATGATGGCTTCAGCGGGGCAGATGCCCTCCTCCAGAGAACCTGGGGGAAATCCCTTCCTTGCCTCTCCCAGGGTCTGATAGCTGAGAGCACATCTTGACCTATAGTTGTATTGCTACAATCGCTGTTTCTGCGGTCACACAGCCTCCTCCTCTTCTGTGTAAGAGGCACTGGTGGTTTAGTGGTTGAGCTCTCACTTTCCAGGTGGGAGACACAGGTTGGATTCCTACCCTGTGCATCACACATGCAGCCACCACCTATCAATCAGTAGGTGCTTGTTTCTCTTTTTTTTTTTAAGATCACTTTATTGGGGGCTCTTATAATAATCCACACATCAGGGAGTTTGTTTCCTGCTTTGATATTGAACAGATTTCAACAGAGCTCCAAGAGCATGACAAATTGGGAACAAAGGCCTGGCAATCTAGTTCTGAAAAGCAGTCAGTGAAATCCTATGGAACACAGTGGTCTGATGCCCAACTGACCGTGGGACTGTTGTAGAACCACTGTGCATGAGGCCACCGTGAAGCAACTTGACAACAACTTCTGTTTGTATGAAAATTCCCTCTGGATGTCGTTACACAAGGAAGTTTGAAAAAGTTAGTGGAAAAATATAATTAAAAGATAATGGAATTTCTCTGTAATACTTTTCACCGCGGGAAAAAAAAAAGATTTTTTATTACACGTACGGTCCAATCAAATACTACAGGATAACCAGCCAGTCTCAGGCTGGGTTCTCTAGAGGAGCAAAACCAGTGAGGCGCATATATGTACTTATCAAAGAAATGGCTCATAGCTATAGAAAGTAAGTTACAAACCCATGAATCAGAAACTAGGTTGGAGGTGTCTCCTGACTCACACAGCTTCAGAGGCTTATGAATTTAAGGTGAGCAGGAAGACAATAAACTTGTAGCTACACAGGGGAACAAATCCCAAATAGGCAGGCTGTTGGCTCAAGTCCAAAGAATTAGATATCAACAAGCCAAATGCAGGATCCAGACCCAACAAAAAGCAAGCAAGTTTTTCCACAGACACAGCATCTACTCATACTGGAAGCAAGCCACACCCTTGAAATCTCATCATGAAGAATCACTAGATTGTAACCACCAAACCACTGAGAACATTGGTTTAGCCAAGTTAACACAAAAACTGAACTATCACACTCCACTCCTTGAATCTTTCACTTAATCACATATGCAAAGATTCTTTGTTACCCTAAAATAGCACTCACAGATTACTGGAATTAGGACTTAGACATCTTTTAGAGGTCCATTTTTCAGCCTAGAATAAAAGATAAATCCTTAAAAACAGGTCAGGCCAAACCTCTTTGTCAGAATTTACATAATCTTAGTCTCCAGGTTTGATGATGTGAAGGCACAAGCCTTCTAACTTTGGGAACTCTAAGCACCAAACAAAAACCCATGGCCACAGAGTCCATTCCTATTTATAGCAACTCTATATAAAATTTCCAAGGTTGTACATCTTTATAGAAGCCGTTAACCTCATCTTTCTCCTGAGAAGGAGCAGATGAGTTTGAACTTCCAATCGTGCAGTTGGAAATTCAATGCTTCTCTCAAAGGGTAGTAGGTATCTCAGAAATTAACCCAGGAGTCTCTTCATAAGGTATGTTGGAGATGATCAAAAGATCTGTGCATTTGCCTTTCGGGGATATAAGATGTCTTGTCTGTAGTAAAAATGTTTGCTACAAATTTATCTAGGAATGAATGTGGTGGAATGTGGAGTATTGGGGGTAGGGGGATGCGCACAGGTATAAAAATTTCTTAGATATAACCTAACACTTTGAGGAAATGAGTCAAAAGAACAGGGGTTCAAAACCAGAGTCTTGGGGGACATCAAAGTCAATCAGTATAACATAGTTCAAAAGGACAATATCCTACATCATACCTTGGTATGTAGCAACTAGGGTCTCAAAAGCTCGTGAGCAGTCTCCCAAGGTGCAACTATTGGTCTCACTCCGTCAAGAAGAAAGAAGAGTGATGGAAATCAAAGATGCATGGGCTAAAGGGCAACAGGAGCATATGTCTCCTTTACCTGACTAGATGGTGCCCAACTTCTCTAAAATGATCATATTAGAAGATCCTGGGTAGAGTGGAGAAAAAACGGAATAGAACTCAAAATCTTAAAAAGATCTCAGGCCAACATATAGACTGGTGAGATCCCCAAGATTATGGTCCTTAGTTCGTAACTGAACTCACCCCATGTTGAATAATTAAACATTTAAGATCAAAAGGGTAGCATTTACCCAAGGCCAAAGTTAGGAAAGGAGGAAAAAAGGGCACAGGAACCACAAGGTGGAAGTGGAGTAAGTTGTCATACATCGAAGGGATTGGAATGGATTCAGTAAAACAAAACATATGAATTTTGAAGGTTTCTCTGTAAACCTTCATCCAATTCACAATAGTTTTGTTTTAAATGTGTGAAATTCTGCTCATATTTTATAAATTTTCCTAAACTACCTACAAGCATGTAATCTGACCTGCATACTCAATACTTAGTCATGTTTCTCTTTCTTCTACAATGAGAAAGAGGGGTCTTTTTGTTGGCAAGATTTTCTTATTTCTCTAATATACTTTATAGAATTGGGTCATAATAAAATAAGTTTCTAAATGAATTTGAGATGGACTAGTTTCCAAAGGCAGCAAAATTTATTTTTATCCACAAAACTTTTCCACACACATAATTTCAAGGCCCACTAACCCTTGAATTGCCTCCAAAATCAAGCAGTTTTCATTCCATAATATCAAAATAAATTCCAGATGAATTAAGTTATATGTAAAACATAAAAGCATTCAAGAATTAAAATAAAATATAACAGTAGAAAATGAACAAATTCAAACCATCATAGATGAAAAGACACTAAAAAATGGATTAGTGTAATAGTCTGTTTTCATTTTTTATGATAATACTACTACATGGCTGTTTTCATATTTGATAATACCTAGCCAAAGTGATGGTGTGGGAAACAGGAACTCACACATATTATTTAGTGTATTAAAGGCTACAATCCTATTTCAAAAAGCAATTGACAGAGCTACAAAATTTAGGATACATATACATTTTTATCCAGTAATTATAATCCTAAGCATCTATGTTACAAAAGTATAGAAAGTCCCCAGATTATGAACAAGTTCTATTTTAAAATCTGTCTTGAAATAAAAGTTTGACATAGGTTGGAGCAGTTAGGTATAGTTTACATCTAATATCAGCTAGTTAAAGGCTTGTCATAATATACCAAGTACATAAGAGAACATATAGTGTACAGTCCTATGTATAAAAAACATTAAAGAAATTCAGATACATTAAACAGTTTTAACACAGTAAAACTACAATAATAGTATTTGGATGGACATTGCAAAGTAGCTAAGCTGTTACTATGAATCACTGTAAAAGGGAGCTTCAAACGTTCATAGAAACATTCCATTTTCTTTTCATTCCACTTTTCTACAAACTTTTGGAAGCCCCCACATATGTGCCTTGGGCCATTAGGATTTGGGTGGCTGGGTCCAGCTGGGGCCACAGAGAGCTGGACAAGATCTATACGACACTGGTACTAGCCGAGTGGCATGGTCAAGCCCAGGGCCAGCGGACCTGTGGTGACTTCCAGGCAACGTGCAACAAGATGAACCTACAATGCAAGGCCATGCCACCCATGCGCCACCAGATGAAGTCTTTCTACAAGTAAATGAGTGGCATGACCTGGGCCCCAGACACTGCAGCATGAGCTGTCACTAGCCCGTAGGAGAGCACCTTTGTCTGCCACTGACTCAATGGCTAGCTGCCTCCCCTGGGCACTTGTCTTTGTTTGAGCTACATCCGTTTATGATTTAGTAGCTGTTGAGTCAATTCCAAACCTGCCTGGTCCTGAGCCACCTCCTCACAATCATTCCTGTCTGTTACACTGTTACAGTGACCACATCAATCCATGTCCTTAGGGTCTTCCTCCTTTTTTTTTTTAATTTGCTGACCATCAATTTACCAACCACACTTAAGGACTTAGTTATCTCACCCTTCAGACTCACAAAGGTTTGCAGCCTGAAGGGATTAAATTACAACTGGGAGGCAAAAACTGACAAATTTAGATATCCACCTTGTTTTTAGAAGAGCTCAGGGACTGATTCAGGAGCCCTGGTGGCGAAGTGATAAATCACTGGCCTGATTCTAAATTCAAAATCACCACTTGGCTCCTCAGGAGAAAGATAGGACGTTCTAATCCCATAGAGTTACTGTCTCAGAAACTCACAGGAGCAGTTTTACCCTATCTAATTGGGTTACTATGAGTCAGCATCAACTGAATGGTTTGGTTTGGTTTGGTTTGGTTTGGTTTGGTTTGGTTTGGGTACTGATTCATTTAGTGATGATGCAAGAATTGTTGCTAGGTACTTTACAGGGGTTGGTTAGTAACTACGGGTCTTAGGTATGTCGGATGTCCACACACCCAAAGACTACCTTTATTCACAAAGTGAGAAACTATATATATGTATGAAAAATGCTCACTGAAGAATTATTTATATGTGAGAATAAAAAATTTGTGTAAATGCCCATCAAATGGCTAAATTATAGCATAATCATATAAAGGGGCGGTTCTCAACCTGAGTTGCAACCCCTTTGGGGGTCAAATGACCCTTTCACAGGAGTTGCCGGATTGATAACAGTAGCAAAATTAGGCATGAAGTAACAACGAAAATAATTTTATGGTTTGGGGTCACCAGAACATGAGGAACTGTATTAAAGGGTCCATGGCATTAGGAAGATTGAGAACCACTAATATAAAAGAATACTGTGCAGCCAGTAAAACACACACAAATTAAACCAATATAAGCTGTCATTTAGAAACTTAGCTATGATATATTAAGCAAAAACAGAGAAGTCTACAACCAAATGGCTGCCAGAGTTGATTCTAACTCATAGTGACGCACCCAATAGGACATTTCTAATAGTAAATTTCTACTAGGGTAGAAAGCCTCATCTTTCTCTCATGGAATGGATGGTGGGTTTGAACCAGCGACCCTATGGTCAGCAGCCCAACATAAGTCAACCCACTATACCAGCAGGCTCCTTAACTTACAAAACGATAAACATATAATTCTATTTATACAAAAAAGAAAAAATTGCATATGCTGTATGTTTACATGCTAATAGGAGCCCTATTTTGTAAAAAATAAAAATGAAAAATGACATGGAAAAACCCTCACAGAACTTTAAATGAAAAAAGGATGTTACAAAATTGTGTAAGCAAAGAAAAACACAGGTAATGGAGAATATACACATATCTGAAATTACCTGAGTAAAATTATTTTGATCTATATAAATACATACATGTCCATATATAGATATATATAATATTTAATCAAGAAAGTGGCTCACATGATTGTAGAAGCGGAAAAGTCCAGTCGGATTCAAGTCTGTATGTAGGTCAGAGGTTAAGTTGGAGGCTTTTCCTGACTCATGAATCTGCCAGGCCTAACAAACCAAGAATTAGGAATACCACAGGCTGAAGGGAGGTAGAGGCAGACTGTAGAAGACTCTACAGTCAGCAAGTCAGTCTTGGGGCTACAGAGTCCACGGAGCTCAGGTTCAGCAGGCATTATGGCAGTAATACACTGATAGCTCCCCTGGCCAGCAGGTCTATGAGGTAGATAGATGCAGGATCCAGACCAGCAAGAAGTGAGCTAGCTTTCCCACAGAGCCAGCTTATGGAGGAGTAGTCCACAGCCCTGATGAAATGTCCTTCCAATTGCATCAGAGCTGTGACCCAAGAAAAGGGACAGCACTCCACTCTCCTCTGCCCACAACGAACGGTTTAGCTGCTCACAGCAGAGCCTACAGTGGAGTTGTTTACTTTCTGTTAGGTGACTTCATGGGGTAGAGCTCAATTGCCAAACAACTAGGAATTCTGATCTAGTCAAGCTGACACAAAGCCTAACTACCAAACATTTATGCATCAGGGGAAAAACTCTAATTAAATTTTAGAAATTGAAAAAACACAGGAACCTAGATAATAAATTATTTTAAGGGGCAGTCAAGAAAAATTCAATCTACATATCTAACTTAAGAAAGTGGGCATGATGCTTTAAGGAAGATATGTGTTTACCAATCTTACCCAAAAGAATGGTCATTTTATTTAGAATATCTATTATATTTATTCGAATCTTTAATCATTACAATTATTTTTGAACTTCCATAATTTGAAATATCTTTTGGTCAGCTTAGGGAAGATACATTTAGTCATTCTCAATTTTATTTCCCACCATAAATTTTAACCAAGACTGCTCTTCAAAGCATCTTGACCACCTGCCTTCTCATCTATGCTGACTTACTGCAAACATCAAGCCTAACTTCAAGCAATAAACGTTTCAGCACAAGGTCAGTTACTCAAAACAATCTGCTGCAGCTTTTCAAGCCATGTGTTAGGAGACGGAGGGTAGGGCCTGGCCTCAGAGGTGATTCCATTGCATAAGCTGCAGTGTTCACTGAAAGGGGCAGCAATTTTCCAGACATGTCCAAGAACCTCCTCTCTTCCTTCTCACGTGTGGTCTTCTTGCCCAGAAGACCAGCCCCACATCCAGGACAATTCTCTAAATCCGATCATCTCTTTGGGGCTAAGCTTTGAAGGCACCTGCTCTGGGAAGCTGCTCCTCTTTTCAACTCCAAAATCATTTAACCATCTGTACTGCTCTCTTAGCCAGCAAGTGGTACTGTTACACTGACGCTTTTTGAACACATTCCGACTGACTCCCCAAGTACGGAAGGGACAGAAGGAACTAAGTTCCGTCCCCAATGAGCGGCCCACACAAGATACACAGTATGTTTGTTTCCTTTGGTTCTATATTAAGATTAGGATAGTACTCCTAATATAGACCTAATGGGGTCTGGTAGATTTTGAATGACTGCCAAAGGAGTGTGGGTTTTATAATAAAGAAAGAGTTTTTGTTCCCAAAAGTGATATAATGAATATGCATTTTAGAAAAAGTAGTACTTTACTCCACAGCTGTCAGATTAGAGTGCGGCAGAAAGTCCTCAGAGCAAGAAAAGTAGTTCATTCACTATAAGTGGTTAAAAACTCTGTCAGAGAGCTGATTCTGACTCAATATGTCTATAGGACAGAGCAGAACTGCACCTATGGGTTTGAGGGACTGTACATCTTTATGGCAGTAGAAAGTCCCATTTGTATCCCATGTTGATGGTGGTTTCAAACTGCTGACCTTGTATAAACCCCACCACTACCACCTCTGCTACCGGGTCTCCCATTAAGTGGTAAAGAGTTTTAAAGTCACAGATACTGGATTCCCTAATACTCACTAGTTCTGTGACCCTAACAGCCTCACTTTCCGGATATGTCATATATTGTTGCTGTTAGGTGCCGACAAGTCAATTCCAACTCACAGGGACCCTATGGCAAACAACAAAGAACCACCTGGCTCTGCACCACCCGCATGATTGTTATGCTTGAGACCAATGTTGCGGACACTGGGCCAAAAGTCACAGTCCACTAAACCCTATCTATCTATACATAGCAGAGGAGCCCTGGTGGGTTACACATTAGGCTGTTAACCACAAGGTCAGCAGTTCCAACCCACCAGCTGCTCCTTAAGAGAAAGAGGTGGCTTTCGACTACCATGAAGTTTTACAGCTTCAGTAACTCAGGGGTGGTCCTACTCTGTCTGTACGGTGGTCACTATGAGTCAGAGCAGACTCCATAGCAATGTTTGATTTGGTTTGATATACACAACAGAAACCTTAAAGGTTGGGCTCTGGAACATATTTCACTTCAGACTTTCTCACTATTTTGAGCTCTAAACAAAATGGTACTTAGTTGTTAACATAAAACCTCAAAAGCTAGCCTCAAAGTCAATAGTTCAAAACCACCAGGCACTCTGAGGGAGAAAACTTAAGTTTTCTACTCCAATAAAGAGTTCTTTTAAGAAATTCACAGAGGCAGTTCTACTCTGTCCTATATGGTCACTGTGAGGTTGGAAGTGTGAGTCAGCAATGAGTTTGAGGTTATCTTGTTTCAAATTTAATCACATATAACTACTTCATAAGATTCCTGGTGTCACTGTGTTCAAGTGCTTGGCTGCTGACCAAAAGATTAGCAGCTCAAACCACAAAGAAAGATGCTGCCGTCAGCTTCTGCAGAGTTCCAGGCTTAGAAACTCTGTGGGGCAGTCTACTCTAGAGCATGGCTGTGAGTCAGAATCAACAAGCAGCTAGTCCATTAAAAGTTATAAGTGGAGAGCAAATGCTTTGAAAATGATTAGGGCAAAGAATGTACAGATGTGCTTTATATAATTGATGTACGTATATGTATGGATTGTGATAAGAGTTGTATGAGCCCCTAATAAAATGTTTTTTTTTAAGTATCTAGATTAATTTTGGGCAAAAAATAAGGCTTTCTACTCCCATAAAGAATAACTGTCATGAGGGTTGGAGGTACAGGGAATCCAGGGTGGATGATACCTTCAGGACCAAGGGTGTGAGGGACGATGCTGGGAGAGTGGAGGGTGAGTGGGTTGGAAAGGGGGAACTGATTACAAGGATCCACATGTGACCTCTTCCCTGGGAGAGGGACAGCAGAGAAGGGGGGAAGGGAGACTCCGGATAGGGCAAGATATGACAAAACAACGATGTATAAATTACCAAGAGCATATGAGGGAGGGGGGAATGGGGAGGGAGGAGGGGAAAAAAAAGAGGACCTGATGCAAGGGGCTTAAGTGGAGAGCAAATGCCTTGAGAATGATTGGGGCAGGGAATGTATGGATGTGCTTTATACAATTGATGTATGTATATGTATGGATTGTGGTAAGAGTTGTATGAGTCCCTAATAAAATGTAAAAGAAGAAAAGAGAAAAAATGATTAGGGCAAAGACTGTACAGATGTGCTTTATACAATTGATGTATGTATATATATGAACTGTGAAAAGAATTGTATGAGCCCCAATAAATTGTTAAAATTTAAAAAAAAAAAGAATAACTGTCTTGGAAATTTTCCAGGGCAGGTCTACCCTGATGAACAGGGTCATTCATTATGAGTCTGTATCGACTTGATGGCAGTGAGATTGGTTTGGTTTTGGAGACCAGTTTGGGCCAAACTAATGTAGTATAGTATAGTGCTCATCATGGTGTAGCCAAGTGGACACATAAACTTAGCCATCACAGGTGCAAAGCCCATTGCCATCAAGCAGATTATAACTCACAGCAACTTCGTGTGTTACAAAAGAAAACTATTGCATATGATTTTCTTGGCTATCTCAAATCTCAGTGCCGCAGGCCAATGCTGACTCATAGTGATCCCCTGTGGGTTTCTGAGCCTGTAACTGTTTACAGGAATACAAAGCCCAGTCTTTCTCCCTTGGAGTTGCTGGTGGTTTTGAACTGCCTACCAGGTGGATTGCAGCCCAACATATAACCACTACACCATGGGGGCTCCTTTTTTATAAAGATTCTTGGCTGTAATCTTTATCAAAGCAGATTTCCAGGCCTTCTTGCATGGTACCACTTAACTACCAACATGAGGCTAATAACAAGTTAATAATCAGCCATTTGTAGCGCCCAGGGATATATGTATAAAGTTGTTCATACGGTACATTTTGCATTGAAATCTAATTTCACTACCCTGTTTCCTGAAAATAAGACAATGTCTTATATTAATTTTTGCTCCTAAAGATACACTAGCTCTTATTTTCAGGGATATCTTATTTTTCCATGAAGAAGAATACGGTACACATTTATTGTTGAACAAAATAAAGGAAATTTATTACCTATATACTGTACAATAGTAGTTGTCATCACAAACCAGCATAACCAGACAAACTGTGAACCCTGCAGTATCAAGAATTTCTTGTAACTATCATTATTTCCATGTACAACAATCTATGGGACACTTACTCACACTTCTTGTCTGCTCTGGCTGCACTGAGAAATTACGGTAGCTTCCAGAGTCCAGAGTTACAGTAGCTTCGGGGGGCTTATTACTGGGAGGCCTTATGCTCGGGAAGGTCATATTTTGGGAGGATGCCTTATATTTCAGCGAGAGGCAAAACTGTAAGTAGGTCTTATTTTCAGGGGATCTCTTACCTTCGGGGAAACACGGTATTAATGTAACACTGGCTGGGGGAGGGGTGTTGGCTTCCACTACCCTCCAACACCCTCCAATTACACAACAAGAGAAGGCAAAGGTCCTCGCCAGACAACTGCTGATTTCAGAAATGCAGGCATTCTCTCACTTTTCCAGGAGCTTCTCTTCTAACTCAGTCAATTCACCAATTTTAACCCATTCTCACCTGCAATCTCTTCTCTCACCACATAGCCTACCCCCACCCCCACCCCAAAAAATCCAACTTTTAAACAACTTTTAAAACTTTTATAAATACTTAGAATCACAGGGAGAGATTAAATAATGTACATCCTTGATTTTCCCAGAAAATCCTCCTTCCCACCTCCTGACTCACTAAAAAAATTTCCTTGGAAACGTATTCAATTTCTGGGTTATCCAAGTTCAGCCTGCTTCTGTGTGCACTCCCTAAAGAATGTACCCTAAACTCTCAAGATCTTGGTAGAAGTCTCAAGATCTTGGTAGATCTAAAGCCTTCTATCTGTCAGCTTCCATCCCCCGATTGTCTATTGTATTTAGTAGAAAGGCAATATCCTAATGCCCTGTTTGGCCACATTTCCAGCCCTGTTATAACACTCTTTTCTAGCATACTAGCACAAAGCCAGATGGAACAGAATCTCAGTCTCATTGAACTGAATTACTGGATCCAATGGCTCACCACATCAAAGTGAAACTCCTCTTTCTCAGAGTAGCAAGGTCACTTACAAATTGAAAGTGCCCTCTCTTCCAAAAGCAACTATTTATTGTCAGTTACATCAGTCTATTCCTTCACCATTGCCAACACACCTAACGAGAGTAAAAAAGTTCACATTGATGTAATATTTACAGACTAAGAAACCAAATCATAGAACCATAAAGAGAGTTTCCCTCCAGTTCTTCTCTGTATCTCTCCCTTCTCTTCCCATCCTCCGCCCCCGCCCTCCCTTCCCGCTCAATAAACATTCCGCACTCCAAAAAAAAAAAAAAGAGTTTCCCATGGCCTTCTAGTATTAAAAAACAAAAGGGTAAAAAGTGGAGATCTTGGAATATCGATGTTCAAGGTACTGTGTGAATGTGTTACTGACATCATCTCTTCTTGTAATGCCTACAACCGTAGCATGAAACTATCACTGTAATCTCGTTCACAGGTAGCAAACGTTCACAGGTCAATCTGTTAACGCGCAATATTTCTTTAAAAGGGTAACATTGTTTTTCCACATAAATATAAAATAAACACATCTATTATTATATTTAACTCACTAATTAATTACGGAATTACAAGATGCTATCACTGGTTCATAAGAGAATCCAAAGAGCAGACTCATAAGAGGTATGGGCTCTGAGGAATATGGATATGAAATTGCTGAATCAATACAAAACTGACCTCTTCCAACAGCCTGTTTTTAAAAAGTACTGGTGTTTGCCACCAACAAAGTTCATTTGCATGTCTGTGGATAAGAATTGCACTGTTACCCAAGGTCACTGCCATCAAGTCCATTAAGACTCACACAGACTCTAAAGGACAAGGTAGAATTGTCCCTGTGGATCCACGGCTGTGTGTCCTTATAACACAAAGTCTCACCTTTCTGCCTCAAAGTGGCTGGTGGTTTCAAACTGCTGACAAGGTAACCCACTAAGCCATTAGGCTTCTTCAGTTACTTACTCATAACTCACAGAGTTCTCAAATAACTTAGGAAAGGGGACTTAAATAGCATTGAGTTTTCAATTGAAAACATCAAGTAATCCCTTTTGATTCATTTTAAGAATTTTCACAAGTTTGCCTTACATAGATAGCTCTAAGCTCTTCTGCACATTGTATTTTTCTTCTCTGAGAGAAGAATCTTCACCTTCAAGGTATCTGACAACCACTAGGAAAATTGAGTTGCAGCTCTTCATGAAAACAAATCTGCTCAAGGTTTAATTTTTCCTCCACCAAATACTAAGTCTGAAATTCAGATCCATTACAAATTTATCTTTAAATACAGAAATAAATTACTGAATTGTCAAGCCTCTTAAGAGATCTCAAATTAATGGAAACTGGTTTTTACTGGACAAAGAGCCACAGAATTACTGTCCGAAAAAATAAAGACATAAACTGTCTTTCCCAAGTAACTGAGAAAAATTTAAGTTAGTATCTTATTAGCCAACTTCGTCTTTATTTCCATTCTATCTTTTCTTCCATAAAATGTAGCCCTAATTTATGATCTGAGATGTAACCCACAACCACCTAACTTACAATTAAAAAATTCATTACAAAGTAACCTTACTTCTGAAATAAGTAAATAAGAAATACGCTCTCCCTGTTTGCATGTGACATGATAGTTTACATAGAAAATTCTAAGCAATCTGAGGGAAAAGAAAATTTTTACAACTATTATGTGATGTTCAGCAAGAGAAATAAGCAGTAATCAATTTTATTTCAAGTGTAAAGGAAACACAGAGTAGCCGAAAACTTGTGTAAATCACAAATCTGATAAGGACTTACCAGCTAGAATATTTTTTAAAACTACAATACTTCAGTAATAAAGAGGAAAAATAATCCAAAATGGACAACGCATTTGAATGGACAGTTCAGCAAAAGATATACAAATGGTCGATAAGTACATGAAAACACACTCAACTTCATTTCCCATTAGAGAAATGCGAATCGCAACTACAGTTAGATAGCACTTAGTAACTACTGGAAGCCCGGGGTGGCTTGATCAGTCAAAGGCACCCAAGATGATCCAGAGGTCGCAGGAAGGAACACCTGCTACTCTGCTTCTAAAACCAGCCACTGCAAACCCCAAGCAGCACACACCTCTACTGCGGCTACACATGGGGTCGCCATGAATCGAAATCAAGGAAACAGCTGAATTGGTGGTTTTCACTGTTTTTCTCTTATATGTAACAACAGCCCCCCTGAAAGAACTCTGGTGGCACAGGAGCGAGTGCGCCAGCCGCTAACCAAAAGGCTGGCAGACCCAAACCGCCAACTGCTCCCTGGGAGAAAGAAGTGTCAGTCCGAGTCTATAAAAGCCTTAGACACCCTATGAGGCAGTTCTCTCTTACTGCTCAACTCCTTGGCACTGACTCAACAGCGACAGGTTTGGTTTGGTTTGGTTTTTAACTTCACCAGAATGGCTGGTCAAAAAGACAAATAACGTGAAGTGCCGTTGAGGATATCAAACCACGGGAACACTGCTCGGGGATCAGTTTTGGTAGTTCATCACAAAACTACATGTACTACCATGTGCTACATTCTTAGGTATAGAACCAAGACCAATGAAAACATACATCTATACAGAAATGTGTATATTAATGTTCATAATGGCGCTAGTCATAATAAGCAAAAATTAGAAACCATCCAAACACCCACCAACGATGAAAAGAAAAAGTCAAAGTGGTATATCCAAACAATGGAATATTATTCAGCCAAAAAAGGGATGAAGTACTATTATGCTACCACACTGAGGAACCTTGAAAGCATTTAAGTGAAAATATTAAGACACAGAAGACCATGATGTAGGATTCTATTTATATGTAATTTCCAGAATGGCCTGAGAGTGGTGGTTCAATGGAAGAATTATTGAAACCAAATTAATACCTACATTATCTATCTTGCATGATGCTGGGATACAAATGAAAATCCTGTGGATTACAATGTTCCCAGCCTTGTGCACATGTATGCTGTGAGTTGGAGGTCAACTCAAGGGTAACTAAAAGAGCAGAGACAGAGAGCATTAGTGGTTGCCTAGAATTGAGAAGGAACCCTGGTGGCACAGTGGTTATATGTTGGGCTGCTAACTGAAAGATCAGCAGTTCAAAACCACTAGCCATACTGAGAACGAAAGACAAGGCTTTCTACTCCCATAAAGAGTTACAGTCTCAGAAACCCATAGGGACAATTCTGCCCAGCCTCTACGGTCACTATGAGTGGGAATGGGCTCAATGTTTGATGGTTTTGCTTTTGCTTTTTTTTTTTTTAATTAGGGGGGTGGGGTGAAGACATGTAATGTCATTTCTAATAGGTTTCTTTGGGGTGGGTGTCGAAAATGTTCTAAAATTATTTGTGGTGCTGATTACGCAACTCAGTCACTGTATTAAAAAAAAAGAAAAAAAGATTGCCTAGAAGAGAATCCTCCATGGGTTGTCTGTAGAAATTGACCGGCTAGTTGAAAAAGGCAAATGGAATTGCAAGGTACCCAGCGTAACCAAAACACTCTTAAAAAAGAGAGCAGCCTGTGGGAAACAGAAAAGTTGTCCCCCATAATATATGCCAAACCTAAGGTGCTGCTTGCCAACACATGGTTAATAAATATACAACTTAGAGGCCAACTACTTAAAGGTTATCTGACTGAAGGTTATCAGCCAACCAGAGCAATCAGATCCTATAGGTTGTCCCACCCTAAGTAGAGCCCACTTTCTTCTGAGAAGTATAATGGATTGTTCCCTTGAAGGAGAGCCCAAAGACACTAAGGGATGACCAGGGTTAGGCTGCCACCTTGACTCTACAGCCAGCCCATCTTGTTACTTATATGCCTTCCTGTCAGATGTATGCCTTCCTGTTAATATGTGGTTATCTGTAATTAGGGTGGCTTGTACACCCCAAGTGTATATAAGCCTTGATTGAAAATACATTCTCTCTCTCTCTGCGCAGATCTGGCTCCTAAAATCATGATGGTCCCAGAGGTGAGCACTTGCATGTTTCATCTTGTCTGATGTCTCTTTAATTTTACCCCTCAATTACACAACCGCCCCTTGGACCCATTCGATTGTGGGGGCTAGTACCCCACAGCAGCCCAAAGACTCACTTATACAAAGTAATGGTAATGAAGACCACATGGTCCTGGAAAAGGATGCCTATGCAGATCAATGGGAAAAAAGTATGAAACCAGAAACAAGCTCAAGTGTCAACTAATTTTCATCAAAAGTGCCATGGACCAATCATTAAGTAGAAAAAAGTACCTTCAGCAAGTGGTGTGATTTCTCCCATAGCCATGAACTAAGAAACAAGAAGTGGACATGGGAGTGGCACCATTCATTCATTAGAGATTCACCAAAAAATGTGCTTGCCCATGTGATGCTCTGCTGTTCCAGATGTCATAGTTTCAGAGCATGGGATGTTATCACCAGGCAATATAACAATAAATCCACTGAAAATTGAAAGTTAAGTCTGCCATCAGGGAACTTTGGACTTCTCATGACACTGGATCAAAAGGCAAAGAAAGGCAATGACCTGTAAGGCTGATGCTACAGAAGTAGGGAAGAATTTGTCTGGAATGCAGGAGGCTCTTAGAATTACCTAGCCCAGTGATCAAATTCAATGGAAAACTACAGCAACCCCATTCAGACAGTGCTAATGGCCCAGACTTTTCTTTTTTAACAGTTTTATTAGCACTTCATCTACAGGTCATACAATTCAATCATATCACAACTAGTTTTATAATCATGACCACAATCAATTCTAGAATATTTTATTCTGCCTTGTACTCACTGTTATTATGCTTTAATTGTGGCAAATATACTCAACAAAACATCTCTAAATCAACAACTACTATATGTATAATTCAGTGCCATTGATTACACTCTTCATGCTGTACAACCACTACTGATATTCTTTTCCAAATTATTCCCCTGCTATTAACAAAAATTCAATGCCTCCTAAGCAAAACTTTTCCTCCTTCACCCATAATAACCATTGGTCAAATTTGGTTTCTTTTTTTTTTTTAAGTTTTCTTGATATAATGTTCACATATCATACATTTCCATAGTTAAATCACTTTTAAAAAGAGTTGTATATGCATAATCACAATCAGTTCTAATATATTCCCTCCCCCTCCCACATTCATTGTTTGCTCCCCAAATCCCCTCTCCCACTGCCTACCCCCTCACCCTCAATCCCCAATAAACCATTACATCACTTATTGTCTATGCATCCACTCCTTCTGTGCTTCACAAACTGGGAAGCCCAACAGAAATAATACAAAACAAAAACAATCAAACTATGAGGGAAAGAGAGAGAGAGAACCACATCCTAGCTCACCAAACCTCGATGATGACATTCCTGCTCCTAGTAGCCAATGCACAGAGAAGACCATAGGGCTGACTCCACCATGAGACATGACCTCCCCTCAGCGACCCACAGCACTACAGGGGACAGTACTGGGGAGACAGTGCGGGTGCCCAGTCTGACACAGACACACACACACACACACACATACGGGGGGGGGGCTGGGGGGGGGGCACTTCAAGTGTGCAACAGAGCAGCAAAGCAACAAAGTTTCTAAGGATTCCCAAAACAGATCTCTAACTCAGGGCCAGGACTTGGGATTTCATCAAATCCAATCAGTAAATACTCAAAAGGGTCAGCAGACAGGCCTGGAACTATTTATACGCTCCTTACCCCCCCCCCCGCCCCCAAATTTTTCTTCTTTTTTTCCCCTATTTATCCATATAAGACAGGCAGGATAACCAATCTCGAAGAGAAAAGAATGGGACTGATGGTTGGGGGACATGGGAGAGGAGGAGACAAGAAAAGAGAGGGAGGAGCCAACAAACTCAGGGACCTGAGGTGGGCATAGAATGCCTAGTGGGGCTTGCTCAAGTGCACAGTGGTCGAGAGGAAGTACAGAGAGCCAAATGAAGGCCAAACACGATAGTGGGACAGGAGCAAAGTAAAAGGAAATAGGGGAAAGAATTACGAGGCAAAAGACATTTATACAGGTATAAATTTAGGTATGTATATATGTAAATATATTAATATACAATGATAGGGATATAGGTCTATGCACATATATTTATATGCTAAGTACTAAGGTAGCAAATGAACACTGGGTCTCTACTCAATCTCTTCCTCAATGCAAGAACACTTTGTCCTAATAACCTGGCATTCTGTGATGCTCACCTTCCCAACATAAAGACAAAATGAGTGCATAAGCAAATGTAGTGAAGAAAGCTGATGGTGCCCGGCTAGTAGACAATATAGCATCTGGGGTCTTAAAGGACTGAAGTTAAACAAGCAGGCATCTAGTAGGGAAGCAACAAAGCCCATAAAAGAAGCACACCAGCCTGTGTGATCACAAGGTGTGGACAGGATCAGGTATCAGGCATTAGAAGACCAAAAACAAACAATCATAATAAATGTGAATGAGGAGGGTTGGAGTGGAAACCCAAAGCCCATGTGTAGACAATTGGACATCCCTCATAGAAGGGTCACAAGGAAAGAACAAGTCAGCCAGTATAGCACAGACAGAACACACAACATTCCTCTAGTTCTTTAATGCTTCCTCCCCCATCCCTACCTCCTCACCCCACCCCCATGATGACCCTAATTCTACCTTATAAACCTGGCTAGAATGGAGCATGTACACTGGTACAGATAGATAAGAGTTCTCAACATACAGAATCGAGGACAGATAAACACCTCAGGAACAATAATGGGAGACAATAATGGGAGGAGCAATACCATGAGGGTAGGCAGAAGGTGGGAGGGGGAAGGGGAAGAAAGGGAGAAGTGATCACAATGACTAACTTATAAGCCCCACTCTCCACCCCCAAGAGAGAAAATAACAGAAACATGGGTGAAGGGAGAGAGCAGATGGTGTAAGATATGAAAATAACAATAACTTATAATTTATCAAGTGTTCATGAGGCGGGGAGGAAGAGGAGCTGATACCAAAGGCGCAAGTAAAAGAAAATGCTTTGAAAATTATGATGGCAACATATGCACAAATGTGATTGACACAATTGATGTATGGATTGTTACATGAGCTGTAAGAGCCCCCAATAAAATGATTTTTTAAATGCAAGAAGATAATAATAATATAAAAATAAAGAGTAAGAAAGAAAAGACTACTATCAATATTTTAAAAGCTAAAAGAAATTTTTCATGGAACAGTGAGAAATATTTGAACATAGAGCAAATTCAGGTTAGATCAGGGGAAGGTCAACTCACTTAGTATCATATTTTACCATGGTTCCATCCACCATAATCAAGTTTACAGAATCTGTCGATAGTGAAGCTGTTCAAGTCCCTCGCCTATGGCTTTAGGGGATCTGCCAGTGACTTAATCTGACTAGACACTCTACAGATGGATTTTGGGCTCCCAATGTCCTCCATAGCCTTCTTCTACAAATATGGTGTTCACAATTTAAGCTCTGAAACGTCTCCTTTCATCATATTTAGATTTTGTTTTTGTCATCTTTGGGTAACGCAGGCTTCTGTCCTTTTCCAATGTAGACTTAGTTGACACCTCACTTGGAATGACTGCTTGTTTAAAAACAAGACTTTACAGCCCAGACACTATTCCAGTTGACAGCTGGGGGCTATCTGCTGTATTTACCACACTTTGCCTTAGCACTTCTTATCTTTAGTGGTCTCTTTATGAAGGCGAGTATGGAGCTGGGCCATGTTATAAAAACTAATTGTTCTTGGATCAGGGCTGAATTAAGTGGGAGTCTAGAAGCCATCTGCTTGTACACAGGTTATGAACGACTCTGGCTTACTTTGGCAAAACAAACACCGACTCTTAAAAATGCTATTTTAAGTCCCACACAAGAATGGGTCTGAACTCCAAACCTTTCACTTACAGCTGAGCACTTAGCTTTACATCACAGTATTTAAGTGCTGTTAACTTTACCTTATTTTATTTACGTTACAGGGCACCAAAAGGGATGCATGCATATCACACAAGGACTTTGCTCCTTCGTCTGGAGAAAAAGCTAGGACATTTTTTTTGTTATCAAAAGGAGAGTTCTATTATGTTAGACAAAAGTAAACTGTTATTTTCCCTATTTGGAGATTAGATGTAATCTAACGAGATGTGTACAGATGTCAAGATTAGAAGAGGCGGACTATGATATTTCATTTTATATGTCAAAATGACTAGGCAATGGTATTCAGTTGTCTGGTCAAACCCTTGTCTGGATGTACCTATAACAGTATTTTATAAGGGTACTGAGGTTTATAGTCAGTCGATGGAAAGGTTATCCTTGATGTGGGTGGGCCTCAATCAATCAGGTGAAGGCCATAAAACAAATACTAAAGTTCCCCAGAAGGAAGTTTGCCTCATAATGGTAACATAGACACACTGTCTGAATTCTCAACCTGCCATCTACCTTACTAATTCCGAACTTCACAGCACCCTCAAGCCCTTTGCCCAATTCCTTAACACAAATTTCTTTCTAAATACACACACAAGCATCCTTCTGAATGTTTCTCTAAAGAACCTGGATTGACAGAGATGGGAAGACTCAAAAACGACATCAGTTCTTTCCAAATATACAATGTCATTGGCTTTTTGTTGTTGCTGTTGTTTTGTTTTCTTTTGTTGCTTGGTTTTTCTCTGGCTTGTTTTTGTGCATGTTATTATCTCCGCAGGTCTGTCTAAATAAGATAGGCTGGATGAACAATCCAGAAGAAGCAATGGGACCGACATTCCGATGGGACATAGGATAGGGGGAGGTTGGGGCGGGGGGAGGAAGTCACGTTAACAAACCCAGGGACAAGGGAACAACAAGTGATCCAAATCAGTGGTGAGGAGGGTGGAGGGTGTAGGAGGCCTGGTAGGGCATGATCAAGGGTAATGTAACCGAGAGGAATTACTGAAACCCAAATGAAGGCTGAACATGATAGTGGGACAAGAGGAAAGTAAAAGGAAAGAGAGGAAAGAGCTAGGAGGCAAATGGCATTTATAGAAGTCTAAATAAAGACGTACATATGTATATTCATATATGAGCATGGATAAATAGATTTATGTGCACAGATTTATAGGTTTAGTATTAAGGTACATTGGGTCTCCATTCAAGTACTCTCTCAGTGCAAGAAGACTTCGTTCTATTAAACTGTCATTCTATGATGTTCACCTTCCCGACACAATCACTGAAGACAAAGCAGGTGCATAAGCAAATGTGAAGAAAGCTGATGGTGCCCAGCTATCAAAAGGTATAGCATCTGGGGTCTTAAAGGCTTGAAGGTAAACAAGTGGCCATCTAGCTCAGGAGCAACAAAGTCCACACGAAAGAAGCATACCAGCCTATGTGATCACGAGGTGGCAAAAGAATCAGGTATCAGGCATCAAAGAATAAAAACTCATATCATTGTGAATGAGGAGGAGTGTGGAGTGGAGACCTTTCAAAGTCCATCTGTAGGCAATTGGACATCTCTTTATGGAAGGGTTGTGGGGAAGAGACAAGCCAGTCAGGGTGCAGTGTAGCAACAATGAAACATACAACTTTCCTTTAGTTCCTAAATGCTTCGTTTCCCGCCCCCGACCCCCTCTACCATGATCCCAATTCTACCTTACAAATCTGGCTAAACCAGAGGAGGTACACTGGTACAGATAGGAACTGGAAACACGGGGAATCCAGGACAGATGATCTCTTCAAGACTAGTGGTGAGTGGCGATACCAGGAGGGTGGAGGGAAGGGGGTGTAGGAAGGGGACTTGATTACAAGGATCTACATATAACCTCCTCCCTGGGGGACGGACAACAAAAAAGTGGGTGAAGGGAGACGTCAGACAGTGTAAGATATGACAAAATAATAATTTATAAATTATCAAGGGTTATGAATTATCAAGGAAGCAGGGAGGGAGGAGGGGGAAATGAGGAGCTGATATCAGAGGCTTACGTGGAGAGTAAATGTTTTGAGAATGATGGGGGTAACGAATGTACAAATGTGCTTATACAATTGATGTATGTATGTATTGTGATGATTGTATGAGCCCCAATAAAATAATTAAAAATACATGCATATAGGCTTCAAAAAGTTCGTGAAAAGGGGGAATTAAAAGATAATAGAAAATTTCCACCAACTCTTTGAAAACACCTTGTATGGCTTTAATGCAATTCCAACGAGAATCTCAAGCAGATTTTTTCTTTAGTTACAGATAAGTTTATAGTAAAACTGATATAGGGAACAATTTGTAGGAATCAGAACAGAAGAGCAAGCTAAAAAATAGATCCACATAGTTATGCTCGACTGGTTTGACAGGAGTGCAAAGCAACTCAATGGGGGGAAAGGCAGCCTCTTCAACAAAGGGTGCTGTGTCCTGGCTACCACGGCCAACTGTTCTTAAAGGGATCACATTAGAAGGTCCTAGCTACAGTGAGTGAAAAACGTAAAACACAACTCAAAATCTTCTGAAAGACTGGCACAACCCCTGAAACTGACTGTTCAGGTCACCCTTGGGATCTGGAAATGAACTCCTCCTGTGGCTCACTTTTCTGCCAACCAAGTCCAAAATGGGAACAAGTCCACAATGGGAACATCAAAGAGGCACACACAGACTCATCCACCAATTGAGATTAAAAGCACAGCAATGGCCCAAGGGTAAAGTTCAGTGCAGTAAGGAAAAGAGGAATAAAATCAGGAAACACAAGGAAGAAGTGGGATATGTGATGTTACACCATGGGCATTGCAATCAATGATATGAAACAAAATGTGTCCTAATTAAAGAATGGAAAACGGATATGCCCTGTAATCCTTCATCCAATGCACAATAAAAAAGATAAAATTTAAAATAAATAAAAATTTGACTTGACATCAAAAGCATGATCCACTTAAAAAAAACTGACAAACTAGAGTTCACCAAAAATTAAAAACAGCTGTTCTGCAAAAGACCCTGTTAAAAACATGAAAAGACAAGCTACAGGCTAAGGGGAAATATTTGCAAAGGCACATTATCTGGCAAAAGACTAGTATCTGGAATATACAAGGGTCTTTTAAAAGTAAATGAAAAATGCATATTATGAAAAACTTTGCATGCCATCAAAAATTTCTGCACCAAAATAAACTCAGATAGTGTAAGAACATGTCTGAAAAGAACCCAATGTGGAGCACTGAGAAGGGTCAGTCCTGAGCTTGAAAGAGTCCCTATTAGGGCAAAATGAATTCTATTAGAATTGAAACAACAACAAACATCAACTTTATAGGCAATGCTCCCAGAGATATCAACACTTTACAAATGGATTCCTAACTTTTAGAAAGGATAAGATGATGCTGAAGCCTACAGAAGCAGAACGTTCACATCAATAGTCAAGAAAACAATTAGACTTCTTCATGCCCTAATTGAAAAGAATCATCACTTAACAGCAGATATAACAGCCAACACCACAAACTCTCAATTGGTTTAGGCTGACAAGAGCAGAGCTTTGATGGAAATTTTAAACAAATGGGATCCTGAAGCATTCTTGGAAGTAATGGAACAGAAGATGACATGTGGCTTTACCAGTCGGATCTGGAAGACAAAGCACAGTCAAAGTCATGGATACCTTGTGCTGACCCCTGCGATTTCCCCAAATGTAGAAAACTCAACTGCATAATTTGTGGTAGTGGGGGACTGCTAGTTTGCGCTCTCCCCTGGGGGGAAAATAAAAGTCATGGATACCATGAGGTGGCACAGTCAACAATAAATTCGGATGTTCCTTTGCTTGTTGATGTTCTGAGGGGCCACCAAAGAATGATAACAGCTGCTTTTTGAGGAAGTCAGCCGAAGCACCATGACAATGCTCCTGCTCATTCATTCCTCCAATCCACAAAGGCAAGTCCACAAAGGTTTCAATTAGAAACCCTTAGGCATCTACCTTACAGTCCTGATTTAGCTCCTTCTGGCTTTCTTTTGTTTCCTGATTTAAAAGAAAAAGGAAAAACATTTTAAACACCTATTTTTCTTCAGTTAATAATGAGCAAAATAATAATGCTCAATAGACTACATTGGAAGTGTTTAATTCCCAGGAACTTCAGTCTTTTAAGGATAGACTATAATATGGCTGATATCATTGCTTGCAAACATGTTTTGACATTGATGAAACTTATGTTGAGAAATAAGCTTTATATTTTTAATTTTTAACTTTTAATTCAATTTTCCAACAAACTTTTTGAAGACCCTTTGTATAATTCAAAAAATAAACAATTCAATTAGAAAAGGACAAAAGATATGAGCAGGTAATTCCTAGAATAGGCAAAGGCAAATAAGCATATACAATGATGATCTAGCAGAAAGACATTGGGCCTCTACTCAAGTACTCCCTCAACACAAGAACACTTTGTTCTAACAACCTGGCATTCTATGATGCTCACCTTCCTGACACAATCGCCAAAGACAAAAATAGGTACATAAGCAAATGTGGTGAAGAAAGCTGATAGTGCCTGGTTATCAAAAGATATAATATCTGGGGTCTTAATGGCTTGAAGATAAACAAGCAGCCATCAAGCTGAGAAGCAACGAAGTCCACAAGGAAGAAGCACACCAGCCTTTGTGATCATGAGGTGTAGATGGGATCAGGTATCAGGCTTCAAAGACCGAGGACCAAAAAAATTATATCAGTATGAATGAGGGGGAGTGAAGAGTGGAGACCCAAAGCCCATCTGTAGACAATTGGACATCTCAGAGAAGAGTCACAAGGAAAAAATCGAGCCAGTAAGGGTACAGTATAGCGCCACTGAAACATACATTTTGCCTCTAGTTCTTTATTGCTTCCTCCCCACCCCAATGTCATGACCCCCATTTGACCTTACAAATCCAGCTAGACCAGAGCATGTACACGGGTACAGATAAGAGCTGGAAACACAGGGAATCCAGGACAGATCAACCCCTCAGGACCAATCATGAGAGTAGAGATACCAGGAGGGTAAGGGAAAGGTGAGGGAGAAAGGGAGAACCAATCACAAGGATCTACATATAACCCCCTCCAGGGGGAGGGACAACAGAAAAGTGGGTGAAGGGAGACATCAGTCAGTATAAGACGTGAAAAAATAATAACATAAATTATCAATGGCTCATGAGGGAGGGGGAAAATGAGGAGCCAATACCAATGGCTCAAGTAGAAAGAAAATGTTTTGACAATGATGATGGCAACACATGTACAAATGTGCTTGACACAATGGATGGATGGATGGATGGATGGATTGTGATAAGCTCCCAATAAAATGATTAAAAAAGAATTTTCACATGACCCAGCAACTTTCTCCTAAATAAAACTATGCTCACATACACACAAAAGGAAATGTACATAAATGCTCATAACAGTTTTTCATAATAATCAAAAGCTAGAAATAACCCAGATATCCATCAATGGTTCACATACACCAGTTGCTCCTTAGAAAACCAATCTGGCAGTCAGCTTCCTTAAAGACGTCCAGCCTTGGAAACTCTATGAAGCCACTCAACTCTATTCTGTTGAGTTTGTGATCATCTCAATGGCAGTGGGTTTAATTGTTTTTACATGAAACTATCATTTTGAATGAAATGTATTTTAAATAACTATCAATATCAGTATTCCGCTTGTAATAATGTACTATACATATGCCCTATGTTACCAATGGAAAAAAACTGGGTAAATTATTTGCGATTTCTTTGTATGTTTCACGACATGTGACTTCCCACCTACCTTCATCAAGTTGATTCTGACTCATAGCAACCTTACAAGACAAATCTCAAAATCAAGTCTTATTTAAATTTTTTTAAAGCGCACTCCCAAAATGCTGTTATATAAACAAATCCATGAAATCACAGAATATTAGCATTTTCTGAAAGGAGTTGGGTATGAGAGAAACGTAACAAGTTTTTTGGAAAAATTCCAGTCGTTCAATTCAACTTTTCACAACCTTTTCTCATATATTAGGAGACAGAAAGAGAAAATAAGAGATTGTTGCTCAACAGAGTAACCTTAGGGAATTACTCCAGTTTTCTCACTTGTAAAGCAAAAACTCACAAGCAATCCTGCAGTAAACTAACAGTCCCTAAGAGGCAGTGGTCACCTTGAATCCTTGGAGCCTGTGAGTATTGTCATGCATTACAGAAAGAGAAAAACAAAACTAAATCTGCAAGTGGAACTAAGAACAAACTGGAGTCTCTGTCCGGATTAAAGCAAAGAGCTTTACTGGAGAAATAAACAATCCAAACCAGGCAGTGCTACTAAGGATTCACGTAAGCACGCCAGCGAAAGAAATTTTTGCCAGGATTTACATACAGAAAATTCAAGAACTTACAGGGGAAATTTCTGATAGGGTGACATTTGCAATCAATTTCCCAGTCATTAGCCAAGAAGGCATTCGCTAAAGCACTGCTTTGTTTATCATAAAGTCTGAGTCAGTTAACAGCTGCTAATCCAAGAATAACCTGAGCAGGACTGACTCTTCCTAGAAGCAAACTGTGAAAGGATGAGCAGAGGGGCAGGGGTGCAGGAGGGCATGACTCCTGAGTCAGCTGAAAATGAACAACAGAAATGGAGTGGGGCCTACATCCTGAGCAGCAGAAGCCCCTCTTTATGCCAACTACCTAGATTTCAAGGATTCTTTCACATGGGAAACCGGATCCTCAAATGGAGTGTTGGGGATGATGTCCCCCAAATAATACATATATATATATATATATATATATATATATATATATATATACTGGCATCTTAACCCCAATACCTGTGAATTTAACAGTATATGGAAATAGGGCTTTCTCTTGTATTTTAGATTTAAGTCATATCTAAATAAGTAGATTCTGAATCTAATCACTTGTGATTTAAACACACACACATACAAAGACAGATGCATCAGAACAATTGCTAAGAAGTCAAGGAACATCCAGGAGTATCAACATAGAAGGAACTGACAAAAGTCCAGACCATGATGTAGATTTTCAGCCTCCAGAATTATGAAGAAATAGATGCCTGTCCCTTAAAGCCAATACCCTGCGGTCTTTGTATTAGAGCAGTATTAAGAAGCACATTAAAGAGGGTTTCAAAAAGTTTGTGGCAAAATTCCACTCTCAATTCAATTTTGCCAGAAGGTTTTAAAATCCCCATTACAGTAAGAGATGTAATACTTATAACAGCACTAGGACACAAAAACATGGGGAGACTATTCTGGATGAGCTGAGACGGCCATAACAGTCACCTGCATGGTTTTATGGGAGGAGAGAAAGACATGGCCTAGAGAGAAGAGAATGCAATGTAACCATACATAGAGACGAGTGCTGCAGCTATAAAGCAAGGAATGCTGGCGGTGGCCAGAAGCTGAGATAAAGAAATGCATTCTTCATTGGAGTCTGTAGAGGGAGCATCGCCCTCCTGACACATTGGTTTCTATCAAGACACTGTTGTTTGGACTTCTGGACTTCAGAATTGTGAGGAAATACATTTCTGTTATTTTAAGCCTCCAAGCGTACAGTAATATTAAGCAGCCACAGGATATTAATACAGATAGCAAGTCTATCTAGAAATACTGTACTAATAAATGGGTGTTCAAAAGACTCATGCGAAATCAAAAAAACTGCAAAAGCAGAAGCCAGATATATTTGGGATTTCTTCATTCAAAATAAGAAATACAATAGCACTGACTCTGGATAGACGGAAGCGGTGGCTCAGAGTAAGGCATAAGCCTTACCCTGAACACAGGTGACATGGTTTAATACCCAGCCAACCGACCGCATGTGCAACTACTCCCATCTGCCATCGGAGGCTTCCATGTGATGCTGATCAGGTAGCAGAGGAACATTCAGACTGAGGCAGACTCAGGAGAAAGTGCTGGCAACCTACATCTGAAACTCAGTCAATGAAAACCCTATGGAAGACAGAGATCCAATCTGCAACTAACTGAACAGACTGTTCTACACAGGACTGCCGTAAAGAGACCAACGCAATGAGCTTCACCACCGGTAAAATGATGAAAATGAGGGCACTTACCACATAGGGAATGGTCTAAGTTTTAAAGCAGTTAAAAATCAAACTTACTTAGAATAGAACCCAGTGTGCAAGCACTCAAATAAATATTGGCATTTATTGTTAATTTAAATGTTTAATATTTAACATTATAAAATTTTATTAAATAAAGAAATATGAGCTCTAATAATTTCAAAGTGTCTTCCTTGCTAGTCCTGCTGAGTAAGCATTGGTCAAATCCAGCTCCTCAAGAGAAAGAAAAGGCTGTCTGCTCCTAAAAAGATGCATAGCCTCAGAAACCCTATATAATATCCTATATAGAGAGTGGTGATGGGTTTGGTTGGATATTATAGTTCCTATTATAACTGTTAGTTGTTATTATCTATGTTTGAGGATACAAAAGATACCTCAATCTCAAAGAAAATTTAAGGAAAGAATATATTGAGTCTTAAACTGGATAAAGACAAGACAAAGACACACCATTCAGAGAAGCATGACGTCATAATGGCATCCAAGGATTCACAGCTCAATACCTACTTAATCCATGACTGGCGGCAGATCAATACATCACAATTCAGGCGGGACTAGAGAAATGGGTATGGAACCAGGATTGAGACATGTACATTATGTTAGACAGAGGGGGTTACAAAATTGGTCCAGGGCCTTGAGATGAAGGCACCCAGGGTGTGGCTGTGAGGGACCCCCAATACTTCATCTAGAACACACCCAGGCAAGCCCTAAAGGAGGTGGCCCCTCCCAGGGCTAGCTGGAGAAGGGTGGAGGTAATACATCTCAATGCATTCTGCCTTGGGGCAAGGCTGTTGTCATCCGGGTAAAAGGTCAGAAGGAATTCAAGGGAGGCTTAATCCAAGTGGAGACTCTGCAAAAGAATTTTGGGCTTTCACTGTCCTCCATAGCCTCTGTACAAAAAGGTGCTCAGAATTGAAGCTCTAATACACCTATGAAGGAGACCTGGTAGCATCATGGGTTACAAGCTGGATGCTAATGATAAGGTCAGCAGGTCGAAACCACCTGCCCTCATCAGGAGAAAGATGGAGCTTTCTATTCCTGTACACAGTCCCGTCTCGGAAACCTACAAGGGCAGTTCTACCTTGTCCTATAGGGTCACTATGAGTTGGAATCACGCGATGGCTGTGAGTTTTGAGTTATACACTTCTGCCCTCTTAATAGTGACACAGATACCTTACTTACCATATATACTCGAATATAAGCCGACCCGAGTATAAGCCGAGGTACCTAATTATTACCTGGGAAACCAGAAAAACAGACTGACTCGAGTATAAGCCTAGGGTGGGAAATACAGGATGTGAATTAACACAGAGACCAGAGGGGAGAGACAGAGCGCAGCCACAGACACATCCTTACCAGTTCAGCTGCCAGTGTAAGTGAATCACTACGGGTGCTTCTGCGAATTGGAGCCGTCCGCGTCACAGGACGGCTCCGATTGGTTAGATGTGAGTAAACAAACATTCAAAGCCCTGCGAGATGTTACACCTCCCTGGGGTACCACTGACCCATGTATAAGCTGAACTCCAGTTTATCAGCACATTTTTTGTGCTGAAAAACTCAGCTTATACATGAATATATACGGTATTTTTCAACCAAGAAAGCCAAGCGTGAAGAAAAACTGCCGTCACTGAAGTCACTAATTTGTCTATCGCACTGACTGCCTTCTCTATACACAAACGAATCATGCCTTATTCAAAGCTGTCCCCATCGCCAAGCTCATGATGTCCAAAATATCCAACAAAGAATAAGGCTGGCTGGTTTCGAGCGCTCCTAGCTTCCAGCATATTCTTCCCTAACCCTACAGAGGTAAATTTTATTTAAAGGCCACTAATAAAAAGAAAAATCTAAAAAAAAGTAGTATTGAAACAGAAAAAGTAAGAGAACCAGTACTGCCCTTCCCTCAAACAGATAAACACTCCAATGGAGCAAGAGTCTCTTTCCAGAGTTCAAAGGAAAAAAAGAATTCCTTCACACTCCAGGCCCCACTGAGCCCTGAGAAAGGGTGCCACCAATCATTTCCCTTTCCACATCACTCCTTTACGCCTCTTCTCAGCTATCATTTCCTAACTGTGTGATGCCACAACAAGACACCAGCTCGCCAACGTAAAATCTTACAGTTTCACAAGTCAACTATGGTCTCTTATTTGAGAGGGAAAGGTATGGTTGGCCTAAGTCTTCCCTTTATCTTCCCTGGAACAGCAGTCTACTTCCTGAAGAAGTGAACAATTTAAATGTTCAGAAGTCTCAGCTGCAAAAGGCTTCTGGCAAAGTGATCTATCACCTACAGTCAGCTGTCACCAATGACTGCCCACAAATGTCCCTCCCGTTGGCCTTCCAAGCCATCAAGGTAGGGTTCCTGTTGCCGAATGCTGTGCAGTAGACAGGACTCCATGCTAGTGTGATGAACACTTCCAGTCAAACCACAAAGGGTTCTTTGAGCTTCAGCTTATCTTGTTGTACAGAGAACACGCCAAAGGCTTTTCTTAGCTCCATAATTGCATTCAAAACCTTGCAGCCAAAGGAAAAGGTTGCACAGTGATTTCTCTGAAACAAGGGCCAACCAAATCCTAATGGTAAAAATAGATTTGATTAGAATCCCCCTTAAAAAATTAATGATTTATTTTTATAATTTAGCTTATATTTGTCAACATGTAAGTTATACCTGCAGCTTTTACACTAATTTGTAGGGCAAAGAATATATGAATTGTTGGCAAGTTTAGAGCAGTTTTCTGACCAAACTGTAAAGCAATAGGGCACATTGGCCTTGATGAGACATTTGTCTTTTGTAAGACAATTCTATTAAAAATCAGTTTTGGAAAACGAAATTGTGGATTTCATTATTTTTCCCCCTGGGTCTCTCATATTCCTTTTAAATCCTTTTAAATGACTTTACCCACTATCATCCCTTCTGATTTTTGTCATCTGTGGTAAACAAAACCAGGAAGAGAGTGTTTGCAGACAAACTCTTAAAGTTCATATGTTAAGGAGTCTGGGAGGCCAGGACTCCCGTGAAGGGAGACCTTCACATTCGTGGGTTGCAGATGCGTCCCATTCACATTTTCTTAAGTAAAAGTTATTCCCTGCGATGTTCCCCCATAATAATGCCAATTTTGAAAAAGTGCTGATTGCAAGCACATGGTCACTTACTATACTCTTGAAGGTCACCTGCTTGAAGGTTATCTGACTAAAGGTTATCTGCCCCCAAAGCAGTTAGGCTATCTAACCTTAAATACAGCTCACTTCCTTCTGATAAGGATCATAGATTATTCCCCTGGAGAAGGGTTCAAAGATACATAAATTCAAACCAACTAAGACCAAGGTTAAGCTGCATCTGGACTCTAGAACCCTGCCGCCACCCCCATCTTGTTACATAAGTACCCTCCTGTCACATGTATGCCTCTAGCACCTCCCCTTCCTATTGCATGTACACCCCTTCCTGTTGTGTTCGCGCTTACTGTGACTTGCATGCCTGAGATTACATACGCTTATGAGGGAATACAGTACTCCCTCGTTCTGGTTCCAGTCATCATGGAAGAGGTGACCCTGCACACTTTTTGTCTCATGTCTCTTTAATGTACCCCTCAATTACACAACCGCTCCCCTTGGGTCCATTTCGTTGTGGGGCGGCTAGTCTCTCGCACTTATCCAGAGTCCACTGAGAAAGAATCCCTTCCCTAGAACCAGCACTCTGAGTTTAGATTCTAGCCTCCAAAACTCTGAGAAAATTAATTTCTGTGGGTTGAAACTACCCACTCAGGGCATGTCTGTTATATAGCAGTAATAGTTAAAGAACTAAGATACAGATAGTAGGCCATCTTTGTTCTGGATCATAATATTTATGAGCTCTCTCCATGTTGACACACCAGTAGTTCACTCTTTTTTTTTTTGCAGTATTTCATAAATACACTAAAATGTATCCCTTCTGCTGCTTGTGTACATTTGGGCAGCACCTAATGTTGAGCTATTAAGAATAAAGATGCTAGATGTTTTCGGTAGACATTCATCTCTCTGGTATAGACAACAGGAACAGAAATCCTGACTCATGAGGAGCAAACAGCCCCAGTTATGCACAGTTCTATACCAACTTACATTTCCAACAAGACATCTGGCAGGTCTATATCCTTCTCAATACTGGCAATCTTTTTTCTTTTTAGCAACTCAGGAAAGTGTGCAGTAGCATCTCATTATTGCTTTAATTTGCATTTCCCCCTTGACTAATAATACTGAGCATCATTTCAAGGGCATACTGGCCATCGGAGATACTCTACTAGGAAAAGCCTGCTCATATCTTCTCATTTTTCAATTCCAACTCATGGTGACCCTTTCAGATGGGGTAGAACTGCCCCCTATAGGCGTCTGAGACTATAACTCTTTGTTTTTTGAAGAAAAATTGAAGAATTTTTTTAAGACAAATCCGAACTATAGTGTAGAAGAAGACTGAATACATATCATGGACTTCCCAAAGAACAAACAAATCTGCTTTGGAGTAAGTACAGTCAGAATGTTCCTTAGAAGCAACGATGGCAAGACTTCATCTCATGTACTTTGGGCATGTTATCAGTAGGGTCCATTACCTAGAAAAGGACATCATGCTTGGTGAAGTAGTGAGTTTCCTGAAGGCTACTGGTTGGTTGGAAACATCTTGTTTAAAGTCAGGGCACAGTCATTCTTGTACATATGGGATTCTGGAGAATTAATGTGCACGTCAGGGCTGCCACTGTCCTGAGCTTGGTCAAGCAGAGGTAAAGTGTCTACCTTCTCCAGGCTAGTTTCTACCAAATCTTGCTGGTGATGCTGGAGACATGATGGTGTGGTTCTATCCACGGTTACTGAATTGCATCGGGCCCTAGGCTGGAGTGTGCTAAGCCTCATGGTGATACATGCTGCATCTCAGTAGGCACAGTTTTATGTGCTTTGTGCTGAATGTGGCAGGCTGACCTCCCCACGTGACACAGAGAGGGACAAGGGTTACTTGCTCTTCACAGAAAAATGATCAAATGGAAGGCTGAGACTGTAACTCTTTATCGTGTGTAGACACATACAATACTCCATGTATAAGTGTTCAATCAGGCACTATCTTCCAGTATATATTCTGTCCTTCATTCCCTTAAGGTTGTCTTCAGATGAAAAGAGTTCTCAATCCTAATCAAGTACAACTTATCATTTGTATGGATACTGCTTTCTAAGTCCCTTTTAAGAAATTTCTGTCTTAACATAGTCCACAAGACAATGTGCTACATCCGCTTTGATGAGCAGAAACAGGGGTCTTGATGACTCATGCATTGCCATCTAAGGTGCAACTCTCAGGTCTCTCCTTATCTGGAGGGAGGAAGAGTGAGGAAAGAGGCATGGAAACAAGTTGTCCAAAAGATGCATGGATCATATGACCCTCAACTTCCACAACCCCAAGATGAGACGAAATTGATGATGTGCAGTTACCACTACCAATCGCTCTTAAAGGGATCACATTCCAAAAGGCTGTAGATACTCGAGTGGGGAAAAAATATTATTCAAGTCTCAAAATCATAAAAAAGCCACATTTCCTGGTGCAATAAAGATGGGTGGGATCCCTGATGCTGTGGCCTCAGCTACACTTCAAGTCTGGAAAATGAAGTCATGGTCCAAAGGGGGAACAGTAACACGAGGGAAGTACACACACTTAGAATAATCACCCATTTGAAACAAGAGGGCAACATTTAGCCAAGGGCAAAACTCAGGAATGGAGGCAACCAGGAAATCCAGAGAGGAAGTACGATAAATTACACTGTGGGGACTGAAATCAATGACATGGAACAAAATGTGTTGACTGGAAAGCTGATCACTCTGTACACCTCCATCCAATTCATAATAAAAAGTTTTAAAAGGAACTTCTGCCCATTATACTCACTAGTGCTTTAGCAGTTCAAAGCCACCATCTACTGCTCAGGAAAAACACAAGGCTTTCTACTCCCGTCAACAGGTACAGTCTCGGAAACCAGAGGCAGTTCTCCCATGTCCTATAGGGTCACTATAAGTTGGAATGACTGCATATCAGTGAGTTTGGTTTTTTGGTTTGGGATAACATTAGTGTTATGAAATCTGAATGGAGATTAGTTTTATCATTCAAATTCATTAACGATTATCTCACTATAAATGAAAAGTCTAACAAAATAAAAGGAAAAACCCTAATGTCCATGATTCTCGCATTTTACCCCAAAGGTGCCGTAGATAATGCTTCCTGTGTCCTTTGAGCGGCTCCCGCTTCTACCATGCAGCCACCTCTCCACTGCACCCTGCCGACGTTCTCAACAAGGTTTCCTTTTCTATAGTCTTAGAAACCACAGGCCTGGAGGACGTTAAACAGCTTCCTGTTACATCTAATATAAACCAACAACCTCAAAGAGTTTAGAATCTCCTGAAACACAGGCGCAGTCACCCCCTAAGAATTCACCTGTCCTATCCTTTTTCCTAAATTGGTTAAGATCTCCAACTTCCAACCATAGAGTTATTCAAATAGACCAGCACCACCTCCACCCAGCCCCACCCCGCACCCCCTAGCCAACTTGGCAGTTTTAAACCAGCCAAGGTGCTTCCTCCCCCATCCCATTATTCTTCATCCCCATCAATGCTCCATTCAGCTTTCAAAAGGTGTGGGAAATCTGAGCTCGCCCCTTGGTCCTTGCCAAAGCTCTGTGCACTCCCATGCTAGCTCGTGTCTTGAGTACAAAAACTCTCCTGCATTGGTCTCCTGACTTCCAGTCGCTCTTCTTTACATTCAGTCTTTTCCTGGCTCTTCTTCACATCACATGTGGCCCACCTGGTTAAGATCCTTCTGCAGACCCCCACTTTTCTGCAGGATGAAGTCACTCTCTTCACTGAGCACTCATCCTCTGACTCTACCCTTTGCTGACTTTATGGCCAGACTCTCCTTCAATACGCAAGCCTGAGTCCTTCCTGGCCACCTGTGCCCTCCTAGATACCCAGGCTCAGCTCTTCTTCATCCAAAAGCAAAACTGCCCTCTCCTTCCCTTCTCCAGCAGGTCCACCGCAGCAAAAGCCACCCTGCTATCTCTGTCCCCGCAGCTTCACGCACTCATTGCAATTATATTTGAGTACTTAGAACACTGCATTAATCATTTATTTGTTTGCCTCATAAATTTCTAGGCCTAGGTCTTATCCCTGGACTTTTTAAGGATAAGGTCAGGAATTAATCCTAGCATTTCAAGGCCTTGGCAGAGCTATTCCAGAGAGTCCATGGGGGGAAAAACAAAAAAAGAATGTCCCAGTCACTTTTATTCATGTTGTTTTTTTTCTATAAATACAGACTACAAAATTAGTCCAAGTATTTCAAAGTAATGAAATTCACTAACACAAGTTTTCTTTTAAAGGTTGTCCAGCAAGTTATTCTTAATAAATAATAAAAACTAAAATCTTCTTTAATTAATGATTTCTGCTTCCTGTTAGAGATTAGTCACAACCCTATGCTTTAAAATACCTTTTAAGATAATGGACACTAAAGGTAAGATGAATATGTCACTTAAAGTAAGTAACTGTAGTCATTACCACATAAATTACTGGATGCCAAAGGAATAAATCATGACTTATTTATGCAACTGAAAGGTCACACACAATATCAATTGAAAAATCTGTTCATACATTTTCCTGTAACACACTAGCATGAGACAGGAAGATAGTAATACAGCGCATTAGTTAAGAACATGCTAGTTTTGAGTTTTGTTTTTTGAAGAACAAAGTGTTTTTCGTTAGGTATTTCTTGTTTGTTCCACGACAAAAAATGTCTTCCCTGGCTTCTCAAATATTAACGGCTGTCTTTTTCTTTCGTACTCTTTATTTGTATTTTTATATTATTATTCTATTATTGTTATTTTATCTTGTCTTGGGGTTTTGGTTTTTCGGGGGTTTTTTTTCCTTTCATTTTATTTTTTTTAGTCGTGAGATTTTAAACAAACTACTTACACTTCCCTATGCCTCGGTTTCTTCATCTAGTGGCAAAGATAACGAAGTTGTTGGGTGAGGAAAGGATTATAGACAATAATCGGCACAGTAATAAATGGTCGGCCCTGGTGGTGCTATGCAGTCAGTACTGGCCTGCTAACTCCAGACTGGCGGTTCAATCCACTCCAAGGGGGACAGATAAGGCTGTTTGCTCCCATAGGTGTACAGCCTGGTTAACCTTAAGAAGCTGTTCTGCTCTGTTCTCCAGGACCACTATCAGTCAGAGTTGACTCCATTGCAAATAACATGACTGTGTTAATTTAATTTTACTTATACTTTTACATATATTGCCTTTATAAGGCATTCACTTCACTTTTTTTTTTTAGTTGGACTGGGCTGAAATTACTTTTTTATTGATCCTTTGATTGGGGGCTCTGACAGATATTATAACCCATAAATCAAGTACATCAAGCGAACTTGTACAGATGCTGCCAAAATATTTTTTCTACTTCAGTTTTTAAGGTGTTTCTTTTCCCACAACAGCCCAATGAGATTGTTTGAACAGGAAATGATATCCCAAATTCAGAGATATAAGCACAAAATTTTAAAAATCTAAAAACCCCAAACCCTCAGTTATCAACTAAATCTCAACCCCTAGTAAGCTTATACATGGTTTCCAAAGCTATAGATCTTTAAGAGAACAGAGAGTTTCATCTTTCTCCTCCACAGTGGGCTGGTCAATTTGAACTTCCAACCTTACAGTTAGGTCAAAGCTTCAACTACAGCATCACCAGGGCTGCAAAAGCAAAGTTGTATAATTTTCCTAAAACATTTTATGTAGCACGATACCAGAAGGGTAAGGAGAAGATGAGGGGAAAAAGGGGAACCAATCACAATAATCTACATATAACCCCATCTGGGGGGATGGACAACAGAAAAGTGGGTGAAGGAGAACATCGGTGAGTGTTAAGACGTGAAAAAATATTAATTTATAAATTATCAAGGGTTCAGGGGACGGAAGGGGGGACAGAGGAGTTGATACCAAGGGCTCAAGTAGAAAATAGTTTGAGAATGATGGTGGCAATAAATGTACTGATGTGCTTGACACAATGGATGTATGTATAGATTGTGATAAGAGTTGTACAACAAGAACACTTTGTTCTAACAATTCGGCAGTCTGAGATGCTCACCTGCCTGGCACGATTACTGATGACAATGGGTGCACAAGCAAATGTGGTGAAGAAAGCTGATGGTGCCCAGCTACCAAAAGATATAGCACCTGAAGTCACTGAAGACCTAAAGATAAACAAGCAGCCATCTAGCTGAGACAACAAAACCTACATGGAAGAAGCACACCAGCCTGTCCCGACTAGATCACTGAGGACAAAGTGAGTGCATAAGCAAAAGTTGCGAACAAAGCTGAGGTGCCCGGCTATCAAATGATATAGCATCAGGGGTCTTAAAGGCTTGAAGACAATCAGGCAGCCATCTAGCTAAGAAACAAAGACCACAAGGAAGAAGCACACCAGCCTACCCCGACGCAAATGCGGAAGACAAAGCGGGTGCCTGGGCAAGTGCAGTGAAGAAAGCTGATGGTGCCCAGTTGTCAAAATCTATAGAATCTGAGGTCCCATAGGCTGGAAGATAAACAAGGGGCCATCTAATTGAAAAACAACAAAGCCCACATGGAAAATGCACACCAGCCTGTGAGATGACAAGGCATCAAGGGATCAGGTGTCAGGCATCAAAGACAAAAAAAAATCATAGTATTGTGAATGAGGGGGTGTGCAGAATGGGGACCCAGGGCCCATCTGGGGAAAATTGGACATCCCCTTGCAGAAGGGCTGTGGGGAGGTGACAAACCAGTCAGAGTGTAGTGTAGCAACGATGAAACATACAATTTTCCTCTAGTTCTTGAATGCTTCCTCCCCCCACTATCATGATCCCAATTCTACCTTACATAACCAGCTGGACTGGGAGATGTACACTGGCATGATGGAAACTGGAAATATGGGGAATCCAGGACAGATGAGCCCCTCAGGAACAGTGGTGAGGGTGGCGATATCGGGAGGGTGGAGGGAGAAAGGGGAAACAGATGACAAGGTCTACATGTAACCTCCTCCCTGGAGGACGGACAGTGGAGAACTGGGTCAGGAAGACGTCGGATGGTGTAAGATATGATAAAATAATAATTATTTATGGATTATCAGAGGGAGGGGGGCTGAGAGGAGGAGGGGAGGGGAAAATGAGGAGCTGATACCAAGGGCTCAAGTAGAAAGCAGGTGTTTTGAGAATGATGATGGCAACGTATATACGAATGTGCTGGACACAAATGATGTATGTATGGATTGCAAAAAGAGTTTTATGAGCCCCTCATAAAATGATTTTTTAAAAGAGTTGTACGAGACCCCAGTAAAATCATTTTAAAATATACATATATTTTATGTAGTGGCGTTGGAACTACAAATTATATAACATCCCGGCCTAAGCCAAAGTAAGCCATCTCTACACATACAGTTTGGAACACTCTTTGTCATTTCCTCTATTAGCCCATCAGACTTGTAAACAACAGGTAGCCTAAAGACCTGGTCAGAACAGGTGAACCACTCCACTGGCTCAAAGTAAGAGGGAAGCCGAGTCTCTCTTCCCCGGCACCTGACACACAGTGGGCACTCCAGAGTCAGCTACTGATGCTACTAAACTTTCTCAATAACAAAACAAGTTATCACACACACACACACATACACACACACACACACACACAGCCTGCTGTCCAAAGATTAAAAAGTTATGCTTTAAAAAAGAGAAGTATGCTTATCTGTCACATCAAAATACAGTGCAGCACCTGATGCAAGGGGCTTAAGTGGAGAGCAAATGCCTTGAGAATGATTGGGGCAGGGAATGTATGGATGTGCTTTATACAATTAATGTATGTATATGTATGGATGGTGATAAGAGTTGTATGAGTCCCTAATAAAATGTAAAAAAAGAAGAGGAGAAAAAATGATTAGGGCAAAGACTGTACAGATGTGCTTTATACAATTGATGTATGTATATGTATGAACTGTGATAAGAATTTTATGAGCCCCTAATAAATTGTTAAAATTAAAAAAATATATACAGTGCAGCAGTCGATACAAAAGAAAAAATATTTCTTTACTAATGTAAAAATTTGAGTTTTGCCAAAAAAACTTTCAAGAGTTTTCTGAAAGTTTGCCCTAGTAATTATGCTTCATGAGACGATGTGTACGGTATACAAATGAGATCAAAACAAATAACAATGTATCTGAGACCTTACCAATAAAATCAAATTCAGGGCCATCTAGGCAATTTCAACTCCCTGCGACCCAACAACCCCTGCTCACATCCGGATCTACAGCCACGTGGGTGTCAAACACGGCTCTGAACTCAAAGGCCACGCCTCCTTAGGGACAGAGCACTAAGAAAAAACGTCTGCACGATGACACTCAGGAGCTCGACTTGTCATCTCTTCGAATGGGCAAGTCTACAGTAAGATACACCTTCCTGACCAAATCTGACATCAGCCCGTGGCCAGGGCCTACCTGTCTTTCGTGACATTGCCATGTTGGCACTTGAGACACACCTTCTTTCTGGGGGCTGGAGGGTTAGACAGGAGACGCTGCCCTCCGTCGCTCGCGTCCAAGCCTCCCACGTGGTGGACGCTTGAGACGCTGCGACACATCAGGCTGAACGGTGGCGGCTCCCAGACCCGTCGACGTCTCAGTGATTTCAGTCAGTCCACGCCGCCCCCGCCGCCGCGACACCCGGCTCCCCTCCCTCAGGGGCGACCTCGCCCTCGAAGCGCGTCCTGCTCGGCCCCTCGGGTCCGACGCCACGCCTCAGCCCGCGGGGAGTCGCCGCCCCGACGCCACCCCTCAGCCCGCGGGGAGTCGCCGCCCAGCGCCTCCTCTCACCTGAGCCGGGGACGCCGCCACCTGCGTCGGGACCCCAATTCCCCAATCAAACGGCCGTCACGAGAGGCCTCAGCACCGGGGGCCCGTGGCTCAGGAAGAAGAGCCACTGCTGCTACTCCCCCGTCACCGACTCGGGGATCCCCTGGCCGCCGCCGCCGCCATTTTCCCCGCGCAGTCACCCCCCACCTGCCAACGCTAGCCTCCCACCTGGGGCCGAGAGGGGACGACGTGCAATAACGTGGGGGTCGCGTGGGTCGGCCGGGGAATCCGCAGGGGTCACCACCTCCGGGAGAGCCCGCCGCTAATTCATCCCGAAACGGGGAGGCGCCCGGACCGTCGCCCTAGTAATGCGTCCCGGCAGGCTGCTTCCTGATTGGCTAGGAGCGGCCGTGACGCGACGGCGTCCCCGGCTGCGTGGGAAGCCCCGGTGCCCGGAGCCCCGCCCAGCTCTGCGAACCACAGAAACCCGGAGCCCCAGCCTCCCATGGCCCCTTTAAAGGGCTCGCGCGGATTTCCTCCCCGGGCCTCTGAGAAAGGGGTGTGGTCGGGAGCTGTAAAGGAAGGATTGAAAAATCAACGGATTCGTCTAACCCCTCGTGTTTCAGAGTGGAAAGCAAACATTGGGAAAGGCGCATTTGCAAGACTTTACTTGGCTAAAGTCTCGTGCTAAATCAGTAATAATAGAACTACTACTACCAATAGTGTTACAGCTCTGGGTAAAGCTCTTTCAATTGAGGTTGCATGCCACCCAGTGAGTTCCGACACATAGCGACCCTGTGTACAACAGGAAATGCGAATCCTGCCTAGTCCTGCGCCTTCTTCGCAATTGTTAGGTTTGAGCCCATTGTTGCAGCCAGGGGACTTTTCCTTAGCAGCCGCAGCTCTTTCATTCTACCGGACATTCATCGCTCTCTACCATGATGTGCCTGTCCCCATAAGCCTACTTCTTAATGGCAGGGAAGCGCTTTCCAGTTCTCTGATACCAGGCCTTCGTTGTGATGGCTCTCAATAAATCTCCTGTATCAAAAGCTTAAGAGAATAAAGAAACCATGGTCATATACCACGCACAGGCATCATTTCATGTTATGTTTTATGCTTCATTCAACAAGGAGCAGAGGGGATGAACATAAGTGATTATAGAATTTGTATAATCTACATGCAGGTTTGGGGGTGCCCGGCTTTAATATAGCTAAACAATAACAAAATTCTCTGACATCCCCCCACCCCAACTTACACTGCTTCTCTCCTGAGTCAGCCTTGCATTTTTCTCTAATTTTGTTCGGAACTATTAAATGGTTAGCACCCTTCAGGTGTGCTAAAAGTTGTCAGATGACAATGTACAACACAGGGAAACCTGGAGCCTAGCCCTTCTTTCTACTCTGCCCCTGAACCCTCATATTTTTTATCTTTAAAACACGATTCCTAGGATGAAAGATGCTGAAATGCTATTTGCCCCATTCCTCCAAGTTGATACAGTGGCTACAACCAGGGGCTCAAACCTGATCATCCTGAGGCTGGCTCTGGACTCGGCAGTGTTTCCTTCTGACAGGGGATCTCTTGGGAGTGGGAACCCACTCCACAGCACTCCCACCCACCCCCCACCACACACACACACACACACACACACACACACACACCACAGGGTTTTCAGCTTCTTGAGGTTTGGAGATCAGAGACTAAGAGAAAAACACCCTGAAGTCCCTTGTGATGGGTTTTGAAAGCAGGGATTATGTATTGTTTATCTTGGTACCTCCTTAAGTCTTAAGGAGCCTTGCTAACTGAGGACAAGAACTCTGCACATTTGACTATCAGGACTGTTGGCTAAAGGTTGCCAGACTTGACTGAAGTGTCCTGGTTTCTCATCTATTTAACTTTACAATCTTGGATCTTTCTTGTGAGGGGAGCCTTGTAGGGAAAGAGAGGATCAACACTAGAGTCCACGGGCATATGGAAAAAGGCTGCAGGACAAACCCAAGGAGAATGGAACACACGCACCCTGGTGAGGTCCCTCTGAGAGTATTGCACCACAAAGGTCGAAACTGTCTTACTGCAATTGGGGTAAACTTTTGGTAAAGTCACCCAGGAGATACAGGAGAGATCACTCTCTTTTTCTTTTTTTAGTTCTTTTCTTTTTTTTAATCATTTTATTAGGGGTTCATACAACTCTTATCACAATCCATACATACATCAATTGTGTAAAGCACATTTGTACATTCATGCCCTCATCATTCTCAAAACATTTGCTCTCCACCTAAACCCCTGGCATCAGCTCGTCATTTTTCCCTTCCCTTCCAGCGACCCCTCCCTCATGAACCCTTGATAATTTATAAATTATTATTTTGTCATATCTTTCCCTGTCCGACATCTCCTTTCACCCACTTTTCTGTTGTCCGTCCCCCAGGGAGGAGGCAACATGTAGATCCTTGTAATCGGTTCCCAGAGATCTCTCTTCTAGAAATCACATTCCCACAGCTCGCAACTGATCTTTAGAATATTTCCTACAGCATACTTCTGCCCAAACGTCTCATAAACACTTTATCACTCTTACACTATGCGTTCGACCAGCTTTTTAAAATATGAATTAATAGTCCAGTTGAATCAAATGTGTCTCTGATCACAATCTCTCCTAGTTAGGTAAGTATCAAGTCAGCAAAGTTCAAACTGTACCGAAGGCACATTTGCACCCTACTGGTAATGTTCTTTGACTTAGTGTAGAAGGTATTTCAGACTAGAACTGAGGTCTAAGTTCAAGGTTAAAGCTGTTCACCTTGGACACTGAGTTCTGGTGTAATAATCCTCATCATTGTCCCTAGAGAATTTCCCTGAAACAAGGGTCTACCAAGCCTGCCCTGATAACAGAGAATTTATCAGTAAGTGGTACAAAGACAATAGTTCAAATCCTAACTTCTTGCATTTAGTAGTTATGTGGCCTTGGAAGTCACATAATCTCTCTTTTTTCACCTTTCTTCTTTGTCTAAGAGAACAATCTTTCCCTTCTGAATTGCTTTAAAGGAAAAAGAAACTTTACTTGTAGCCAAGCTTCATCTTGGACCCCTCCTCCAAAGCTATATGGTCAAGGCTCCCAAGTCACGCGCGGGATTTGTCCGTTTGTATGACCCAGGTATGGCCCAGGTGGCAGTAGTGCTTCTACCACAAGTTGGACCCATACTCGAAGCTAGCTGCCTTTCCCATCAACTGCTAAATGCCTCACGTACAGAATATGCTGTTTCCTAAGTTGGAAGAGATCTATCAAGTACTAGACTTCTTTCTTAGAGGTCTCACTGCCATTGGGTGGATGTCCAGTCATTGTGACATTCTAGGGCAGGGTAAAATTGCCCCCTGTGAGTTTCGAGCCTGTCACTCTTTACCCTGAGGAGTGCCTGGTGGCTTCTGACTGCTGACCATGCAGATTGGAGCATTACCCCACGAGGGCCCCCTTTCTTAATGGCAGTGGTAGGCGATGTAAGGTACAGGAGCTTGATCGTTTCTTTGAAGAGAATATTCAGACATGCCCTAGGTCATTGGGTCACTTCACTCTTCAAATTAGACTTGTACTTTGATGAACAGTATTACACCAGTTTTTTTCTTTATTTTGATCCATCTTTATTAACATCTGGGAATATTGAGTAAACAGGGTCTGGAAAATCTCTTTGCTATTTTTGCATACCGTATGTAGGCCTTATCTCACCTTTTTTAAGAAAGCAACTGCACGGGGATCTCCATTTCAGACTCTGCTTCTAGGAAGCTCCACTAAGGCAAATGATCCTAGGATGGAATGCTAGTGGTGCAGTGGGCTCAGCAGTGTGCTTGTTAACTGCAAGGTCAGCAGTTCAAACCCACCGGCTACTTCACAGGAGAACAATAAGGACGGCTGCTCCAGTGAGCTGCCCCAAGGAGCAGTTCTACTTTGTCACACAGGGTCCCTCTCAGTCTGAATCCACTTGATGGCAGTGAATCCACTTGATGGTAGTTGGCTTTGGTTTTCATCTCGATGGAAGCAGACTGCCACATCTGTCTCCCTTGGAGCAGCTAGAAGATTCAAATTGCCTTTTGGTTAGTATCCAAGCATTAACCAAAGGAGACCCCAGGACTCCTTGCACTCAAGAGAAGGAGAGTGAAACGAGGAGGTTGGGGCCGGAGAGAGAAATGAACTGAGAATCATGTCGGCTGGAGACTGGCATCAGCCTGATCCCTGGGGAGTTCAGGAGCATGAACTGTACCACCGAGACCTGGAGATAAAGGGGCCAACCTCTTGTCTTTCTTATCCATCAGTTATTGACTACAGGCTGCCAGAAGAGCAAAAAACCTCAGCAAAGCAGTCCCCATTTGGCTGAAGGCCATCCCCCGAGGAGAGGCTGTGAGCCATTAACAGCCAACACTCACGGCATCAGAGAAACAGGTGCACCATCTGGGAAGGGAACCAACAGCATCTACTCCTGACCCAGAGTCATGCTGAGATCTTAGCTTCACAAAAGAATGCGGGCATCCTCTGACCCACTGAGAATGTCTTCGGAAGGCAGCAACAGAATGCTTTCTGGTCGCTGGATTTCAACCCTGAAAACCCACACATCATTGATTCTTTGAAAAACTTTTTCTTGTGAATTAGGTGAACCACAGTTCAGGAAACTCAATGTCATTGACTCTTTAAAGTCTTGTGATTGTGAGGGAGGTGAAGGTTTACAAAGCAGATCATCAGTCTTCCATTAAACTCCGCATACACATTGTGACGATTCAACTCATTCCTTTCAGTGCCCTCGATGCACCCTCACCTGTCCTGTTTCCTTCTTCCTGTCTCCATTCCTCCTTTGCTAACCACCTGTGTTTGTCCTCGAATACTGTCTGGTTTTTTATTTTTTATCTTAAAAGGTTGATTATTCTAACGCAATGGAGCCCTGGTGGGGTAGTAGTTATGCATTGGGCTACAATCCACATGATCAGCAGTTCAAAAAAACCACCCACAATTTTGTGGGAGAAAGACTAGACTTTCTTCTCCCGGAAACAGTTACAGTCTCGGAAACCCACCAGGGGTGGCTGAGTCAGCACCGACTTGAAGGTAGTGAGTCCGAGTTATTCTAACACAGGGGTGAGTCCAGGCCTCACGGTTTAGGCTTAGCGGATGACTAAGGTCATCGTCTTGAGGTTTGTGCCAAGTTCCATTCAACCAGTAGCCTGGTTTCTTCTAACAAGTCATTGGCCTTGACACTTTCTGAATTTTAGTCATTAGTAGAAGACAAGTAAGATGTTTCCTTGTATCTTATAGACGATGCAAGGGCATAGTCAGGTGGATCATAACAGACTGTGGGTCACACCGCGGAGAGTGAGACATCCAGGAAACCTAGTTGTGCTCATCAAGAACCTGTGAATAAACTAAGAGGCAATCATTCCAAAAGAAGAAGGATATACAAATGTTTTTAAACCAGGAAAGGTATGCATCAGGTTGCACCTTTTCACCAGACTTATTCAATCTGGATGCTGAGCAAGTAATCCAAAAAACTGGACTCCAAATAAACTGCTTCATCAGGACTGGAGGCAGGCCCATTACAACCTTCAACATGCACGTATCACAACCTTGTTTGCTAGAAGCTTAGGGCACTTCCTGATGAAGATCAGATCTGATCTGATCTGCAGCTTTCAGCTGTATTGCAACTCAGTCAAGAAAACAAAAATCCTCCCGACTGAACCAATAGACAGCATCAAGCTACATGAAGAAAAGGTTGACATTGTCAAGGATTTCACTTTACTGGTGTTTTAGGGTACAAAAGGACCCTCCCCCCAATCTCAAATATAATTTAAAGAGAACATTTATGAAGTCTTCAAAGAGGCAAGAACAAAACAAAGACACACAGATCTGGATGCGGGAGACCATTAGCAAGAGGGTAAACTGGTGTCCAAGGATTCAAGTTGGGACACTAGTTCAATAAGAAAGGAAAGTGTAACAAATTCATGACTGGCGGCAGAGCAGTACATCACAACTCCAGATGGGACTACAGAAGCAGGAATAGGACCACAAGTGGAACACATACATTATGTTAGATAGAAGGGCCTACAAGATTGGCCAACCAAGGCAGTTGGGACACAACAGATAGGGCATGATTCATGACTGTGCAGCTCCTGTCATGTCTCCAGTATAGTGACGTCCACCAAGGACATACCCAGCCTAACCCCTAAGAGAGACTGCCCCTCGCTGGGCGGACTGGGGAGGAGTGGAAGTAGTGTACATTATAAAGTTTTCTGCCTGAGGGCAAGATTATCTCCATCCCTGATGATTGATCAGAAGGAATTTAATGAAAGTTAATCAAATGAGGGGGACTCTGCAAATGGATTTTGGGCGATCACTGCCACCATACTCTTTTGAAAACAGGTACACAGACTTTAATCTCTAATACACCTGTATCCATAATGAATACTCATGGAAACATCAGTCAAAAGGTCAAGAGACTTTTACACTGAGAAAATCTGCCACAGAAACTCCAAACCAAACTCACTGCCATTGAATCGGTGCCGACTCAGAGTGATCCTCTAGGACAGAGTGAAATTGGCCCTGTGACTGTTGGAGACTGTAATGCTCTATGGGCTAGAAAGCCCCCATCTTTCTCCCAAAGAGTGGCTGGTGGTTTCTGAACTGCTGACCTCGTGATTAGGAGCCCAATGCATAACCACGTCACCGCCAGGGCTCTCTTAAGGTGGGCCTTAGGATTCTCCATTGAGGTAGGTAACTGTGAAAGCCAGACGATGAATGTGAAGGCTGGAGGCGTCTGAATGAGGGTCCTGGTGAAGAATTGGAAACTCTCCTGGACTGCCGGGACAAACACATCAGTCTTGGTGGAGGCCCCCATCAGAATGCTCCTTGGAGGTGTCGCAGGTACTCTGGGTGTGTCGTGGAGGCAGGTACTCTGGGTGTGTCGTGGAGAGGCTCATCCTTGGAAAAGGACCAAAAGTAGAGGACAAGCCAAAAAGAGGAAGACCGTACACAAGATGGATGCTCACAGTGGCTGCACCAATGGACTCAAATTACCAATTGTAAGTGGAGTGCTGGAAATGGTAGTTGTTTTGTTTTGGGGGGGCTTGTTTTTTGTTTCTGTGGTAGAGGGGCTTTCTACTCCCGTAAGCAGGTACAGTCGTGGAAGTGCACAGGGGCAGTTCTACCCTGTCCATCGGTCACTAGAAGCGTGAATCAACTCAATAGCAGTGAGTTTGTTTGTTGGTTTTGACTTCGTGAATATATGGGAAAAAATATAAAACCTGTTACTGTGGGGTGGATTCTGACGCAGGTCAACCCCAGGAGCAGGAATTGAGTCACTGGCCCCTAACAATAATAACAACAGGCATTACCTTTAAAAATACATGATTTTAAAGTCTGTTCTTTTAAAACAATTCATGAAGCGCCCAGGTGATATAATGAGCTACACACAGACCTGTTCACCACAAGGGCAGCAGTGGGAAAGAAAAAAAGATGAAGCTCTTTGCTTCCATAAAGAGTTACAAGTCCCAGAAACCCACAGGAGCCGTTCCACTCTTATATGCAAAACAGAGGGCAAGCATCAGACATCAATGTGCTATTCGAGTCTATCAGAAATCTAGGCTGGTGCACTTTGTTGCCTGGAGATGAGAGACAATTCCCGTGAACAAATAAGAAGAGGCAGGCATGTGGAAGCTGCCCCAGGCACAAACAACAACATGACTGCTATGTTCAAGGTCACAAAGCCCTTTGGACTTCGGTGGCCCCAAGCTTGGTCCAAAGTGCCGGAATGGTAGGAAACAACACTGGCTAGGCAAGGTCCCCAGACCTGTTCCCCTGGCTTCCTCCAAGAAGGAAAAGGTGTCTATGCTTTCTGTCACTTACATCTTTGCATGCTCACAAATAAATGAAAATAGCTTCATAAGGGGGTCCACATTCCCAATTTCCTCCAGTGTCTCCCGAACACTCCATCCCATGACTGCCCTGCCCTTAGTAGGCTGATCGGAGCTCCAGAGTCATGTTCAAGAATTTGGTAACCTTGGATTCATTCTTGACCTCTCTACTTCTTATGCAACCCTGAGCCACGGATGTTAGATGATCAACCAAAATAAATCAAATAAACATATAAAGAAAAAGAAGGGGCCTTGGTGGCTCCGTGGTAAAGTTCTTGCCCCCCCCCTCCCACTAACAGTGTCTGGTTCAGTTCCCTGGCAACACACCTCACACGGTGAACACCCCTCTGTCAGGGGAGGCCCGTTCTTGCTGGGATGTTAACCATGGAGCTTCCAGACTCACGTGGGCTAGGAAGAAAGGCTGCGTGATCTAGTTCCAAGACTCAGCCGATGAGAACCCTCTGGATCACAATGGTCTGGTCCAAAACCAGTCACTGGAATGACATAGGACCAGGCAAGCTCTGGATCTGTGCTGTGTGGGCGTTCGTGAGCGCAGCGGCAGCTAGCAACAACATGAAGAGAAGGAAAAGGAGGGACAAAAGCATAGAGCTGTCTCAATCCTCAGTTTCCCCACCGCCAAGCTTCAGTTCTCACTCACCGCCATCGAGTTGAGACCGACTCGGAGGAGCCCCGGGCTGCTAACACCACAGCACACAGTCCAAAACCATCAGGCGTTCTGTGGGAGAAAGGGAAAGGTTACCATCTTGAACGAGTCAAGGGTTCCAGTCTTGGAAATGCACAGGGGCAGGTGGACGCTGTCCTTGAGGGTCACTATGAGAAATGACCCTTCAGCCGTTGCTCTTTGGGGCCATTGAGTTGGTTCAGACTCAGAGTAACCTTATGTACAAAGAAACACAGCTCGATCCTGCACCACGAATGTAATCGTCTGAGCCCATGGCTGCAGCCAGTGGGTTGTTGAGTGTCTACCTCGTTTCCCCTGTCGCTCTATTTTACCAGGTGTAATGTCCTTCTCCAGGGGCCATGAGTGGACATCAACTCGATGGCCATGAGTTTAGTTTTTCAGACCTCAAGGAGCCTGTTGAGAGACCTTAGCAAGTCTTAGCCAACAGAAGCTACTTCCTCGCGGCCTCTTCCTCATTCTCTAACCTAGTTCTGCTTCTCTAACCTGGGTTACAAATTTGCTCCAGCTAGGTGCCTCAAGGGGGAATGCAACTGTGAATGTCAATCAACCTCGAAGAACCATTAGTCCCCAAAAGTACTAGCTGCAGGCAATTTTGGCCTGCAGCACTGAATCATGTCCGGTTTTGCTTTGTTCTCTAATTGTTCCAAGTCATTTCCCCTCGCTTGGATTCAATGTCCTCCTTAGTGAAAGCATAGGCTTAAATAAGATCCTCTTCACCGTCCCTTCTAGTTCTCAGTTCCCCCTCCTTCTGTCCCTTTACTTCTCCTTCCACAACAAAAAGGCAGCAAATCAGCACGGTGCTCAAAAACTGTTCTCCTCAGAGTAAATGTCTGTGTGTTGTGCAGAGGTGAAGGTGTGAACCAGGGCCTTGGCTACAGCCCAGAAGGGTCACTGTCTTGCACTGTCCTAGTCCAGAGCCATCACCCCCCACCGTTCCCAATTAGCTGCCCTTTCCTCAGCTAGCCTCTGATGATGAAAGAGGAGCCTCTGGGCTCAGGAGGTTTAAGCTGCTTTGCCGGAATCCATCGGTTCACAGGTATTTGAAGCTTCTGCTGTTGTTTCCCACAAGGCAGCTGAAATGGTCAGGCTTTGTGCTTCCTCTCCAGAACTATGCTTCTAAACTTTGGCTACACATGAGAAGTACCTGGGGAGCTTTGAAAGCCACTGAGATCCTGATTGGATTGGTTGGAGATGGGGCCTGGGCACTGGTAATTTTTTTTAAAGCTCCCCAGGCAATCCTAAGTGCATTCAGGATTGGGAAGCATTGATCCCGACAGGAGATTGGAGTGTAATTAGAAGCACCCACGCCTGCCTTATGGAGCATACCTGCCAGAGCCCCGTCTTGGCCCTGATGCAGGGGAGTGGAACGGCCAGTGACTCCTATGTGATATGCCGGCATTTAGCATAATGCTTCCCACATAGCAAAGACTCAGGAGATGTCTCTTGACAGATAAATGGATGCATGAATGGTAGGAGATATTGTTGTGGGCTGCCGGAGTAAACGCCAACTAACAAGGGCTTCGTGTAACAGGAGAGCTGCCCCTTAGGGCTTCCCCAAGACAGCAATCTTAACGGAGCCATTTGCCAAATCTTTTCTCCTTTGAAAACTGCTGAGCTGTTGGTAACCGCCAAGCCCTAACAACCATTGCATCAGGCACGGCTCCTTACGGGTGAGATAGCACCGTGGGGAAACGATTGGAATACAAGTTAGAAAACCACGTTCTGAACCCTGGCCCAACGGCTGTGGGCAATTATTCTCTCTAAGCCTCGAGATACTGTCTTGTAAAAAGGGGACTGTCTGATGGCCACTCTAGCCGACTCACAAAGTTATGATGTGCACAATGCATGCACCGATGGTTTGTATATTTGTTCCTCCCGTCATCCGAAGGAGTTTTGGGGACAGAGGTGGGTAAAGGGGAACTGATACCAAGGCGTTGAAGAAGGAAGAGAAGGTATTGAAACTGATTGTGGTAGCAGTTGTACAGTACTGCTTGATGTGATTGAACTACCGAATGATAGGATATCTGTAATAGCTCCCAATAAAATGGTTTTGGAAAAATAATAGAAACAGCTTTTATACATTTATTTGTAAAAGTTCAAAACCATGAAGCAGGAGGCATCTTAGCCCTTTGACTTCTCTCTCAAACCTGGAAGCATGGAGAACTGCAGCCGCTCGTGCTGATGGGCGGAGGGCGGGCAGAAGGCCCCATGCAGAGAGTGGACTCCTTGATGAAGTTCCGTGCCCGTGCCTGCAGTTTGAGTCCAGCAGAACTCTTCTTGGGAATCTTTGAGTTCTGCTGACTGATCTGGCCTCTGCCAGTAAGCCTTACACAGGGCCACCTACTGGTGTCCTTGCTCCTGTCTCCCTGCTTTCCAGTACAGAGCCTGACCCCCAGTTGACCTGCAGGAGATGGGGGCATGTCTGGATTTCTGGCTCTGAAATATAGGTTCAGTATATGTCTGTTCCTCTTCTGTTTTGGCAACTCAGCCCCACCCGCCAGATGACTTGTTTTATAACTGCTGGCTTCTCAGTTTGAATGCCCCCTGCTACCACCTGTGAGGCCCCTTCCACCCCACCCCCACCCCTCAGGCCTGCCTGCGGCTGGGGGTGTTGGGTGGGGGGGGCGTCCACTGGCAGAAGGGATGGGAGGAGCCAGGTGGCTTCTGCCAAGGCTTGGCCCTTCATGAAGGCGTATGTGGAATTCAGACAAAACACATGGTGTTTTTGCCCAGATCCTGGCTGTGTTTATTTATGTTTATAAATAACTTGTTTTTCTCCTTATTACAAAATAACACATGTTCGCTTTTTAATATTAGTTTTATTTTGAAAATCCAGACAGACAAAAATGAAGAAAATACTACAAATAGTCCATTAATCCATCAGGCCGAGAGGACCGCTGTTGACCGCTTCTGGTGTGGGAAATTGAGGCCATCCTGCACTTGGCGATTTGTAGCCTGCTTTATTCGCCACAAAGCCATCTTGCACAGTGGAGCCCTGTCTGCTCTCAGCAGTTGCTCAGAAGCTCGTAGTTTGAAAATCGCACCATTCAGAGGCGAGCAGTGTCTTTCCAGGGGAACGGGGTGTTCCCAGAGACAAACGCACAGCCCATAGGAGGTGCACTTCTTGCACAGCTCTGGCGACTCGGGCCACGATGGAAAGAGAGCGTTTACTGAACAGCCATACCCTTACAGTTGCCACAGTTGCTACGAAACTGGAAAATTCCAACCCCGCCGCCAATGTCAACAGTCCAGGCAAGGAAAGAATGTAGGAATTCCAAGGAAGGTAAGAATTTGATTAACAGAGACCGTGGGCAACTAGTAAAAACACTGTAAAAATGACCAGAAGGCGCCAGCTTCCAGCACCATAGCCCAGAAACTGGGAGTGCAGGTATTCTCGCCTCCGTGAAGTGGGTGAGGTGGTGGCCACGGGATAAATGAATCTGAAGGAATTGACTCCAGGCTCGGTTTGGGGTTCCGGCAGTGACAGAACTAGCCACCAACCACATCCCAGCAAGTCCCCAGCCCTGCCTTGGGGTCTGATCCCCTAAACCTGCAGGGCCTCCTGGTGAGTGCTGCCCATTCCACACCTCTAAATGCAGGTGGGAGGGCTAAGAGTCTGAGGTGGGGGTGGCTCTGGGGGCTTGCAGGGGGAGTGAATAGATTCCTGAATAGGGGGCTGGGAGGAGGTTTTGACCATCAACCTCCAAACACCCAGCGATGGCATTGGAAGACGTGTTTTGGGGCTGTTCCCCCTCCTCTCACTGAGATGACCGTGGCCCCCTCCCAACTGGGCTCTTTCACTTGGCTTCACAAAAATGCCGCCCAGAGGAACTACCAGTGATGGGAGGCCTGGTAGCTCCCTTGGGTGAGCTCTCGACTGCTAACTGAGAAGGTAGATACCCAAGCCCAGGCAACTGCCCCGTGGAGAAAGAGCTGAAGGTGAGTTGCTTCCGAGTTGCTTCCTTAAAGATCTCCAGCCCACAGAGCCCAACGGGGGCAGTTTGACTGTCAAGTGAGGAGGGTCTGAGTCCGAGGAATCCACTCAACAGAATTCCCTGGAGCAGGGGTTCTCAACCTTCTGAAGGCCACGACCCTTTCATACAGTTCCTCATGTGGTGGTGACCTCCCCCCCCCCACCACAACCATAACACTATTTTCATTGCTGCTTCATCACTGTCATTTTGCTACTGTGATGAATCGGGTGACCCTTGTGAAAGAGCCGTTCGACCCCCAAATGGGTCGTGACCCACAGGTTGCGAACCGCTGCCCTAGTGCCTTGTTTAAAATGTTTTCTTTTCCTTATGAAAAGCAAGCACGTACATTTTAGAAAAAGCAATAGGTCCATGATGAGTCGCAACTGTCACTTGAGTCCATTCCCAGTTCTAGCCTGGCCAGGTAACTTGTGCACACGACACCATCAACTTTCACGACCTGATTTTTAAAATACCTTTCCTACATATTCTTCACTTTGTAACAAGCCGACTTCGTCTCTAAACCCCCAATAGGTGACACTCCTCTAGATCCCAACTAGGGACAGCTCATCACTCCCCACCAGTCCCTCCCCCAACCAGCGTGTCTAAAGTCTTTTCTGCTTTGTGTTCCATTGCCCTTTGCAGGGTACCAAAGCTGAGGCCCCACGTACTGGCCCACTGTTAGACTGTTCCCAAACGTTGCTGTTCCTCCCCTGCTACCGCCAGCCCAGGACTAGCAGGCCCTTCCCAACAGGCAACCTTTTCTTTCCTGACCTCCATGTCCCTCCATGCCTGTCAAGCCCTTACACGGCATCATGCATAGAGATGAACTTTAGAAACATTTACATATATGTAGTAAGGCTGCTCCCTGGCCCAGGTGGGTGTCTGCCAAGTCTAGGACAGGAGGTGCAGAAGGGAAACCAGAAGTGGAGACAACCACCTGGATGGCAGGGCCCGTGGGCCAAAGGGATAGAATAGGCTGGAACATACAGCCATGACAAGAGGAACATTCAGATGACAAAGAGATACGAAGAAGTCCAAAGTGCCCTTCCTTGGGATGCCCTTCCTTGGGAGGCTTGCCCCCTGCTCCCCAGCCTGGTGCAGGTGCACCTTTACCTGCCCTCAAGGCACTTTGTGCGCTTCTCCAGTAGACTGCCCTACCCAAACTCTCTTCCTGTTTTCTAGCCAACAGGCTGGGTATATTTGCTTTCCTGCTCCCTGTGCCTAGCACTGGTGGGAGGCTGGAGGAGCAGTAGGGGGTTGATGATTCACTGGTAGGATGGTTTCCTTCCACGTGGGAGATCGGCTTTGATTCCCTGCCAGAGTATCTCCTGCATGGACACCACGAAACTCTATCAGTGAACACTTGAAGCTAAACTGGTGTTCCCAGTTTCCAAACTCAGATGGCGAGGCAGGAAGGCTTGGAGATGGACCTAAAGTGTAGGAAAGGGAGGTGGGGGGAAGAGGAGCTGATACCAAGGGCTCAGGAGAAAGAGAATGTTTTGGAAATGGTGATGGCAACATATGTGCAAGTGTGCTTAATGCAATCGAATGATGGGTTGTTATAAGATTTGCAAGAACCCCCCCCCCAATAAAATGATTAAACAAAACAAAAAATAAATAAAGGTAACTACATGGCACACAAAGATCTAATCTTCTTGGACTTGAGGGGGCCAGGAATCAGGGGGCCAAGTCAGCAGAAGCTAACAATGCAGGGCCTGCTGTCCTAAATGCTGGGGGACGAGTAGGTGACGAGAGATGCTCTTCCAGGAGGACATGGGCAACTGTGGAGTCGGGCCTCTTGGCTATCTGTTTCCTGTCGTCAAGTCAATTATGCCTCACAGGTACCCCATAAGACAGGGTAGAATTGCCTCTGAGATTCCTAAACTGTATCTCTTAACAGAATAGAAAACTTCATCTTTCTCCAGAGGGGCAGCTGGTGGGTTCGAACTGCTGGCCTAGCAGTTAGCAGCTCACCACATAACTCAGTACATCACCAAGTCCACAGTTCAAGGCCACCAGTTGCTTCTCAGGAGGAAGAGGAAGCTTTCTATTTCCACAAAGAGTTACAGTCTCAGAAACCCACAGGGGTAGCCCGACCTTGCTCTTCAGGGTCGTTCTGGGTCAGAATCAACTCAATGGCAGTGAGTTTGGTTTGGATGGGGAAGCCAGCAAGTTCTAAGTGGCTTGTGTTTAAGCAATTTGTGTACTAACGTTCAACCATATGTTATGAGGTTCTTGGTAACAATGTGGAAAATTCTTATTATATGATATTACATAGAAAAGCACAGGGTAGCAAATTGTATGATTATAATTATGTTGCGAGAGGGAGAGGGAGGGAGAGAGCATAGGAAAGACTTTAGCAGGAACTATAGCCAAATCTTAGCAATTGTTGAATTCTGTCGGAATTGTTTTTTGCTTCTTTGTTCCCTAACATCTCTGTAATGGAGTTATATTAGCAAATCGTACTTTCTGAGTAGCTCCCATCTGCCAAGAACTGTGGATTAAACTATTCAAATCTTACAAAATCTTACCAAGTAAGTACTATTCTTATTCTCATTTCACAGACGAAGAGATAGGGAATCAGAGAGGTGAGATGCTCTGCTCGAAACCACACAGCTAGGAAGCAAGAGGCCGCCTTATGCCCTTGTACTTTTTTCATCTGCAGACCCGACTCTCTTGCCCTCATCAAAACACTCAAAGCTGCGTTTTACTTGGGGTAGAATCTCACCACATGGTCCTGCCCTCCTCGGTCCTGTGAAGCCCCAGTGGGAGGAAAGTAGAAGGGACTAGGGACAAGACACCTCAAAAGAACCCAGAGAGCAAACGCTTTACTTGTTGACAAGCTTTATGTAGAATTTTTGACATTACCACCGGCCTTGAGAGATTCAAAGCACGCAAACCTGGCATTCATTTCCCTATTTCACCGCCGTTCCATGAGTCGCCCCTTAAACGACATGGTCACCCACCTCTGAGTATCAAATTCTACCTGCCAGGATGGAGAAAGCTAAACTGAGAATAAAAACACCTCCAGGAAGCCCTGGTCACAGAGACTTTTCTGATTCCGAGCAAGCCCTCTCAAGAGCAGGCCTGAAGGTAGGAATGGTGCATGCTACTTAGAGTGGCAGGAAGTCGGCCCCATGCTCCAACACCCAGAAGCAGAGGGTATTTGGTGGCTGCTGATTTACCACACTGCAGTTGGATTTAAGCAAGTGGAAAGTTCCAATCTGTGTCAGAACCTCTCCAGGGAGACAGGAAGATAGAATTAGAACTTGGAGTTCTGACATAATGCAATTATTCCACAGATCCTGTCTGATACTTAACTCTCAGGACCCAAGAGATGCTTCAAATTGAAAGGAGGAAAAAGACATGTTGGGCCAATTTCAGGTATATTGATGAAAGTCTCAACTTCATAATGTGTTAGCCTGGGTAGGAGACCAGAGAAACAAACCCATAGACAGTCCTCTGTATAAGAAAGAGGTTTCTATACAAGAGCAATGGAACACTGAGAAAACATGCCACCCCCAGTCCAGATCAGCCCAGTCCAGAACAAGTCCATAAGTCCAATATTAGCCCATATGGGCAATATTAGCCCGTATGTCTGATACAAATCGACAAAATCCACTTCAGACTCATGAAACACATGCAACGATGCCGAATGCAGGAAGATCACAGGCCATTGGGTCGGAAGTCTTACTGATCCAGTGGCTTTGTAAGCATCTCAGCACTGGCAGGACCTTCCACGTGGCTTCTCTGGAGCGAGGCTGATGGAGCCAGACCTCTGGATTGGTATCAGACATACGGACTAATATCTGGACTGAGCTGGGATGTTTTCTCAATGTTCAATTGCTCTTGTATATAAACCTCTTTCTTGTATACATATGAGTGTCTATGAATTTGTTTCTCTAGTCTACCCAGACTAACACAGTATCACTTCATGCACAGTGTATGTAACATGTATCCATTTGAGAAAACTAAGAATCGCCTGGAGCTCTGGTTAAAATACACATGCTGGTTTCGTATATCCCAGGTGGCAATGCAGATTCTTAGCCAAGGGATCAAACTGAACTGAACCTGTTCAAGGCCCAGCTGAAAATCAAGTCAGGAGGATGAGAGCAAACTATGGACTTTTTTCATCATTTCTTACCATCTCTGTTGATAAAGAAATACCTAAACAGTTCTTTTCTGAGTTACCCAATTTTTAACTATACAAGACCAAAACCAAAATGCCTACGAGGAGGACAGTAGACTTGCACAAGCACTATGGGACACAGTAGGGCACTCCCTGAACCCGATAAATCAAATACAAATAGCCTCCTGGTTCTGCAATTTCGGCCCCTAAAGAAATCATGAACACAACATGAATAGACATATGCACTCCTATGTTTATTGCAGTAGCTTCTAGAATAGCAAAACCATGGAAACCATCAAAAATGCCCATCTGTAGAGGAATAGATAAACTGGCACGTTCATACAATGGCACATTATGCATCCTTAAAAAACAATGGTGACTGCTGGCAAAGGCCTTGTGACATGGGAAAAAAGTAGAGAACATTGTGCTTCGCAACGCCAGACAGGGTCAGAACGATAAATATTTTATGACACCATTATTACAAAGAAAAGGAAAAATGGCTTTCACACCACAGATAAGACTTTGGGGAGTACAATGAGCGTGGGGTGAGGGGACAAGGAGATCTGGAAAGGACAGGAAACTGAAGGGAGGAAGGGAGGGTCGGACAAGAAAGAAAAAATAGAGCCATATATGGGGGATTGGGAGTGTTACTGGAATACTATTAAAAATAAAAATTTAAAAATTCTTTTAAGCAGCCGATCAGAAACCATATGAGCATGAGATAGGACACAGAACATGAACAAAAGCAATTCTACAAGTGACGAAGAGATGGAAAACCCAGCTAGCACGGGCAAGTGCGTTCAGACAGCGCTGAACCTAGATAAGGAGGACAGAGGAGTGATTGCCTGGGCTCAGTGGTGGAGATAAAGGCTGGTGAGTACACTATGACATGACAAGCAAAACCTTACAGCTCATTGAGGGCCACTGCCCCAGAACAGGCAGGCAGAAGCTCGGTTAAGCAACAATCTTGTGACTGCCCAAGCCTCCAATGAAAATGCCTTCCATCTACGGACTAGTCTATGGGGCAGAAAGAAAACTGGCACCAACAGAACACAGATGGGCCCTAGGGCAAGAAGCAAAGGGAAGTCATTAAACTAAACGTTTCAAGACGGGAAGATATTGGCTGTGATGACCAGGCAGAAAGAGATTTGGGAGAGCCGCATTTTCTTGCTTTTGGATGCCAACAGTTAATGTATCCTATCCAAGTGTAGTAAAACAAGACGAAGCAATAAGAAAGAGGAAAACAATGAGATTTTAAGAGATTTATTTAGAATTAGCAAAAGCAGATGTGTTGCAATGCAAATAAGTGATGGGAATTATTTTAGGGTACAAAAGATCCTGAATCTCAAATGTACTCGAGTATAAGCTAACCCGAATATCAGCCGAGGCACCTAATTTTACCACAAAAACGGCATTAAAAAATTGCTGGAAAACTTGGCTTATACATGAGTATATACGGTAACTTAAGGAGACCATGTATTGAGTTTTAAAAGGTACAAAGATAAAGACAGCATCCAGAGGAGGAAGGCCATTAATTAGCGCAAGGTCACATGGCTTTCAAAGGGCTATAGAGATACAGAGCTTTTAAAAGACCATAGGAAGGTGAAGGAAACAGTCACAAAAGCATAATGGGTAGCAGATCAATACATCACAGTCACAGGGGGGACCACGGAAGCAGGAATGGGGCCATGATGGGAACGCTCACGCTATGTTAGAGTAGTTTACAAGATTGGCCCACAGCCTTCCAATCACTGCAGTCCTGGCTGTGTGACCGAGGTATGGGAATTGCCATCAATAACACATCCAAGGCCAGCTCCTACGGGTGACTGGTGGGCTGGCTGGAGACGGGGGAGATAATTCCCGCTCCAGTGCACTCTGCCGGAAACAATGTCGTTCACATTCCTGGTCGGAGGAATTCAGGGGAGGCATAATGCACGTGGGGCACTCTGCAAATGGATCTGGGGTTTTGACTATCATCCATGGCCTTCTGGAAACTGGGTGCTCAGACCTTAAGTCCTAATGTAGGGTCCAAGTTACTGGAGTGAGAATGAGAAAGTATGTGAGTTACATTGGAAGGGCAATTGCGGCAAGTGAAGAAGAAAAACAAGGAGGTTCGAATGAGTAGGTGGGGCTTGTGGATTAGAGGTGATATTCTGAGTAACCCCAAAGCAAAAGCCTATGGATGGCAGTGCCTGCCCAAACAGATTAAGCCTCCATTGTATTCTTTCTGATCATCCAGCAACGATGGAGACAGATTACTTCCACTCCTCCCCAGCCAGCCCAGGGAGGGGCAGTCTCTCTAAGGGGCTTGCCAGGGTGTGTCCTTAATGGAGGTCACCGTACTAGAGCCATGACAGGGGGCTGCATAGTCATAAGTAATGCCCAAGCAGTTGTGCCCTGACTGCCTTGGTTGGAAGGCCCTGGACCAATCTCGTACGTAAGCCACTCTACTTCCCATAATGTAGGTGCCCCAGTCATGGTCCTATTCCTGCATAGCAGTCCCGCCTGTAGTTGTCATGTCTTGGTCTGCCACCAATCCTGAACTTCTGGCAGTTCCCTTTGTTCCATGCCCTATTTATCCAGCTTCCTGATCGGGACTCCTCTGACCTTTGACCTCGTGCCCAAGGCCATCCTCATCCAGGTGCTATATCTGTGTCTGTGTTGTCATTAGTCCTTTGGAAGACAATGTTTTCCTTAAATTCTATTTGAGATTGGGGTCTCTTTTGCACCCTGAAACAAAGACCTTTTGTGAGGTCTTAGAAAAGTGGAAGCCTTCGAGTGTCTTGGTGTGTTTCCAGGAGAGAACCCTGTCATCCTGAAAATATGGGAGTATCATTGGGGACCTTTAAAAAACTAGAGAGGAAAAAAATCAATAAAATTTTAAAATAAATAATAAGATAAACAGCCAGAGAGGACCTAGAAAACCCAATGGCAAATACATACCACACAAGGCCTCCGCATATGTGGTCCCAATGTTCTACAGTTCACAGGTGAGGGGAATGAGAAACTGCTGGCTGAACCCCAGCCTGGTGGGAATCACAGTGGTCCTTTTTAAGGGAAGCAAATTGGGCCTGTAAGATTTCATGCAAGGTTGACATTTGTATTCAGCCGACTTGGTGTTTTCCAGATTCTGACCCTCAGTCGTCCCTTCCTCTTCTTCTAGGCTGTACCCGGGACCCCTGGCTAGACCCTGCACCCTGACTTCCTGCACAGTTCCTGAATACCGGGCTTCTCTTCCCGCCTTCCAAATTCTGCTTCCCACCAATACATGTGCAGCAGATGAGGGGGCATTGTGAAGAATCACTTGGTTTAATCTTTTCAAAGTGAGGGCAGAGGTATCAGCTTGAGCAAGAAGGATTTGTCCAGTAGGTCAGAGGCTATCCCTGGGCATTTTCAGTTGCACGATGAATCTAACTAGTTCAGAGTGCTGCTTTGGAGGGTCTTATTGCTATGCTTGTGCCTGCCTACCGATGTGCTTCCAGTCACTAGCCAGCCTAATGCTAAGTCAAGCCATACTTTTCAAGCCTCAAACCCTGGGCCACCGTGACTCAGCCAGGGGAGAAGCACACAGCAAGTCCCCTCGGGTGCAGTTCGGTGCCTCACCTGCAGCGGGAGGGGGCATGCAAGACGCAGATGTGCGGCAGCAGCCAGCTCCACTCGGTATCTTGGCAGCCCTGGTGATTGTCGTGGAAAAGCTGATTCCTGAGTGAACATCTGCCTGGGCTTGTCAGAGAGGAAACAGCTTTGGGTTAGCTAATTAATAGCTTTTTCATCTGAGTCAGATGATTCCATTTTAGCCAAGTGATTTAAACACAGGGGCGCCGGAGCCTGGATTCGGTTTTTCCACATTTCCTTGGTGGCGATGGTGAATCCTGGTGCCTCCAGCCCAGGCTGATTCCGGTCTGAGACCCCTGAGAACAGAAAAGTTTTACCTTTGTCTGATCTAGGGGTCCTCAAACTACAGCCCGTGGGCCACATGTGGCCCGCCAGGTGTTTTGCCGCAGCTGCCTGTCTTACTTAGCAGCCGACTCGTCCAGTGTGCATAGGAATTTATTCATAGTGTTTTTTATTTTAAACTATAGTCCGGCCCTCCAAAAGTCTGAGGGACAGTGAACTGGCCCCCTGTTTTAAAAGTTTGAGGACCCCTGGCACTGATCTGATTGAAAGGCTGAGTTAGTGTTTCTTTAAGGAGCGGCCTTTCTAGCTTTAAGTACTGCCACTGGAGTGGAGGGGGGAGGACACCTCTGTCCCATTCACTGCGGTGCAGCTGGTTTCTCCCCTGATGTAATGGAGGCCCTCTGTTTGCTGGCGAGAGGTTGTGCAGATGCGATCCAGCCACATGACACAATGACAGAAGGCTCTGGAGCCATGCAGGGTCCAAAGGTAGATTGGACCATAGTGATTCAGGCCGAGGAAGGAAGGCCTTACTGGAGGGAGAACATGGTCAAAGGTAGAGAGCCATGTGAAGTAAGTGTGAGGAAGGTTAAGCCTCCTAGGGTCCTATCTAGGCAGGAAAAAGAGCAGCTGGAGTGGCGGTCATTGTTAACTGCACTCGAGTTGGTTCCGACACTGACTTGCATCCTGGTAATCCTACGCACAGTGGAAGGAAACACTGCCTGATCCTGCACCAACCGTTCATGGGACCAGTTGCAAATCAGACTGCTGGGATCTACAGGGTTTTCGTAGGCTGCGTTTTGGGGAAGCAAGTCACCAGGTCTCTTTCTAGTCGATGTTAGTCTGGAAGCTCCTCTGAGACCTGTTCAGGGCCATAGCAACATGCAAGTTTCCACGGACTATTGAGGTGCCTGTCCCTGAGGCACCTTGGCTGGGCACTGAGCCTGGCTCCCACAGAGAAGGTGAGAGTTCCAGTGCTGAACAGAATGGTGCCCTAAATGGAGTGGAGTACAGGGTTAATGGTGGAGAGTCCCATGGTACCCCCCCTCAGCACCTTTCCAGGATCCTTGATGTCTAACTCTCTGAGCAGCTTTGTCACTGTATCTTCCACAGAGTTCTCTCAAGTATTCTCTCAGCCTCCAGAGAATACTCTTTAGACCGGTATTCTTCATTTGAGGAGAGTCATGTTCTTAAGGCTGAGGACTGTGGACTATTTGTCAGGTTAGCACAGAAAATGTTTTTCAATAAATGGATGTTGGATTAGTTACTATGAGGACATAGCTGGAGTGGAGGTTGAATAACTAGGGTGGTTATTGAATGAAATATACTTATACGTGTCAGGTAATCTAACAAATTCTATTTCCAGTAGACTAGGGAGGTATTTAGGACTTCCAATGCCTTAACCATTGATCTACATATTCCACATGTTTACTGAAAGTCTACTCTGTTCCTTTTTTCATTGTAAAGAATGATTTCAATTATGTTGATGACTTATAACATAAAAGCAAAGCACCGTCTTCTTGCAGGAGCAATGTTTTATTAGGTGAGGTTAGCCTCTTTAAACATTTGTTGCATCAATTCTGGGTGAACCAGGATGGTCTCTTTCTGTCCCATTCAATGATCCTCTTGCGCTGGTCTTGTTCTCTCAGCGTCTCCGTTCACCCAGCAGAGTACGGAACCATTGGGTCTACAGTAGGAGTCTTAAAAGGACCTCCTTGCGCTTTCCCTATCTGTCTTTTGATTTCTGCTGTCTCCTTGCGCACCTTCTCATAGCAATAGCCACAAAGGACATGCTTCTGTTTCAGGTGTCCACATTCAGGACACACGTCTATATTATTGTTCACTTTCAGAAGCTTCTGAGAGTTTCTTTCCCGACATCCGTTACTTCAATAGAGCGCCTCTAGAGCGCCTATGTTCAGGAGCTACCGTCCCAAAGATACAAGAGGCTAGAAATGTCCTTACTTCCACTGTAACCATTTGCTGGTTCTGCAACTACTGCTGGACTCTGGATGGCTAATGCTGGTGCCAAAGGAGAGCCGGGAACGACTGGTCCGCTCCGCAGGAGGTTCCACCACTACAACCGCTCCCAACAGGTCTCACAGGAGTCCCCGTGCTGCTGGCCCTGGAGCAACGACCAAAACCAGCGTGGCCGACGCCACTTTCCCAGCTCTATATCAAACATTGTTACAGGTCCTTAGGATACAACGGTGACAAAAACAGACAATGTCGCTGGTCGCATGGCGTTCATATTCTAGTGGGAGAGAGAGACCGGCGAGGCTTGCTACATCATGGGGGAGCCACGAAGAAGGAGCCAGGAAGAAATAGAAAACCTTTGTAGTCAGGTTGATTTGGACCCGTGTTGGCCTCTGGACCTCATGTGTGTCACAGAACTGCCCCGTGTGGTTTCTTTGGCTATAATCTTTGTTTGTTTTTCCTTTGACTAACATCTTTACAGAATTAGATTGCCAGACCTTTCTTCCTCCAAGCCCCTGGAGGTGTGAGCCCCCACCGTTTAGGTTAGTAGGCCAGTGCCAACTGTTTGCATCACTCAGGCTGTTAGGGTAAGGCACTAAAATTCAAAGTCCCTCTTTTGTCGCCCCTGCAGTTTCTCTCTTGATTTGACAACATGTTTATATTTGCTATTCAAGGTCATCCTGCAAAAAATGAACCCTTTAAAATGGTCAGCATGAATTTCTCATCCTTTTTGACCCATAACCTGTGCAATGCTGGTGGTAAAAGCAGATACAAGAGCATTCAAGTTCTATACATCATCACAAATGCATCATTTGTGTGTCTCGGATCATCTGTGCATGTGCACTTGGCTATTCACGGACAGTGGAACTGCGGCACAGGGCTAATTCCATTATTTTTATTTTACTTCACACACACACACACACACACACACTCACACACACACACACTCACACACACACACTCACACACACACACTCACACACACTCACACACACACACACACACACTCACACACACACTCACACACACACACTCACACACTCACACATACACACACTCACACACACTGCCAACGCACCACCTTTGGCTCATTGATAAGTGTGTTAGTCTGGGTAGACTAGAGAAACAAATCCACAGAAACTCTATGTATATAAGAGAGAGTTTTATATAAAGGGTAAGTGTATATTCAGAAAGTGCACCCAAGCCCATAGTCTAACATAAGCCCATATGTCTGATACTGATCTACAAAGTCCTCTTCAATCTCACAAAACACACCCAATGATGCTGAGAGCAGGAGGAAAGCCAAATCAGTAAGCAGGTAAGCATCTCAGCACTGGCAGGGGTCTCCACACGGCTGCCCCAGCACCCAGGACTGCATCAGGGTAGGTCCATGTGGCTTCTCCTTGAGGATGTCTCACAGGAAGTGAGGCTTGCCAGCTGAAGCAGGGAACTGACTAAGGCAGCTGCACCCTGGTCCGACCATCAGAGAGCAACAGACCCAAGAACTAGAAAGATGAGGCTCACTGAGCCATTTATCCCTCTGCCCTTCAATTCATCCCACATGTGTTTATCGGCCAGGTTGGCACAGTAAACCTGAACTATGTCAGTAAGGAAGGAAGGACTGAAAGGAAAAGAAGCTACGGACTGCTTTCTGTCCCTTCGTTACTCATGCTTGTCATTGTAAGAGTCAATGTGCGCATGCATGTGTGTGTGCATTCATGCGTGTGTGTACATACATACACTCACAGGGACACTGACATACATCAGAAGCCACATCAGAAAGTACTTCAAATGTGGGGGGGGGGCAATGGAATTCTGAGAGGCATGAGCAGCCAAGGAACCCTGTGACATCCTTTCTGAGATGTGTTGCTTCACTGCGCTATTTAAGAATTAGGTTGGAATGTGTCTTCCTGGGAGGGCTGTATATTAAAAAACCGTCCAAAGAAACCCCATGGCATCGACCCTCCAAGACAAGGTGGAGCTGCTCCCTTACGGACAACTTTCTCCCGAGTCTACTTAAAACAATCCACAAAGCTTGAACTCGCCACTGGGTCTTTTTCATTAGACGTTGCCGTTAAGAGACGGGAGGAACGCTGACAAACTTGCAGGCATTTGTCAGAGTAGCTGAGACCCAGGGTGTATGTCCCCTGCATGGCTCACCATATTGCAGTGGTTCTCAACTTTAATATAGTTCCTCATGTGGTGGTGACCCCCCCTCCAACCATAAAATTGTTTTTGTTGCTACTTCATAGCTGTCATTTTGCTACTGTTATGAATCGGGCGACCGCTGTGAAAGTGGTCACGACCCACAGGTTGAGAGCCACTGCCACATAGGAATGATAAGATTTCTGATGAACGATACGATGTGTGTTTGCTTTGGCGGTGTGGTTGTTGGGGGTGATGTGGGAACATGTGTGCTGACTGCGTGGGTGGTGAGCGTGTGTTGTGTCTGGGTAATGTTCAGATGAGGTTTGTGTGCAGTATGCACAGCACGTATGTGTGCTATTTGCAGCACATGTGTTCTGTGTCTGTGTGATTTGTACACAGGCTTTGCGGTGTGTTGGTCTGTGTGTGCAATGCGAAATGAATATGACTAAGTTTTCTTACGACCCTTTCCTCTGGGCTGGACCGCTCATAGCCTTTGCTTTCTTCCCCTCTTGTGTCCTGATTCACAACAAAGACTCAGTGGTTGGCATCTGAGTCAAGTGTTCCCTGGGGCTTTGTTCTCCCCACCACGTCCCCCGCCTTCCTGTAAATCCATTTTATGTGTTGGAGTTAGAAGATGACATCTTGTTACATCATGTTAGACAGCACCATAATTTTTTCCAGCAAACCATTTCCAATCTGGCTAAGCGGACAGAACTGAACAATGACAGACAACCCGGCAGCGGAGCCTTGTCTTCGAATCAGAGGTCGAAGAGTTGGCTTAAGGCTTAACTCCTTCCTTGGCTTAGAGACACAGAAAGGCAGTTCCAGCGCCCAGCCTTTCCACGTGGTCTCCTGGACATGGGGTGCTGCGGCAGGCAGGTGGAGGGGCTCCATACAGGGCAAGGTTGATACTGTGTCTGAGGTCCTTCCCATACAGTACACAGGCCAGGCCCATCTTCGGCTTCCCAGCTGCAGCTGCTATTTATAGTCCAGAGCGTTTGCCATTCTGCCTGTGACCCTCCTGGTCAGCGCGAGGCCTGTATTTAAAGAGAGCTGTGCCACGCTTGAGTTCATTCCACCCCCGCTGCGGCTTCCCTTTCAGCAGTCTGTGTTCTGAAACCCAGTGAGGAGGGCTCCCCATGCCGCCCTCCCCCCCCCCCCCGCCCCGCTGCCACAGCCTGGTAGGTCAGGCCTCAGCCCGGGTGTCTGAGCCCCGTCAGGCCCGCTGTGTATCTACACGTTCATCCTGCAATGCTCTGAGAAACAGCCTGGAATCCCATGTGGTGCTGTGGATCGGAGACCTGCTGCTGTTGGGGGATTTGCCTGAGAGCTCCTTCCCTAACCAGTTGCCCTGGAGTTAGCACCCATGCCTGGCGACTGCACTGAGGGTCCGAGTCGAGCTGTCTCCCTGAGGTTTCCATGGCTGATTTTACAGGAGAGTTCCAGGCCTTTCCTCCGCCTCTGAGGTGTCTCTCAGCGAGCCTGGACCCCCAACCTTTCAGGAAACAGCACAGCACAGGAATAATTCATGCCACCCAGGGACAGTACTCCTTCTAAAGGCAGTATCTCATCACGCAGCCATCAGCACACGACCTGCATCACCTAGTTGTTAAATGCCTTCAGTTGTCTCTGTCTCAAAGCGACCCTGTGTACCACAGAGAAACACACATCGCCTGGCACCCCCCACCCTCACACTCACTATTAACAGGCCACTGTGCCAATCTATCTTCACGGTGGCTGATCTGTCCTGGGGAGAAAGACTGGGTTTTCTACTCTCATAATGCGTTACAGTCTTGGAAACTCACAGGGGGCAATTTCACCTTCTGCTATAGGGCGCCATGAGTCAGCCTTGACTCCATGGCAGTAAGTTTGTTTTTTCGGTTTTGATCTCTCCTAACAATACCTCCAAATCACAAGAGATAAAGTCTTGTAAGAACACAGGACTCAGAGCCAGATGATGCTAGTTTGAGCCCCACTCAAGCTCCCCCCCCCATGCTGGCTGACCTTGGGGAAGGCCGTGAAGCCCTGATGACACACAAAGAGAGTACCTGTCTCCTTGGGCACTGTGGATCCTGCATCCGTCAAAGTAGCCTAGAAGCTTCCCGACTCACAGTCCATGACTTCAACTTCTCACATCTTTCAAAAAAATGTAGTAGAAAGGAAGACAGGAAGAAATCAATGTGCTTTAGAGATAATAGTAATAAAAAATTCCTAGTTGTGACCCGATCTGCCGGCAAACAGAGGTATGAAATATTTTTAAAATAAATCATTTTATTGGGGCTTCTTATAGCTCATAACATTCCATACATCGATTGTATCAAGCACATTTGTACATATATTGCCACCATCCTTTTCTAAACATTTGCTTTCTGTTTGTATCAGCTCCTCTTCTCCCCACACCCCTTGAAATAATTTTTTAATGAAAGACATTCCACATCTAAATTTAGCGGGTATTCATAGTAAATGAAGTACAAGTTAATAAAAATGTATTGGATATATTTGATATGCCAACTGATATAGCCAGTAATAAAGATACAAAGGAAAATAAACAGATAATAATTAAAACGGGAGGCTTTGTGACAAAAATGAACAAACCCAAAAAGCAAACTCATTGTCATGGAGTCAACACTGACTCATAGCAACCCTATGTTAGGTACCTGCAAGTCAGTTCCTATCCAGAACGACCCTGCGCACAGCAGACCAAAACACTGCCCGGTCCTGCACATCCGCACAGCTGTTCCTATTCTTGAGCCCATTGCTACAGCCACAAGGTCAGCCCATCTCCTGGAGGGCCTTCCTCTTCTTAGCTGACCCTCTGCTTTATAAAACATGATGACCTTCTCCCGGGACTGGTCTCTCCCGACAACACAGACAAAGTATGTAAGATGAAATCACACCATCTTTGCCTCTAAGGAGAACTCTGGCAGTACATCTAAGACAGACTTGCTTGTCCTTTTGGCAGTCCATGGTACTTTCAATATCCTTCTCCAGCACCACAATGCAAATCCTCTGCGGTCTTCTTTATTCCATGTTCAACCTTCATATACATATAAGGTGATTGAAAAGGCCATGGCTTGGATCAGGCACAACTTAATCCTCAAAGGAATACCCTTGCTTTTCAATACTTTAAAGAGATCTTGTGCAGCAGATTTACCTAATGTAATAGGTCTTTTGATCTCTTGAAGTTGATAAGGATTTTGTCTTACTTGAATCCATAATCAATACCCATGGAAGCAGCAGTCAAGATCGACCCTATAGGGCAGAGGAAAACTGCCCCTGTGAGTTTTTGAGCCTGTAACTTTTTAAATAGTTTTATTAGGGGCTCATACAACTCTTATCACAATCCATACATACATCAATTGTGTAAAGCATATTTGTACATTCATTGCCCTCATCATTCTCAAAACATTTGCTCTCCACCTAAGCCCCTAGCATCAGCTCCTCATTTCCCCCCCTCCCCGCTCCCCGCTCCCTCTTGAACGCTTGACAATTTATAAATTATTATTTTGTCATATCTTTCCCTGCCTGACGTCTCCCTTCACCCACTTTTCTGTTGTCCGTCCCCCAGGGAGGAGGTCGCATGTAGATCCTTGTAATCAGTTCCCCCTTTCCAACCCACTCTCCCTCTACGCTTCCAGTATCACCCCTCACACCACTGGTCCTGAAGGGATCATCCTCCCTGGATTCCCTGTGCTTCCAGTTCCCATCTGTATCAGTGTACACCCTCTGGTCTAGCCAGACTTGCAAGGTAGAATTCAGATCATGATAGTGGGGGTTGGGGAGTGGTGGTGGAAGCCTTTAGGAACCAGAGGAAAGTTATATTTTTCATTGTTGCTACATCACACCCTGACTGGCTCATCTCCTCCCTGAGACCCTTCTGTAAGGCCATGTCCAGTGGCCTACAAACGGGCTTTGGGTCTCCACTCCACACTCCCCCACCCCTTCACTGTGGTAAGATTTTTTTTTCTGATGATGCCTGGTACCTGATCCTTTCGACACCTAGTGATGCATAGGCTGGTGTGCTTCTTCCATGTGGGCTTTGTTGCTTCTGAGCTAGATGGCCGCTTGTTTACCTTCAAGTCTTTCAGACCCCAGATGCTTTATCTTTTGATAGCCGGTTACCATCAGCTTTCTTTGCCACATTTGTCTATGCAAGCCTGTAACTCTTTACGGGAGTCACAAGCCTCACCATTCTGCAGTAGAGCTGCTAGTGGATTTGTTGGCAGGCCAATGTGTTATCAATACACTATCACGGCTGCTCACCAAAATGGAAATACAGATCAATATAGCAGAAAAGAGAATCTGGAACTCAATCTAGATATGTAGATTTAGGAAATGATAAATAAGAAGGGAAGAAATGACGTGTTTAATAAATACCACAGATACTTAGTATGGGTATCACTGGTTATAAAGTTAAGAATGATTTCTTTACAATACTTTATATCTTAAAGGAACTCAAAAAAAAAAAAAGGAACTCCAGCCAGGCTGGGAGTTATATATACATAGAAAAATGATAAGATAAAGCTATCAGAAAATCAGCACAGAGCTTTTGCCAGATCAGAGAGAAGGTTCTCAGTTTTGAAGCAACAGAATAAATGACCAAGATTGACAGGCACAAATAAAAGCTTCAAGAGCTTTCAGATAATGAAAAAACAGTAAATCTAATATAAAATGCCAACCAAGGGCTGGAGAAATGTTTTTCATATCAATGCTAGCAAGAGTATATAGTGCTACTTTATATATTACTCACTCAACAAAATAAAATGAAACATTAAGATCTCAATAGGCAAATGAAAAATATGTCATTTCCAAATAAGACACTATAGATTGCTTATAAATGTAAGGGGTGGGGGAGCTCATCTTTATAATTAAATAGACAAAGATTTATGCTACACTGAAGCTTCATGTTACATTGTTGAATAGGAGAAGGGAGAGTAAAATGTAGGCAGTTGGTGCTGAGCCTGGAGAGTCATCCATTATGGGTGACAGAGGAAATTGTTATTATCCATCTGGAAAATAATATGACAATGCATAGAAAACCCCATCCAAGTATTCACACCCTTTGAGCTAGGTATTATTCTCCTAGGGATTTATCCTAAATAAAGACATCCACAACAACAAAAAAAACTATATGCTTGACGTGATTAAGCATTTTGTATGGTATAGTAACCCAAATCGGTGATTTCCCTGACCTAACTCGTTGGGTCTCGGAACACGCCCGGAGGCTCAAGATGCCCCTGACCTTCTCTGCTCTCCCTTCCCTCCTGGGAGTTCTTTCCCTGCCTCAATAAAGCCTTTCTCAACTTCAAAAAAAAAAAAACCCAAATCAATACTACGTGGTCAACGAAAGAACACAGGAGAGGACTCCCCATTGTCATCCAGGGGATTCCTACTCATCCTGACCCAACAAAACAGAGAACAGCTGCTCCTTGGGGGGTCTGAACCGGAAACTCTTTATGGGAGCAGACAGCCTAGGCTTTCCTCCTTGATGAGGCTGGGCTTGCAGTGTTGAGCTGGCAGTTTGCAGCCACGTGCGTGAAGTGCTTAGGTAATGGAGCATTTTAGCCAGTGCACCATTTAGCCAGGGCTCCTACTTCATATCCGCTGGGATGTCTATAGTAACGATCAAGGCAGAAAATAATAAATGTTGGTGAAGCTATGAAGAGAGTGGAACCCTTTACATTGCTACTGGTAATGTAAACTGGGGAAACAGTTGGGAAGTGAGTGGAAAAGTTAACCCTAGAGTTGCCATAGTGTTGTTGTTAGGTACCGTCGCGTCTGTTCTGGCACTTAGGGACCTTCTACACAACCGAATAAAATTCTGTCGGGTCCTGCGCCATCCTCCCAATTGTTCCAATGCCTGAGCCCATTGTTGCAGCCACTGAGTCAATCCATCTCTTAAAGGGCCTTCCTCTTTTTCACCGCCCCTCTGCTTTACCAAGCACGATGTCCTCTAGGAACTGGCCTCTCCTGATAATACGTCAAAAGTATGTAAGATGAAGTTTTGCTATTTTTGCCTGTAAGGAGCGCCCTGACTTTACTTCTTCCAAGACAAATTTGTTTGTTCCTTTCTGCAGTTCAAGGTACTTTCAGTATTCTTCTCCAGCACCACAATTCAAATGCATCAATTCTTCTTGGGTCTTCCTTATTCAACGTCCAATTTTCACATGCATATGAGCCAATGATAAATACCATGGTTTGGGTCGGATGAGTTATCATATGACCTAGCAACTCCACTCCTGTTTCTGTGAGAGGGCTTTAAAAAGTCTGTAAAAGAATGGAATGAAAGATATTGACTTTTTCCCCACAAACTTTTTGAAACCCCCTTGTATAACTGAGAGAGATGTTTACCTAAAATCTTGAATGCAAATAATCTTAGCGACACTATTCATAAGAACCAAAAAGTAGGAACTCCAGTGTCCATTGACCTATGAGTGAATAAACAAAAACTGGCCTATCCATACAATAAAATGTTGTTGTTGTTGTTAGGTGCTATTGAGTAGGCTCCAACCCATAGCGACCCTGTGTATCAAAGAATGCAACACTGCCTGGTCTTGCACTGTCCGTAAAATTGTTGTTATGTTTGAGCTCATTGTTGTCACCGCCATGTCAATCCATCTCATCAAGGATCTTCCTCTTTTTCCCTGCCCTTCTACTGTACCAAGCATCATGTCCTTTCCCAGGGACTGGTTTCTCCTGATCATGTGTTCAAAGGACGTGAGACACAATCTTGCCGCCCTTGCTTTGAAGAGGCATTCTGCCTGTACTTCTTCCAAGTACAGATCTGTTGTTCTTTCGGAAGTTCTTGGTACTTTTGACATCCTTCGCCGGCACCATAATTCAAGTGCTTCTCTGCTTCTTCAGTTTTCCTTAGACTGTGTCTAATGTTTGCGTGCTTACGGAGCGTATGCAGTACTGACATGTGCTGAAGCATGGACAACCCTTAAACGGTGTGTTCAGTCAAAAGCTAGACATACATGGCAACATACATGAAGTGTCCAACAGAATGGTGGTGGTTCCCAGGGGCTGCAGGAGGGGTGAAGGGACAGTGAGTGCTTAATGAGTTTGAGGTTTCTTTGGGGGGTAATGACAATGTTCTGAATTAGACAGTGGTGATGACAGCACCACAGATGTGACAACACAACATATCAGATGCTATTGAATTGTCTGTTAGTTGGTTGTACTGTGGTGGCTTGTGTGTTGCTGGAAGTTCTGTCGCCGGCATTTCAAGTGCAAGTGGGATTACCCCAAGCACACAGGATTTAGCAGAGCCTTCAGACTAAGGACAGATTATGAAGAAGGGGTAGGCTTGTCTACCTTTGAGAAATTAGCCACTGAAAATGTTATGGACAGAATCAAAACACGGTCAGACACTGAGAACCTCATGAAAAGAAGCACAGTATTGGCGGAGATAGTGGCAGAAAATGAGCCCCATGGACTGGAAGGGATCCAAGTCTGACTGAGGAGGAGCTTCCTGCTCAAAGCAGAATCGATCATAGCACCGTGCACGGAGGAAACAAAGCCCGTGAGAGTGATGCATTCTGGACCATCATTTGCGGACGGGGCACCACTCACACTGAGAAAGAACAGCTACGGACGTCAGTTCAGAACTGGAACTTGAAATATGAATCTAGGAAATTTGTTGGTTATAATAAGTGCGAGGGGACACATAAAAATCGACAACTTAGTGAGCTGAAATGGACTTTTTGAATCAGAAAATCACATGGTTTACTATGCTGAGAGTGACAGGTTCAAGACAAATGGTGTCGCCTTCATCATCAAAGAGGGCATTTTATGATCTATCTGGAAGTATAATTCAGTCTGTTATATGACCACGTCTATCTGCATACAAGGAAATCCAATTTAAACAACTATTTTTTAAAATTTATTCACCAACCACCAAAGCTAGTGATGAAGAAGTTGAAGGATTCTACCAACTTCTTCAGTCTGAAATTGATGAAACATGCACTGATAATTATTGGCAATTAGATTCAAAAGGTGTAAGCAAAGAGAAAGGGAGACTGTGTGGACCATAATGAATCACGGATAACCTTGAGAAGAATGGGAATTCCAGAACACTTCATTGTGTCATTCGGAATTTGCACATAGATCAAGAGGCAGTTGTGTGAGCAGAAGAAGGGACTAGAGCATGGTTTAAATCAGGAAAGGCGTGTATCAGGGTGGTATCCTCTCACCATACTTGTTCAATCTGTGTGCTGAACAAACAGTCAGAGAAGCTGGCTTAGACGAAGACCATGGCATGGAGATTGGAGGAAGGCTTCTTAACAGCTTGAGACAAGCAGATGACCCAACCTTGCTTGCTGGAACTGAGGAGGACTTGAAGCCCTTGCTGATGAAGATCAAGGATTGTATTCTTCAATATGGACTACAGCTCAATGTCAGGAAAATCAAAATCCTCGCGACTGGACTAATAGGTAACCATGATAAATGGAGAAAAGGTTGAGGTTGTCAAGGATTTTGTTTTGTTTGGCTCCACAATCAATGCTCATGGAAGCCGCAGTCAGGAGCTCAAATGATGGGTTGCACCGGGTAGATCTGCCTGAGACCTCAAGAGAATTGAGGAGCGAGGATGAAACTTTGAGGACTAAGGTGCGCCTGACCCACGTCATGGCGTTTTTGATTGCCTCGTATACCATAGGCAAGTTGGACACTGAATAAAGAAGATCGAAGAAGGATGGATGCATTTGAATTATGCTGCTGGTGATGAAGATTGAAAGGACCACGGACTGGCAAAAGAGCAACCAAGGCTATCTTGGAAGAAGTACTGCCAGAATGCTCCTTAAAGGCAGGCAATAATGGCGAGACTTCACCTTCCATACTTTGGACATGTCAGGAGAGACCATGTTGTCATGCTTGGTAGAGAAGTGAGAAGGGGAAGACCTTCAACAAGTTAGACGGACCCAGTGGCTGCATCGATGGGCCAAACACAAGAACAGTTGTGTGGACAGCGCAGGACCCAGCAGTGTTTCGTTCAGTCCTAGAGAGGGTCGCTAAGAATCAGAACAGATTCGATGGCACCTAGCAACAATATCAACAGAATTGTATACCCTGGAATGGTTAAAATGGTGACTCTTTTATGTCAAAGGTAAAATAAGATCAAAGAAGCAAGAGAATTTCTTATGCTTCATTGCATGCGACTTAAGCTAGCTAGGATCGCACTATGAATGCCAATGTGATTTGGTTCCACAAGCACCTTTGATGTTCCGCTGGAGGCCGGGAGTGAGTGAGACAATAAACACAGAAGATACCGACTCATACCCTATTGGAGAAGGCCGACGGGTCACTTACTCAGGACAATAGAAGCCAGAAGCTAATGAAGAGAAGTGCTTCTGTTGGAATTCAGGGAAAGTGGGGTTTTATTCTGACTGAAGGAATACATAAGGCTTTGCAGAGAAGGAAACTTTTGAATTGGGCTCTGAGGGATGACGAGGAGTTTGACAAGAGCCCTGGGGCGGAGCGGACACTTGAGAGCGGGCACTCACAGTTGTACTCTGAAGCCTGTGAGGTCAACAGGAGTTGGAATGGGCTCCAGGCCAATTGGTTTACTGGTTATTGTAGGGGTTTCGCGGGTGAAGGTGTTGAAGGCACTGCAGGCAGATGGGTCAGCTTGAGCAAAGACCTGGAAGTATTCAAAGCATCCAGAGACATTCACATTACTGGGTGGTATCGCTTGAATTATGGATTCTCTCTCCTTCTAGCTCTTCTGCCAGTGCTGTTTATTAAACGTCAAACCGCTTTCCAAATTGACCTTTATTTCGTGCCTTCTTTGTAGAAGTAGAGGAGCATGCGCCTTTGCCCTCGGGCCTCGGGTGCGATGGTTACGTTTACACGTCCTCTTGGCGAGGCAGTGATTCTCCCTGGTTTGGCAGCCATTAGGTAAACAGTCGTTGTCAGGAGCTAATGTTCCGTGGCTTTCATTTGGGATGGGAGCCCATTGCCTCAAGTGCCGGTAGGGCCACAGTTGCTCTTCTCAGAGGACCGTGGTGCTTAAGGAATTGCTCAGTGGGAGATGACAAGCAGTGAGCATTCTAGAAGAAAGGTACACATTCAGGATGGAGCCCAGGACACCCCACACCTTCCTGAAGAAAGCAGACGGTGGTCGATGACTCCAGAGAGGAGATGACTGACATTTGCTTCTGCCTAGAGGCACTAGGTGGAAGTCTGTCTCATGGTCCCTCCTGTGCCTGAACAGGCCATTCCCTGAAGCCAGGATGAATCCGTCTGCACCAGAGAGCCAGCTTGATGAGCTAGTCAGGGTGCTCAAGCCTTGGATGCTTGGGGCCAATCAGGACAGGGAGCCATCTGGCGCCAGGCAGCTCTGCGCAGGATGCTTTCTTTCCTACCCAAGAGTGGGTCTTGTTAGCAAATGAGGCCGTGTGCCTGCCTGGACCTGGGCCTCCTGCCCTATCACCGCTGGGTACAGAGGGGAGGACCAGACACGTTGTAAATATGTGCTCCACAGATCCAGATCAAAAGAAACATGGGCTTAACACTGCCTTCTTCTGGAACCAGTTGGTCATTTCTTTTCTTTTTTTTTTTGCAAACCAAAGACAAGTTCACTTGCAGTCTGCCGTCTCTCATTCTCTGAGCGACAAAGGCTCTGGCAGTGGGGACCAGGACCAGATGTGCTGTGGAGGGGTGAGTCTGTACTGGTCGAGGGTGTGGAGGGAGGGGGTGGGTCAAGCGGGCCTGAATCTCATTAATTGGAGGGGTCAGGGGGGTTAGTGACAGTGGCAAGGAACAGCTTTTTCCAGCCGCTTGCAGGCTGAGATTTGCACTGCATAATCTGAATGCTTTTTATCTGTTTCTGAAAATAGACAGGAATTTTTTCCACTGGCTGCTCCAATCTGGCTGTGGAGACGTGAGGGAGGATTGCAGGAAGACAGTTGTATGTAGTCCAGGAAGTACATTCTGTGGCCCCCCCAACCCCTCCACCAGATCCACCCCTATCTAAACCCTTCCCCATGGTGATTCTCTGAAGCCACGTTATTTGAATGCCTCTTGAAGTCCGTAGTCAAAAACGCTCGAAATACATTCCACTTTGAAGCTGGTAAGCGTCTGCGATATTGAGCCACTGGTACTTACTTCTCCCTAACTGTGTCGGACAACGGGCCTTTGGGAGGTCACGAGTCCCTGCCCGATACACTGGGTCCCTGAGTCTGTACTGAGGGACACACATGAGAAATGCAAATGGCAGAGAAAGAGGCAAACTGCGTGATGACAAAGGACGCACGAGGCCTCGTCCCAGTTCCACAACACCGAATTTTCCACCTTCGCTCTGGTGTAAGACAACAGAGAAGCATCACAAATTATACTCCTTCAGCGCAAAGAGCTTTGGGGAGGTGGACTCTGGATTAAATCATGTCTCAGCAGCTGGTCCCTCTCGGCTGAGATCAAAAGGATCTTGAACCTTTCAAGGGGAATTGCTGTCAAGCAAGCAGCAGGGGAATCTCGAATATTATTTACATAGCTTGTCCCTTTCCCAATTATGTATCGGTTTCTTCTTGTTACAAGCCCATCTTATAAATGGAAACCAAAGCACAGAATAAAAGAAAACAATCAGGGGGGGGGGTGAGGGGGAAGGCTGTCATGTTGAGAGTCAGAAGTGCAACTAGAAATAAGACAGCACCATTTCATCTGCAGGGTCGGTTGCTCTGAGACTGTCCCTGCCCGAAGCCTTATTCATTGCCATTGACCAGTTGTTTTGTTTGTTTCCCGGATGGCTATCACAAAGTACTGCCCACTGGATGGCTTCCCCAAATAGAAAAGGACTGTCTCCTAGGTCAGGAGAGCAGACCTAATGAACACACCAGGCTGTGCATCCTCCTTCCAAAGTCCCAAGGGGAAGGTCTGGTCTTGCCCCTCGCGGTCTGATAGCCTATAGCTGCATCTTCCTATCTGCCCTCCCACCATGGATCTCAATATACCTCCTCTCTTCTTTGACAACTACACACAGATTGGCTTTGAATCTGCCCTCCTCCAGGATGACCTAGTGTCCACTGAGCTCTGGGAAGGCCCTACTTCTACACAAGGCCGTATTTACAAGTACCAGAATTTCAGCTTATTTCACATCTTTTGGAGGCACACAATCCAATCCATAAAACTTTCCTAGAAACACATCAATTTCATTTATTTTACCACCCCCAATTTCTTGGGTCCAGAAAAAAACAAACCAGACTTGTAACATTGGGGAGCTTATTTGTAAGGTGTCTCCAGTGTCAACTGGGTCAAAATGGACGCGAGAGGAGGATGTGTGCAGATGATGCTGGAACAGCTACCAATGTGCTGCAGCTCTGGGCTCCTTCGTGGCACTTATGATTGACTCAGGTAACCAAACAAGATACCAAACCCATCACCTCTAGGACAGGGTAGAATGGCTCCACAGGGTTTCCAAGACTGTAATCTTTACTGATCTCTCACACAGCAGCTGGTGAACGTGAACCACCAACTTTTGGATTAGTAGCCGAGTGCTTAACCACTGAGCCACCATGGCACTGCTCCCTCAGGTGCCAGGGAAGAGGATGTGTTAGTCCAGGGAGACTAGAGAAACAAATTCATAGACACTCATATGTGTATAAGAAAGAGCTTTATATACAAAAGCAATTGAATATTGAGAAAACATCCCAGCCAAGTCGAGATCAAGTCCATAAGTCTGATCTTAGCCCCATATGTCTAATACCAATCTATAAAGTAAGTGCTCTTCAGACTCACGCAACACATGCATTGATGCCAAATGCAGGAAGATCACAGGCCAGTGTGTGGAAAGCCTTGTGGATCCAGTGGCATTGTAAGCATCTCAGCGGTGGCAGGGGTCTCCACGTGGCACCTTCAGCTCCATGTGTCTTCTCCCCAGGAATGTCTCGCAGGGGGTGAGCATGTGTCCCACCTCCAGCTAGTTATTTATCTCCTTAATGCCTCCAGCTGAGGTCATCAAGCTGTGACCCGATTGACAGGCTAAACCCCACCCCTTCCCTCTTAAGTCTTTAATTGACACGATGATGTAACGACCACAGCGAAGGGAAAATGTGAACTCGTCGGTTCGTTACCTAAGACACCCCCTTCTTGTAGCACTCTCCTGTCCAAGGCTATGCCCAGAGTTACAATTTGTGGGCTCATTTCCTAAGTCTGCAGTGTCTGTGCCCCAGAGGATGCTGAGAGTCAGGTGACGTGTCTCTTGGTCAGCTCCAGGGGTGCACCCCTGGCACTGGGTGGTCCTGAGGAAGGTCCTTCACCCTGCATCCACCCACGTATACACTGTCTGCCTCCTCAGACCCTGTGAGCCATTGATCATTCAGGAGAAGAAAGAATGGGAAGGTCTTGAGATCAAAGGGAGAGGGACAAAGAGATGAAAGAGGCAGTGCCTGGGAAGGAGAGGAAAACCAGGCCTGAGAAGAACATCTGGGGGGGGGGCAAGATGAAGAGTAAGAGAGAAGGGGTCTTAGAGTTGGTTGCCTCAGCCTGTAACCCCACCAACCCCATGAAAACCCTGCCTAAAACGTCTGACCCTCCCAGGGATTTTTAAGCACTTTAAGGGAATTAACAAGCAGAATGCTGGTTGGTTTTGTTTGATTTCTCGGGTGGGAAAGACTACCTTGGTTCTTGGCTTCGCACGAGAAATAATTCACGCTGAAGCCTGGTTTGTGATCCAAGTAGGTTCTTATGAAGGACAGAAGAGGTTTCAGGTTTTAGTCACTGAACACAGGCAGCGTCATGGGACTGCACACCCACACATGGGGGCCTGAGGCCAGAGAGACCTCTGCCAGGCTGAGCAGAAAGCAGAGGCGCAGTCGAAGGGAAGGGCCGGTGGTCTCCAGGTTCTTGCCTTTAGGGCCTTCGCCTGGGAGGCATGGTCAACGGAACTGGTTGACCCCATTGGCTGAATTAATCTCACCTGGCCTAGTTTGGGCTAATCCAGGTGTACCACCCACCTACGTTACCGCACACCTGGCTCCGGCTTGAATTGGCGCATGCCCCTTAGGCTTCAATGGCTTTCAACCTCCTACCTTTAGGCACGGAGAGGAACAACCCCTATCCTGCTACCTAACAGTTTCACGTCCTTGGGAAAGAAGTGGGTTGACATCTGACTTACTCAACCCTACTCCCCTCCTAGCCCTCGCAGGCACACAGAAGCATTCAGATGACATCATCTGGTCATCCTGGTTAGAGATTGTGATTTGGTGGCACATGGAGTCTGATGCTTTATCAACACCATTCCTTCCCTTTTCCCAGCACAGCTCAAGGGAAGAAGCATTGTAATTTTTTATAATAAATATTTTTGGAGAAAGGGATATTGACATACAGGACTGAAAACCAACCAACCAGCCAGCCAACCGGGCATTGTTTTCTTTAATCCATCGAGAGGAAGTAAATGTGATAGAAAGCATATGGACTTCGGCATCGGGCAGATGAACGTTTGACTCTTTCTTCTGCATTTTGTGTCCTTGAGCAATTGATGATCTGTCCAGTGCTCAGTATTTGAGCAATAGCTATTAGCTATTACCATTCTGGAGAAGGACATTGTGCCTGGTGAAGTGGAGGGGCAGCAAAAGAGTGGAGGGTCCTCAATGAGATGGATGGACACAGTGGCTGCAACAATGGGCTCAAGTGTAGGGACCACTGTGAGGATGGCGCAGGACCGGGCAGTGTTTCCTTCTGCTGAGTATAGGGTTGCTATGGGCGGAACTCAATGGCACCTGACAACAACAGCAACAACAACAACAATTATTGTTCTACTCTCTTCTACCAGGAGCACGCAGACTAACTTCTCCAGGGCGAATTTCTTCCCCCAACAGTTTCATCTCCTCTTGTTCTATTTGTTTTGTGTTCTTTGGAAAGAACCATCAAGATAATTCGGCCCAATCCATTCCTTTTCTGAATCCAGCGGGTGGGGGGTGGGGGGTGGTTGACTTCAGGTCAAGATGGATGTGGATTGGAGGCCGAGCTGGGATGGGGGCCCTCAGCATCCCAGGGAATCCTGTTTCCTCTTCACCTGTCTGAGTATTTATACCACGGAGCCTTATAGTCCCCAGGCACAGCCAAATGCATTTCTTTCTTGCTACACTGCCACTGGGCAGTGCTGGATTATGATTATTCTGCAGAAGAAAAACAAAATACAGGCAAAAAGAAAGGAACCAGAGGGCTTCCTCTGTATTCCTCCCTCTTCCTCACCCCAGCCCCATCCCTTATCAAATTGTGTCAGAGGGCAGCAGAGAGACTTGTACAGATGTGTGGGTGGCTCCATCAACCTCCATATGAGCTTTTTCCCCTGCTTTCCTGGGAGGGGGCAGTGGCAGTGAGTAGTTGCCATGAGATAATTTGTCTAATAGCCTCGGCTTCTGGGAATCCATTTGATGACTCAGCCGGAAGTCGTCTGTGATGGTGAGAGTTTATGTCAATTTATACTTGTGTGACTTGGGAGTCAACCCAACCTACTCATCGGGCCACAGCCTGATGCTGCCTCCTTGGGGTATGGCCTTTTTCGCTCATGCTCTTTTGTCTTCCTGCTTGGGGAGGACTTAGATCTCCTGTCTGGGGTCAGTCGCCCATGTGTCCTGCCGAACCTGGAAGCTGTTGGTGTCCTGCCATGTTCCGGTAGTTCCTGGACCCACGGGACTGTGTGTGTGCAGCTGACCCCCTCCCAGCTTCTCACTTCACCTTTCTGCTTCATCCCCTGGCAGCTGTGTGAGTCTCAGACTCTCCAGCCAGCAGCAGACCCATGGACCTGAGTTGGATGGGACCAGGCCAATTTCTGGATATGAAATTTGTTCTTGATCTAGAAAGTTCTTTCTGATAATATATGAATGCCACCGGTTTTGCTTCTCTAGAATACACATTCTTACCACATTATCTGAACCTTCTGTGGCAGTCAGAACCCCCCCACCCCCCGGCCAGAAGATCAGGGCCAGTTGAGCTGTTCAGGGAAACGGAATCAGCTATGATGTCCGTAGAGACCCATGCAGGTTAAGCCCCATTTCCATAGACCTTGATGCAAGCCTTCTGGAAAGAGTAAAAAAGAGGTTAGCCTCGTGGCGAGCCACTTCTGCGGCTGCTTTAGTTGCTACCAGGTTGGGCCATTGATGCACCTTTTACTGGGCCAAGAAGTCACAGAGCTAGATGTCAGGAGGACTAGGGACGGAGGATGAAAGGAAGGCAGGAGGATATGGGATTGGAAAACTTGCCTGTGGCCGAGTTCAACCTCAGGCCTTCTTATCCCTCCCTTTGGGTGGAGAGAGGGCCCCAAATGGTTTGACATGAAGGTACATGCTGTTCGAAATCTTGGTAAGGCTTTGCCATTTAGAAAAATGGGTGTGTGGATACCGATCGGGGTAAGATTCATTCCCCAAATGCCTGTCCAGGGGCTTCCGGCTCACTGTGGTCGCTCAGTTGGCTCTCAAGGCTGTAAGGGCAAAGTCAAGGGCCGCCTGCCACGGGCTCACTGCCCGTCACCCCAGGGCGTGCCTGTGGGAAGTGAGCGAAGTCACATCACTGCAGGGGGGCAGGGTTTCCTGAACTGGGAGCTCCTTTCAGATCCAGGCACAAAGGCTTTCCCCTTTCTTCCCACTAACAATTCCCTAGGCTCAGTTTCCCTCTTCATGCTCACAGAGGGCACTACATCCAGGGCCTGCTGTTTGGGGGTGGGGCTCCTCTTCCCACCGAGCGCACACGCGCACACTCACCCACCGGCACGATTTCCACTCTTGACCGGCTCCATCAGCCCAGCCAGGGCCCGCGGAGCCCAGCGGCGGCGAGCTGGTGGACGCTCTAAAAATAACCGTGTCCGACGTGATGAATGAGAAGACATTTGCTCTCCTTTTCCTGCCTCCGCGTCGGGGCCTGAATCATGTTGGGAAGTGACATTCTGTTAACACCAGCACTTTTGTTTCCGACTGCTCGCTCACCATCCGGTGGGGGCCCTGGCCAGGACTGGCTTTCAATGTTTCAAGCTTCCCTGGGGGTCCATTCAATACCCCTAGCCACCTGAGACATGAAGGAAAGCTGTAGACAACGAGAAATGGAGAGAAGCGTCCTGTGCCTCCCCCGGGCAGGCAAAGGACAGCCGGGCTGCTGAGGCACAGGCTGGACCGATGTTGTCCCGGCCCAGCGGAGCAGACAGCCAGGCTGGGAAAGTCGCCAGAAGACAGGGACCAGCCTCAGCACAGCACAGGGCTCATGGGAGCCCCTCCATGAATGACCCTGGGAAGGAAAAGGACAGGGACCCAACGGATAATGGTCACCTATCTCCAGGCCAGGGGCCAATGGGGCAGAGGGTGCTGACACTGAGACTGGACAAGGGAGTGCATTGACCTCAGCTATGCAGGAGAAGCATTTGGGGAAATACCTGTGGAAACTTCCCAAAGTAAAGGCAATTCAAGGTCTCTTGATCACATTCTACATTCTGAGAGGCCAAGGACGCATGCCTATTCCTGCATCCCCTGAAAAGGGTGTCCAGAGTCCTGGTGGCACAGTGGTTAAAGCACTACAAATAATCACCAAATTGTAACAGTGGGCACAACAAAATTTGATTTGGCATGAGCAGTCAAGAGAAAGGAGATGTGGGAAACAGATTGACAAGGTGTCCAAGCAATGAGTCTGCAGAAAATCGGTGAACGATCAATCTTTTCAATAGACAAACTCCACAGCAACAGTAGCTTTTTCAAAAGTCTTTGTGAGAGGACTAGGTGGGCATCTGCTTCTGTAATGATTTGTGGCCTTCAAAGGCCTACGGGACAGTTGTATTCCGTACAATAAAGTAGCTCTGAGTTGGAAATGAATGGACGGCAGTGGGAGTTTGGAATAGTGTTTTCATGAGCAATCGTCACCTTGACTATGGTACACAACGGCCTGACCTGACACCAGTTGACAAACCTGGCGAATCCACCCCAGGTCATCAACAACAAGTCTTAATCACAGGACTCAGCTCAGAGTAGGTGCTGAGTCATTACTTTTTGGTTTGAACAGAAATAAATGGCATCCGGAGGGTCTAGTAAGTGATGACTGATTGGATATGGAATGACGGATATCATTGCTGAGATCAGATGGATCTTGGCTGAAAGCAGACCATGCCAGAAAGCAAATAGCAGAAAGATGCTTACCTGTGTTTCATTGACTTTGAAAAGACACTTGACGCTGTGGATCTTTCTGGATAACATTTTGAAGATTGGAAATTCCAGAGCAACGAACTCTGCTCATGCCGAACCTGCACCTAGATTAAGAGGCAGTTGTTCAAATAGAACGAGGAGCTATTGTGTGTTTTTGAGAGGTGTGCATCCGGGGGGTATCCTTTCACCACTCTTATTCAATGCACACGCTGAGTAAGAGGGACTGTGAGAAGAAGGCTTATTAATCACCTTTAATCACTGGGAGGAAGGCTTATTAATCACCTTTAATACACAGATGACACATCTTGCTTCCCGAACACCAAGAGGACTTGACACACTTGCTGATGAAGATCAAAGACTTCAACCTTCAGTGTGGATTACAACTTAATGTAAAGAAGACCCAAAATCCTCACAACGGGACCATTATGTAATATGACTATAATTGGAGACAAAAATTGAAGTTGTTAAGGATTTTATTTTACTTGGCTCCACAATCAATGCTCCTGGGAACAGTAGTCAGAAAATCAAACAATATATTGCATCGGGCAAATCTGTTGCAAAAGAACTCCTTACAGTGTTAATAGGTAAAAATAAAAAAAAACCGTATTAAGGATTAAGTTGTGCCGGACCCAAGCCATAGTATATTTCAATTGCCTCATAAGCTTCAGAAAGCTGGATAATAAATAAGACTGAAGAAAAATTGGTGCCTTTGAATTATGGTGCCGACGAAGGATATCGACTATACCATGGACTGCCAGAAGAACAAGTACGTTTGTGTTGGAAGGAGTATAGCCACAATGTCCCTCCGAGTCAGAGGAAGTGAGATTCCATCTCATGTACCTTGGACATGTCATCCAGAGGCACCAGCCTTTGGGGAAGGACATCATGTAGGGAAAGTAGAGGCGCAGTGAAAAAGAGGAAGACTCACAATGAGATGGATCGACGTAGTGGATACCACACTGTGTTCAAACTTAGGACCGGTTATGAGGATGGTGCTGACCCAGGCAGTGTTTTGTTCTGTTGTACACAGGCTGCTATGAGTCAGAAATTGACTGGACAGCACTTAATAAAAATTAAGGGTCTGTAAGAAGCCCTGGTGGTGCAGTGGTTAAGGGGATGCAGTCACTCACCATTCAAAGAATGAAGATGTGGTATCAGGCATCTTCGGAAAACCCATGCTTCTTTGCTGGGAGAAGATCTACTTTTAAAATGTTGTCCTCTGGATCTGAGTCCCTTTTAGCTTGGAAGGCCACTCGGGAGCCCATTGTTCCCTGGACAGATGGATCTGACAGCTCATCTCTTTGGTCAGAAACCAGCTTCTTTTATTAATCCTTTCTTGTAGTCTCTCAGTGTCATTTCTACTTTGTTGCTTCAATTTATATAGCTCTTATAGTTTTATGGAATCTTTTTAAAATGACCTTTTTGACCTCATCTTGAGAAGATCCTCTTAACCTTCACCTAAACTCAAACAAAAATGACAGGAACTTTTGTCTTTCTTTAAAAATCTTTTATTGGGGGCTCATACAACTCTTATCACAAACCATACATCAATTGTGTAAAGCACATTTGTACATTCATTACCCCCATCATTCTCAAAACATTTGCTTTCTACTTGAGCCCCTGGCATCAGCTCCTCCTTTTCCCCCTCCCTCCCATGAACCCCCCTCATGAACCCTTGATAATTTATAAATTATTATTTTGTCATATCTTACACTGTCCAATGCCTCCCTTCACTCACTTTTCTGTTGTCTGTTCCCCAGGGAGGAGGTTATATGTAGATCCCGGTAATTGGTTCTTCCTTTCCACCCCACTCTCCCTGAAGGAACTTGTTTCTTAAGCAGTAAACCTTTGAGTCAACACACGTTGAAAAAAACCCACACCTTTCAGTGCCAAGAGGAATCCTTTGTGCAACTAGGGTAGAATATAGGCAGCACGTATGTTTGTTCATCATAGAGCCACACACAATCGTCAATCCTACCTGTGTGTCTGGAGATGTGCAGGGTCAGGTACTGGGACAAGTCTTGGCTCCTTTCCGCATTCTCCCTTCCCCTCCTCTATCACACAGTCACATCCCCTGCTGAGAAAGCAGATAAGCCTATGCACTCCTGAGGAGGTTCTGAGAGGCTTTCCAGCTGATGACCAAAAGTGGCTGCAAGAGATGGCAGAGGCTGAGCCACACTCATGAGTGCAGGAGATACGGGTATGCCACAGCTGGAGTAGAGACAAAGTCACAGAACCAAGAGATTGAGATGGGGGGCGGGCAGGATTTCTGGGGCAGAAGGACAGATATTCAGATTCTAAATGGGTACATCGAGACACACTATGCCAGGTAACTCACGCCCCTTTGGGTATCAGAGGTTGATGGGAGAATGTGTTGAATTCATGATTAGAAATGGGGAGACATTGGCTCTAGTTGGGACTCTACTGTTAGCTCTCAGGGGACCTTGGGTCTCTCCATTGGTGAAATGAGAAGGCAGAACCCACCTCTACTTCTCTGTTCTGGTATATTTTTGTGTTAATAGATGGGGGAGAAAGCAGCTGGAAAGAGCCTTTTGTGGCTCCTTCCATTGGTGATGAGGTAGCCCCGGTGGTTTCTAAACAGAAGGCTCCCTCTGTGCTTTCAAGGGCTCAGCTCTTTCCCCACAATTCTCATAAAGGACAGAAGTGCTCTTTCTATGGGCCCAGACTCCAGCGTGGTGATTACCATATATACTCAACTATAAGCCAAGTTTTCCAGCATATTTTTTTGAAAAATTATTTTATTAGGGGCTCATACAACTCTTATCACAATCTATACATGTGTCGATTGTGTAAAGTACACTTATACATTCGTTGCCTTCATCATTCTCAAAACACTTTCTCCTTTGGCTCCTGGAATCTGCTCTTTTTTTTTTTACCCCTCCATCTCTGCTCCCCCCTCCCTCATGAATCCTTGATAATTTATAAATTATTATTTTATCATATCTTACACTGCCCGAAGTCTCCCTTCACCTACTTTTCTGTTATCCATCCCTCAGGGAGGAAGTTATATGTAGATCCTTGTAATCACTTCCCCCTTTCTACCCCCCGCTTCCCTCCTCCCTCCCAGTATCACCACTCTCACCACCGGTCCTGAAGGGATCATCTGCCCTGGATTCCCTGTGTTTCCAGTTCCTATCTGTACCAGTGTACATCCTCTGGTCTAACCAGGTTTGTAAGGTACAATTGGGATCATGACAGTAGTGGGGGAGGAAGTGTTTAAGAACTAGAGAAAAGTTGTGTGTTTCATCTATGCTACACTGCACCCTGAGTGACTCATCTCCTCCCCACTACCCCTCTGCAAGGGATGTCCAGTTGTCTACAGATGAGCATTGGGTCTCCATCCCGCACTCCCCCTCATTCATGATGATATGATTTTTTGTTCTTTGGTTCTAGCACATTTTTAATGCAGTTTTGTGGTTAAAATTAGGTGCCTTGCTCATATTCAGGTCGGCTTATACTCCAGTATATACGGTATGTTGTTGTCCGCTGCAATTAAGTTGGCTTTGTGTCATGGCAACTTTTAGCATTCGTAGCTCAAAATGTTTGCCTGGTCCTACACCATCTTGCTGATCACTGGCACGTTTGAGTTCCTTGTGTGACTATTGTGTCAGTTCCTATCATTGTGGCATTCCTTCACGTTCACTAGCGCTCTGCTGTACCAAGCATGATGCCTAAAGCCCCCCTTAAATTCTACCCAACACCTCCTTGTCAGGTCTTCTTCCGTATTCTCTTCTCACTTCTAGCTGCTCTGAAATCTAGCTTTTGCCTCTGGATTTGTCCAGTCACTAACAAATACGTATATGTATAGGGGGTGGGAGTGGGGGAGAACCCATTTCTCTGGGTTGCTTGGGTCTTAACAAGATCAAGTCAAGTTGATCTTGACTTTAGAAGATTTCCTGAGCACTCTAAGAGTGTTCTCCTGCACCTCCTACTCAGACAGTTCTTCAGACGCCGCATGCTACTAGTTTCCAGCTCCCTTCTCCAAGTTGGCTCTCCTGAGATCTCCAAGCTTTGGCCTGCTCTTTAACCGGATTTCCCTGCTGGCCCCAGCACGCTTTCCCTAAAGTATATCATTTACTCCTTTTGTCCTCTGTATTCTCGTCTGGACGCATGACTCCACGCACGTTCTGGTCTTGCCTTGTTCCTGTTCTTGTCTCTTCTCCAAGACCGTCATTTTTGATCCCACTGTCACACTGGTTACCAGAAATAAAAGTACACCTCCCACACATTTACCATATTTTATGCAAACAATGCATGTTAGACCCGGATGCACATATCACGTACAACCCCATGTGATAGCTTCATGCGCCCACGGTACCAAGGCTTTTTCATATGTTGCTGATTTCAACTTCACGTTTTCCCTAATGAACTTAGTGGTAAGTCTTTATCTTGGTGCTCATTTAGAAGGAGGGTTGATTCCCAGCAGCAGAGCCTCACCAGCCTACCCTCGAATTCTGAAAGTTGCCTCTCCCTCATCAGGATTCCTCCCGTGCCCTGCAAACTGCTCTCCCCGATGCAAGAAGAAATCACCTTTTCTTCCCTGGAAACAGTGCTCAACATTCTGGCTGGCTCCAACCTCAGTGGTGTGTGGGTCCTTGCACCCCGGGCCAGAGAGCTCACGTAGGTGGGCAAGGTTGGCATGCTACAGCCACGCAATCCACCTCAAGGGCCGACGGCCTGGGCACCACACTTGGGCTGTTGACTCTCCCACCCATGCAGATGTTGCTGTGTGAGTGGGAGAGCTGCTGGCACAGAGGACTGTCCATTCCTTGCTTAGATGAGCAAGGTCCCACAGACCACCTAGGGTCCCTGGGGGTGAAGGAGGTGTGCACCCTTCTCTGTATGATCATACTCATCAGTCTCACTGGGAGTCAGCACCTCGTGAGCTGAACTCACCCACCACAAGACCAGTCCATGCTCAGGCTGTGGACGCCCCTCTGTCAGTCCTTTTCCTGGCCCTCTGCCCATTGCTGACCTAACAGACCTGGGTACAGACTGGCTAAGGAACTCTACCACTCTCTGGCCTGGGACAAATGCATGGTTTCAGTGGTTTATTTTCCAATTACTGGCTGCTGCCAATCTTGATTCATGATTTCTTGATCATAGCTTGTACATTTATTATGAAAGTAGGATCAAACGTAACACTTTGAATTATCGAACGAGGTTGAAGGAGGCCAAGGTATGCCTCTGGGAGTGTTATGAGGCAGGCGTGCACAGGTAGGCCATGTCAGAACTCTTAAACACCATTTTGTCACTTCTGCCAATTACATTTGTGTGCATGTTGTTTACATGGGTTATTTGTGAGAAGAACAAAGAGGTGGCCCATCTATTGGGGAAAATGCCCACATAATCTGTAAGAGTCTGGGGGAACTTTCTCTACTCCAGGTTCAGCTCACTAATAGATCCCAGGGGACCATCCGAGAAGTCTCCTGAGTGGGACCAAAGCTCCGCTATAGGATATTCATAGCGACAGCCAGACACCGCCAGGACTCATTAAAGCCTAGCTGTTGTCTGCAGGGCTCCCTTTGGCTCCATCGGGTTTGTAGAAGTCACTTCCTTGCTAAGGATGTCACCCCCTTGCTGAGACTGCAGCTCTCCTGCTGAAGGTTAACTGCTAAGGAGGCTTTTGATCTGGATGTGAAAAGCATCCAAAGTCAACCCTCCGGCCAAGCCCGGTCAGCTCATTCTCTCTTCAGTCCCCAGAGGACATCCAAATAGGCCTGTTCTGATGGGTGCCAAAGAGTAACGATACGAAAATGAAAGAGCAAGGCTGCTTTTCCTTTTTTAAAAAACTTGGGCCCTAGAACACAACCTTTCTCTCAGCGAGACAGGCTTCTGGGGTTGCTGGAGTCAATGTTGAAAGATAAATAAAAGGACAAATGGGTGTGAGATCAACTTCTCGGGCACTGGCGGGTGACTTGACACGTCATTTATTCCAGGGCACAGCCTGGCTTCTTGCCGGGCTCTCCAGGGTAACCCCGGCCAAGGGGAAAGCCAAGTGAGGTGGATGACCCTCAGCAGGGGCCTCCGCTTTCCAACTCCAGCCTTCCAGCATCTGCTGGATGTGCACAATTAGTAATGCTTTTGAGGATAATGATTTGGTCTCATGGAAAACAGAGATTTAGTCCAAGATAGTGTCTGGTAAACTTTGACATTCTACCCCGAAGTGATCATGTAGAATTACTAAACAGCTGCATGCTCGTATTACAGAATCCTCCTCAAGAGCCAGCTTGTCATTGAATCCATCTCCTCATTCCCGCTTCCCTCCAACAAGAGGGGCCCTGATGTGCAAGGAACTAGAATCAGCCGCATGGAGGAAGGGTGTTGATCGCCAGGATTGGAAGCACCCCTGGACATGTTCTGGCTCAGCATCCCTCTTTTTGCTCATGAAGAAAACTGAGATGCAGAGAAGAGGAGAGAACTTCTCAAGGTCCCCTCGTGGAAGGGGCAGGGCAGGAGGAGACCTCTGAAGGACATCCCTGGCTGAGTGTCCGCCCACAGCTACTCTGACGGGGAGGTTCTCAGGGGTGGGCCCTCTGCAGGGAGAGGCACCAAAGCTGTGCCTCTCCTTGGCTGCTGTTCTAGAGCAAGGCTCAAGCACTCACTTTGTGTAGAATGTTACCCTCTCCCAAGGGAGACAGGGAGAAAAGTATGGAAAAGTAGCCAGCCCAGGGCCCGAAAATGACATATAGACACAGGATCCCTGGTGTCACAACAGTGAAGCACTTGACAGCTAAAAAAAAGGTCAGTAGTTCAAACCCACCAGAGGCTCCATGGGAGAAAAGACCGAGCATTTTGCCTTCGTAAGGGTTAAAACCTAGGAAACCTCATGATGCTCTTCCACGCTCACTCACACACACACACACACACACAATGGAATATTTCCCAAAGTTCAATTTATCCCCCTTTTCTTTTATTCTGAGATCATGCCCTATTTTTAGGGGGTTGAAGTTAGCACGACATTCCCTACTTTTAAAGAACATTTCTTATACCATGTTCTAAACCACAGTGGGTCCGCCTGAGTATTTTTGATGCTGTACAGAATGATGTAATCAAAAGTCTGGGAACCATGGGTGTAGTTGGAAGAACATAGGCTCTAGAGCAGCGATTCTCAATCTGTGGGTCGTGACCCCTTTGAGGGTGGGCTGACCCTTTTGCAGGGGTTTCCCGACTCCCAATAGTAGCAAATTACAGTGGTGAAGTAGCAATGAAAATAATGTTATGGTTGGGGGGTCACCACAACATGAGGAACTGCATTACAGGGTCATGGCATTGGGAAGGTTGAGAACCACTGCTCTAGAGACTTACAGACACAGGTTCAAGTCAGAGTTCAGCTGACCTTGGGGAAGCTTAGCAGTTCTGAGTTCAAGTTTTGTACCTGTGAGACACGGCCAAGCCCCCAGAACAGAGTCTGCCTTGTGTGAAGTTGCTCACAGAGGTGGCACCCTATCTCTTAAGCACCTCTTAGAAATATTTTGTGTGTGCTTGTGGATTTGCACATGAGCACTCACATTGTGCTGGGTGCTCGGAGAGAAACAGGACCCTTTTCTAGCCTTGATGTTCAAGGAGAGGAGCCTGGCGGGGCAATAGTTAAGTGTTGGGCCGTTAATGGAAAGGTCAGTGGTTCAAATCCACAGATCACCCTGTGGGTAAAGACATGGCAGTCTGCTTCTGTAAAGATCACAGCTCAGGGACCCATAGGAGGCTATTCTACTCTGCACTGTAGGTTTGTTACTAGGCAAAATCGACTTGACAGTAATGGGTGTTTTGGTCATTTCGAGAGGGTGAAACTTTTGCCGGCAAGCCAATTTACCTGAACAGAAGTCCCAAGAGACACAGGATAGCCTAACCTATTGCTCTTCTTCCCCTGAACAGCTTCTTTGGTTCGGTAATGGTGACGGACATTTCAGACACTGCCTTCCACAGTTCACGTTATATTGTTTTTCCATGGCTGGTTTCAGTTTGTACTAGGGCTCCCACAAAGCCCATAAAACACCCCTGGAGACCTCATAAAATTTCACCTGTGGATGTTTATTGCCCACAGGATGTGAGCTATGTCCGGTTGGCTTTGATAGATTTACCATTATTAAACCCGGAGTCCCATTTCCCACCAGCCTTATGAAGATGGTTGGCTCCCGATTTAGCCCAGTGGGCTTTCTCTTTTGTCCTCCCACGTGAAGGACTATTGCAGGTCCCTGCGATTGAGCTCAGCTAGTTGGCAGTGATTCTCGCTGCCATGATCCTGAGATGCAAGACTTTGCGCCAGCTCTTGCTGGGGAGGTGATGCATGCCAGCCATCCTAAGCTTAGGGTACCCTCTTCAGGTCCCTCCCAGATATCCCTCCAGCCTGCACAGTGATAGATATTTGAGAGATTAAACCAAACACACTCATGATCAGTGGGTCAGTTTTGATTCATAGATACTTTTTAGGACAGGGTAGAACTGGCTCTGTGGGTCTCCCAACGGTCAACCGTTACTGGAGTAGAAAGCCTCGTCTTTCCCCCACGGAGCAGCTGAAGTTCTAAAACGGATGGCCTTTTGTTTAGCAGCTCAACCCATGACCCGTGATGGCTCCTTGCACTTGAGAGATTATAAGGTCATAAATGATGTTTCTTGCCAGAGATAAGGGCAACTCGAGTACATACAAACAATGCAAAGGGCTTCTTTCTGTGGACTTTAAATTCATCTCCTGGCACCTACTGGCTCTAGTCATGTGATGGTCCTAAAGTGTGCACAGAGAAACATCCTATCTCTCCTTTCACCTTTCCTTTTCTTGGCCAAATACCATAACTTCGTTGACCCTGGTTTTACATGCCAGGCTTCCAGACTCTTTGCTATCCTAGGTAGCCCCCTTTGGGAGAGGTCTTCATTTGGGGCTGTATCTGGAATCAAAGGGAGTCTTAAAGAACAGAGTTCAGTCTTCCTGACTGGAGAGCCTTGTCTCCAGATGAAGAATGGTCTTGGTTGTAGAAACACACAAAAGGCCTCCGCACATGCTATGGAGCTAAGACCTTAGCCAGGTAAAGGCTAACTCCGAGACATTCAAACAGGTGGCTGGAGCCCCCACACAGAGCACTCAGAGCAGCCCAGCAATCGATGGCACAGGGCCAGAATCGAGTCGGAGTACAGAGATACAAGAGGTACAAGGTATCATGGACAGAGGAAGGAGTCAGCTTCGAATGGAGGTAACTCAGAGGCCTAAGCCTCGTGATCTAGGGGATAGGGAGTCCTGGATATGGTCGACATGTAGAAGGTTCAGGAAAGAAGCTGGAGGAGCAGTTGGTCCAGAATTATTCCATCCCAAGAAAGACAGGGCTTTCTACTTCCATCAACAGTTACACTGTTGGGCACTCACAGGGACAGTTCTACTCTGTCCTACCTATGGGGTTGCTGATTCAGCATAGATTCTATGACAGTGAGTTCGTTTCTCTTTTCCTTTTTTGAAGGTGGGGTCACCAGAAGGCGGGGCCACAGCTGTTTCTCCCTATCGGGATTTCGTTTGTTTATTTGTAAGGGCGGGAACTGGACTCACACTCTCCAAACACAAGGGGGACTTACTGACTCGGTGAACTCAAAGGAACCTAGGGCATCTCCTTGCTTCGGGGACGGCTGAGGCCAGGCATTATGCTCTCTCAGCTCTAGCTTCCAGCACTTTTGTTTTCTTCTCCCCAACTTCAAATTCCGTTTCTAGAGTTCTGCTTCTAAGCATTTTAATACAAACCCCCGGAATGGGGGCATGTGCGCACTCCTGAGGCTCAGAGGGGAAAGATGGTTTCCTGGAGGGTATGGGATAGATCCTGGGGAGGCACAGACGGTGGAGGTCCACCACTTTGCCTCACTTCCTTTGGATTAGTTCAGGAGCCACGGAGACCACGCCTGAGCTGCAGCCACCCATGAGCGCACTGGGAAGAGCTGGCAGTGGTAGTAAATTGAGGGTGTCTACTGACTGTAAGACTACCTTTCAGTCAAAACTGAGCTCTATACTACAGAGATGATCCAACCAGTGAGGGGCATAAATTGACCCCATCTCCTTCACTCTGGGTCCTGTCTTTTAACTAAAGCCCAAGTCTGGGTTACACCCACCCTTCTACAGCCTGGGCAATCATAGTGGGATCCTCTGGCCATGAATTGCCAGTCAGCCTTTGCATCTCCTTCCTTTTCTCAGGTGCGATATTGCCTATTCAGGAGTTTGCTTTGTCCCTCCCAACATCAGGAGACATACTGTGGGGCATAGAAATAACATTTAAGTCTGTCTTCCCTCTCATTTTTCTCCTCCTTGGAAAATAATCACAACAAAGCCTCCCCCATATTAAAAAATCCGGGACTTGGCTGACTTGGTAAACTTGGGTCTGCCTGGGACATACAAGGCAGCACCAAACTCCACTCAAGCCTGGATCCCTGCTGAGTTGTTTGTCTTCCCCTGATCTTAATCTCCATGCTTTCTTGTGAAGGCTCCTTGGGAAAGGGATGCTGTTCCAAGAAGGGGTCGCTTGGAGAGGCAGAGTGACTTCCTCCTCAGGGTCACCCTGCTTTTTGCTTTGGGACAAAAGATCCTGTGCTTCACTGTTCTTCCCGTCCACAGCCCTACCCTTTAACCTGGAAACTTTCCTGACAAAGTAAACATGGAGGTGACAAATCATATGAGGGCCACATTCTTGCGTCGCTCCTCCTCTTGGCTACCCCTAAGCTCCAGAGTCTGGACAATGTCAAACGATTCAGAAAGGGAGTTGAATGGGCTCTTTGTGCTTTATGCGTGCCAGGAAGCAGAGTGATGGCTGAAGCAGGAATTGGACTGGGTAGTTGTGTGGAGTTTCTGGTGTTTTGTTTTTTTTAAAAGATCAAAAGAACCCAACCATAGATGAGGCCTCCCACACAAAAGTACATAGAATTACAGGGGGCTGTAGATCCTTGATTGCTGTTGCTGGCTTGGCAGGACAGTACCCATAGTACCCACAGGGTATACTCAGCCAATACTTACTCGAGTCCCTCTCTGTTCCCTGGGGATTTGTCTGGCCTGAGCTATTGACAAGAGAATGACCACAGTGGAGAGTTGGCGTATAGTTTGGCAAAGTTATGGGCAAGTATCACTTGTTCCACCTATAGGGCACAAGCAGGCAGCTGTGGGGAAAAGGTGCTCATGATATATACCCATATCGGTTTTTTGTGTGGTCAGCAGACTGTGCACACTGCAGTCCTTGCGGTGCCTTGGGTGCTTGGTTTGGGGAATCATGCAGTGATTCCCACTTGGCAGTGGGAGGACGTGCTGGACCACCGCTGACTCCATTTCCCATGCTAAGTCCCTGAGGATCCATCCCTTGATGCTAACATCATGCACCTCCAGTCCACTGGTCTTTTGTAGAGATCAGTTTTGTGCTACTGAATTGGTTACAGGGCGCCTATGAAAAATGAAATGTCATCATGTGAAATGTCAATCTTTGTGCTTTTCTTTTCCACATTCTCTCAGTGGCAGTTCATCCCAAAACATCGACATCACTTTGGTGAGAAATAGGTTTACAGTAGAACCCAGGACCTTGATGCCAACCCATTCTAGAAGGAGCATTGAAATGCAATGCAGTTGAGTTCCAAATCATTTTTTCCCATAAGAAGTAACTGAAACAATCCTTGAACTAACTACAAGCTTTTCTTTCTTGAAAAAAAAAAAGAAGTAACTGAAAACGGATCAATCCATTTTCAACCACCAAGTCTTTACCCTAAAAATATTACACAAAAAATTTCAAAGTAAATAAGTTCAGAGTTAAGTTATATAATTTAAATAAGTAACACAACATTAAAAACGTGTTTAACAACTACAGTATGGCCTATACCTTGAGAGTGATGAGGATCTGGATTTGTGGACACGGATACGGAGAGGGGGTCATGGTTTGGAAGGGGACTCCCTTTCCATCAAATCAGCAGTGGCTGTTTCTCAGGAGTTTTCTCCCTTCTATGCCTTTTTGCACGAGGACCTGCACTAGGACCTTAAACAAAAAAACAAAACCAAATCTGTCTCATGTGGTCTGCAGTTGGCATTTCCTTAACAGTTTTCTAAAAGGGTTTACTAAATTATCATCAGCAATATCAATAACACAAATAACCAGTGCCTTATCATGATGATTCTTTAAAGAAAACCTCTTGCTTAGAACCATGTGTTGTTTTTTTTAAATCTAAAAACAGTACAAAATGCCACAAAAGTTAAGAAAATTACAGCAAAATGTTTGGAACACAGCCCTCAAAGGGTTAAATAATGTGTACTAACAAGGCCAACTAACGCCAAATAACTAAAACGTGAACTGCTTTTTTTTGTTTGTTTTTTTTAACAAAAATCATGTGCGTCGGGTCGGATTCTGATATTTTGTTCAAGCTCTGAGCCAAAACTTTCTCAACATTTCACGTTGAAATCCGAGTATGTCAAGTACTGATGTGGTGCAGTACTGGGGCTCTACTATATTCAAAAAGAGTACAAAGGCGGAAATGTGTATGTTAGGGTTTTTAACCTTCCAATTTCAAAACTGACCTCTATGAATAATTTTTAAACTGTTTTATTGGCAGATGACTTACAAAACACACAACTCAATAGTTGAAACACATCAAGAAAGACTGCACCAGGTCTTTCTTTTTTTTAACAGCTTTATTGAGATATATTTCACACACTACATGATCCTCCTGTTTGAAGTATTGTACTTTGTTTGTTTGTTTTAGTTTATTTGCGGAGTTGGCCCAAATAATCTTTTAAAATAAAAGATGGGCAAAAGGCGACAGCAGTCGATGTAAGACATAAAAAAATTATAAATTATCAAGGGTTCATGAGGGAGGGAGGGTGGGGCTGGGGAAAATGAGGAGCTGATATCAAGGGCTCAAGTGGAAAGAAAATGTTTTGAAAGTGATGTTGGCAAGGTGTGTACAACTGTGCTTAACACATGGATGGATGGATTGTGATAAGGGCTGTAAGAGCCCCCAATAAAATGATTTTTAAAATATAAATAAATAAACATGCTTTGAAAGAGTAAATACCAAGGCAATGGTGGGTTTTTTCCTCTTAAGTTTTGGATCCTAGATTTATTAACAACCTACTGGGTATCGGACAGTGACGTGCATGGCTGCTAACCAGAAGGTTGCCAGGTTTGTCCCACAGGCAGCCCCAGGGGAGGAAGGTGGCAGTCGGCTCTGTGAAGATGTGAAGCCTTGTATACCCGAGAGAGCAGGTCTACTCTAGGGTGACTATGAATCAGAATGCACTGGATAGCTGTGAGCTTAGTTTGGGTTTTTTGCAAGTCCATGTGGTGAGTGGGAGTTTCAGGTTGGATGAAGAGAAGACAAGACCATGAGAGGTGGTGACACACAAGCTTTATTGGGAAGCACTGGGACAGAGTTGCAAGAAGAAAAGTTCTTCCTATCATGAGATTTCCCAGACATAGTGTCCTGAGGACGCGGTCTAGAGGGTGTGTAGAGCGGGAAACCTTCTCGGGGAGCGGGACAATGGCAGTTGGGGTTATGACACTCAGGAGCAAGGCATGGAGTCTGGGTCAGGGAGCTCTGGAGGGCAGCAGCTGAATGATGACCTTTTTATAGCTACAGGTTTCAGCAGGGTCACCCAACATGAACAGGTTTCAGCAGAGCTTCCAAACTAAGGACAGACTACAAAGAAGGAACAGGCTGTCCACTTCCGAGGAATTCGCCATAGGCAGCATTGAACTGTTATCAGACATGGAAAACCTCATGAATAGGATGAAAACACTGTCAGAGACAGTGCCAGAAAGTGAGTCCTGCAGCGTGGAAGGCACTCCAGAGATGACTGGAAAGCACTTCCTTCTCAAAGTTGGGCCGACCTCACTGAGGTGAAAGAAGTCAAGCCTCTACTGCTGGGGCAAAGCTTCAGGACCTTCCTTTGCTGAGGACGCACAAGTCGCAACGAGATGAAGCAGCTGCCAACATCAGCTAACAACTGGAACTTGGAATCTCAGAAGGATGACCCAGGAAAACTGGAAATTGTGAAAAATGAAATGGAACCCATAAAGATCAATACTCAGGGCAATAGTAAGCTGAAATGAACTGTTCTTAGCCATGTTTGAATCAGAAAATCAATTGGTTTCCTATGGCAGGAAGGACCCAATCAAGAGAATGGGGTTGCATTCATCATCAAAGGGTACATGTCAAGACCTGTCTTGAAGTACAGTGCTGTCTGTGAGAGGATAATATCTTTCCACAGACAGGGAGATCCAGTCAATACAGCCATAATTCAAGTGTATGTTCCTACCACTAAAGTTAGTGATGTAGAAATTGAAAAATATTCCCAGAGTCTTCAGTCTGAAATCAATGAAACATGCAACCAAGTTGCCTGGATAATTATTGGCAATTGGAATGCAAATGTTGGAAACGAAGAAGAAATGGTTTTTGGAAAGTACGATCTTGATGATAGAAATAAAGCTGGAGATTGCAAGAGTGAATTTTTCGAGATCAATGACTTCTTTGCAAATACCCTCTTTTCAACAATACAGTGACGATGCCTATATAATTCTCCGGATGAAGTATGCAGAAAACACATTGACACATCTGTGGGAACACGTGATGGAGAAGCTCAATATCAGAAGCTGAACCCAGATCAGAGGTTGACTATGGAACAGACCATCACTTGCTCATATGTAAGTTTAGGTTGAAGCTGAGGGAAGTTAAAACAAGTCCATGAGATCCAAAGTATGCCCTTGAGTATATCCCACTGAATTTTGAGAGCATCTCAAGAACAAATTTGATATATTGAATATTAATGACAAGACCCAAGGACACCAAGAACATCATGCAAGAAGAAATCAAAAGGTCATTAAATAAAAAGGAAAGAAAGAAAAGATTAAAGTGCATGTCAGAAAAGACCAAAACTTGCCACCATTGAGTCAATGCTGACTCCTAGGGACCCCCTGTCAGTTTCTGAGACTGTAACTGTTTATGGGAGTAGAAAGTCCAGTCTTTCCCCCACAGAGCTGCTGGTAGTTTTGAACAGCAAACCATGCAGATCACAGCCCAATGCAAAAACACTATACCATCATTGAGTAAAGCAAATGGAAGAAATGATGAAGTCAAAGAGCTAAATAGAAAATTTCAGTGGAGAGGGAGCATTAGAACTAGTTGTGATGGTGTATATACAACTCTTTTTAAAAGTGATTTAACTATGGAAATGTATGATATATGAATATCATATCAAGAAAGCTACTGAAAAAAGAACGAAAGACAGAAAGAAAGAAGCCAAACTTGACCAATGGTCATTACCATGAGTGAAGGAGGAAGAGTTTTTACTTAGGAACATAGAGTTTCTGTTACTGGTGGCTCAATAGCTTGGAAAAAGACATCGGGAAAGGTGGTGCAACACAATGAGTATAATCAATGGCACTCAGTTATCCATGTAGAAGCGGTTGAGTTAGAGAATGCTTTGCTATGTGTTTTTTTGTCACAATTAAAAAATTACATGAATAACAATGAGAACTAGGAATGTGGCATCAGGAGCAAGGCTTATTAACAACATGTGAGATGCAGATGACACAACCTTGCTTATTGAAAGTGAGAAGGACTTGAAGCTTTGCTCATAAAGATCAAGGCTTGCAACCTTCAGGAGGGATTAGAACTCAATGGAAAAAAGCCCCCAAACCCCATATCCTCACAACTAGATAATATGATAAACAGAGAAAAAAATTGAAGTTGTCAAGGATTTTGATTTGCTTAGCTCTACAATCGATGCTCATGGAAGCAGCAGTCAAGAGATCACAGGATGCATCACACTGGGTACATCTGCCGCATACGGCCTCTTTAAAGTGTTGAAAAGCAAAGATGTTACTTGAAGAACTAAGATGCACCTGACCGTGCAGAAAACGGTGTGGAGGTGGACTTATATTCCCTCTCATTTCCCTATTGCCAAGAGGCAAGAGTAAGATATGTTTCCATGCTTCATTCATTCTACATTACCTATTCTGACACCAACTGGCCCTCCTATGCCACTCTATATCTATGCAAATGGCCACACAGAACTCACAGACAATATTCAGAGTTATGGAGGTTCATTAGGGAAGTATATAGGTTACCATAAGTCAGGATCAACAAATAGTAAGGCTATATAATCATTAGTGTCCTCAGGCAGCAGCCAAGTCTCTCTGGTTCTCTCCCTCTCAGTCACATGGTAGGCAAGCTTCTCTCTGGTTTGTTGTCTCTCAGTCATGCGGTTCCGTGGCCTTTGCCTCCCTTGCCAACTCTCCTGACACATACTTTGAACATGTATTCAAGAGGGATGTGTGTAGAAAAGGACATCATGCATGGTAAGACAGAGAGGGATCAAACAAGAGGAAGACCCTCAGCAGGACAGATTGGCACAGTGGCTTCAAAATGGGCTTATACATCAGAATAGTTGTGTGGACAGTCGAGGACAGGGCGGTGTTGCGTTCTCTTACACATGGGGTGGCTGTGAGTTGGAGTGGACTGGAAAGCACCTAATAACAATAGCAACAACATGATTAGCAGATGTGGGGTACAGTTTAATAGGGAATGTCAGGTAGACAGGCATAAATGGCCCCAAATAGGTTTATTTGGATTATATTAAAAGCGGTTGGATGTGTGAGAATATGAGTGTGGTGTTAATGATCTTAGCCTGAGACTTAAAGAACATCGGGGTTGTGTTAGTCCAGACTGACTGCAGAAACAAATCCAGAGACACTCAGATATGTATAACAAAGAGCTTTACATCAGAGTAATTGTATATTAAGAAAACAGCCCAGCCCAGTCCAGATCAAGTCCATATGTCCAAAATTAGCCACAAAGTCTGATACTAGTTGAAAAATCCTCTTCAGACTCATGCAGCACATGCAATGATGCAAAATGCTGGAAGATCACAGGCCGGTGGGTGCAAAGTTTTGCAGATCCAGTGGCGGTGGAAGCATCTCCAGGGCCCCCACAGGTCTCAGCGTGGCTCCATGCAGCTTGGCAACAGGAAGAAGAGAGCAGAGAGAGAGGGGCCCAGCCTCTAGCAAGCCATTTATCTTGGTGCCCTCCAATTAAGCTGCCACCCAATCGACAGGCTATTCTCTGCCTACATATTCCTACGGGAGCCACATTGGCACAAACACCTAACTATTACAGGGGTCATTTTAGGCTGATATTCAGGGGCCACCTCAAGCCCAGAGGACAGTCAGGTTTTCATTCAATGCCTGATTCAATTCTCACAACAATCATATATAACAGTTATTATCCCACTTTCAGAGAAAGTTTCACACAAAAAGTTAAAACCAGACCCCAGTACCACATAGATAATGAGTCTGGATTGCAACAGGCTATGGATAACATTGAGAAGAATGGGAACTCTAGAACACTTCATTATGTATTCTCCTGTGAAACCTCTATGTGCATCCTGGTTTAAAATCAAGAAAGGAAAGGTTGGGGAGGGAAGGGAAAAAATTGAGGAGCTAATACCAAGGGCTCAAGTAGAAAGAAAATGTTTTGAAAAGGATGACGGCAACATGTGTACAAATGCGCTCAACACAATGGATGCATGGATTGTGAGAAGACCTGTAAGAGCCCCCAATAAAATGATTTTTTTAATAAAGAAAGGAGTGGGCCAGTGTTGTATCCTCTCAGTTTAGTTATTCAATCTGTATGCTGAGCAATTCATCAGAAAAGCTGGAGTATATGAAGAAAACAGCAGCGTGGTTGACGGGAAGCTTATTAACACCATTCGATATGCAGATGGCACACACTTGCTGGAAGTGTGGAGAGCTCAAAGCACATGCTGATGAAGGTCAAGGATTGCAGCCTTCAATAAGCAATGTAATGTAATGTAAAGAAAGAAGATATCCTCACAACTCGACTAATAGGCAACATCATGATAAATGGAGGAAAAATTGAAGTTGTCAAGGATTTTGTTTTGTTTGGACCCACAGTCCGTGCTTATGGAAGCAGCGGTCAAGAGATCAAACAATGCATTGCATTCAGTGAATCTGATGCACAAAAAGTCTTTAAAGTGTTAAAAAAAAAAAACAAACTAATAATGTTACTTTGAGGACTTAAGTCTGCCTGACTCAGCCATGACATTTCCAATACCTCGTATGCATGTGAAAGTTGGATACAGTGTACGCAACACCAAAGACGACTCGATGCATTTGAATTGCTGTGCTGGTGAAGAATGTTGAAAGTGCCATGGACTGCCAGAAGAACCAACAGATCTGTCTCGAAATAACTACAACTAGAATGCTCCTTGGAGGCGAAGATGGCCAGACTTGATCTCATGGACTTTGGATGTATGAACAAGAGAGACTAGCCCTTGGAAAAGCGCATTATGCATGGCAAGGTAGACAGGCAGCAAAAAAGAGGAAGACCCTTGACTGACACTGTGGCTGCACCAATGGGGCCCCAACATAGCACCACTTGTGAGGACGGCGCAGGGCTGGGCAGTGTCTTGTGCTGTTGCAAAGTGGGTGCCATGAGTTAGACCCAACTCAATGGCCCCTAAAAAGGACATCAGGTCGATGAGCTCAGACTGGAACCTGGATTGGTCTCACTCTTAAATTTCACAGTATCACTCCATTTTCATAGACAATATGAGGAGATATACGTATGCGTTCATGTTTCCACAGGGTTGTAAACAATGGCTTCCTTGGTAAAATGCTAGTTAGTTCTCTAGATTAATTCTCTGCCCTCCTCTGTTCCTTCCCTTCCTACGAGCCCGGATTAAAGAGCATTAGCCACCCCTCCTTGGGGCATCCAGCGTCATTGTGGATAAGCCAGCTACTCCTCAACCACCTTCATCTTTGTCATCAATGTATGTGCTTGTCACCACTTGGCTCTGCTCTTGTGGAAGAGGCTGGGTCCTTTGACTTTATAACCTCTGTGTCTGACACAAAGAAGAGGGAGCCTCTGGAACCTTTGTGGAAAGCCTGAGGGGGGTGCATACATTCTGAGACACAGTTCTGGGGGTCTTTGACCCAGAGTGAAAGAATCAGGACAGGTAGTCACTGCTGCTATTCTGCAGAAAGAATGCACAGGCAGATCAGGAAGACTCATCCTCGCTGCTTTTAAGACCACTTGCAGGCGAACTGAGGAGAAAGCCTTCCACAGGGCCAGAGCAGGCTGCCCAGCTCCCTGTCATCAAATCAATTCTGACTCATAGCAACCCCATTGGGCAGAGTTTCACAGCTCCATAGGCTTTCCAAAGCTGTAAATCTTTATGACAGCCTCATCTTTATCTTCCTCCCTCTGAGTGGTGAGTGGATTTGAACCACTGACCTTGTAGTTACCAGCCCAACAGAGCAGATTTGCCAGGAAGCTAAAAATGCTGAAACTCCAGAACCTCTCACTTGTACAAACCATTCTCAAATTCCTGTACCTAACTTTGTGATTTTATATTTTTGTCCCTCCGGGCAAGTTCTCCTACATTATGTAAGCTTTATACTCTACGGCCGCTGCCTTCACCCCTTCCAGAACCCAGACTTACTTCTCTCACAAACACACCTTCCCCTCCTCTTGCTGAGCATCTTGGAATCTCAGGTCTGTGGGTTCTGGGGGTCTGCCTCATCAGCCACCTTCATCTTTATCTTGTAGACCTTACAGGAGTGTTCCCCGGGAAGGGAGTTTGGGTGCCTTGAGTCTCCAAGAGTGGTCAAACCCTTCAGGAAGCCCAGGGGAAGGAGTCCCTGTATCCATCATCCGACTTCAAAGGCCCACTGAAATGTCAACTGGCTTTGCTCTGGGCTGCAATGAGCCTTGCTCAGGGGGGACCACTGCGTGCCTTGTGCTCATCAAAAGTCCTGATCGGTAAATATGGTCATTCATGATTCATTAGGCAGAACCTGGAGAAATGCAGGCATTTTAGTGGAGTCTTTAAAAACGCATTCTGTTGTGAGTTAGGTGATCACAGTTTTACATCCAGTAACCCATACACACGCGAATCAGCTCATCCTTTGCCCTCCGCTCCATCACTAATTCCCGAGCTTGCCTCACTGCTGCCCTCTTGGTCTTACGTGCTGGGTGGTGAGTTCATTTCCAGACCCGATGGGTAAGGCCCGTGGTCTTGGAGGTCGCATCCGACTCTGTCCAACTCGTGAGCCTGGTCTCGTTCAGGATGCGGAATTCTATTCCACTTTTTACAATGAAGGCATTTTTTTTTAAAAGGCAGTTAATTGTTGAGAGACCAAATCTTTCCAAAGCAAATGTTTCGATAAGGCCTTTGGAAGCGAAACTATTATAAATCACTCCCTTAAACCTTCCATCTCCGGAGCTACTTGCTTTTTCCAAAGAAGAGACCCTTCCAGATGGAGGAGGGCGTGATTCTGAACACAGCGTGTGCAGTGGATCAGAAAAGATGGGACTTTGCTGCAGGGCTGAGTCCCCCCAAACCGGGCTCCGGGAAGACTCTCTGAGAGGTGGACAGATGATTTCCACTTTAACTACGTGCTCATTTCATGGCCCCTGCAAAGCACCCCTCTGCAGCCCCAGACTCTGATCGCACAGCCTGACCCTCCAAATAGTAAGAGCAACTCTTTGGGGGTGACCTGGTTTAAGAGCAGCAGCCCTGGGGGTACAATGGGTTGTACACTGAACTGTTAGACCACAAGGCCAGTAGTTTGAAACCACCAGCTTCTTTGTGGGCAAAAGATGAGATTTTTCATTCCTGTAAAGATCTGCAGCCTTCGAAACCCACAGGGCCTGTTCCACTCTGTTCACGGGGTCCCCATGAGTCAGAATTGACTCGATGGCAGTGGCTGGGTTAAGAGTAAGATTAAAACTAAGTGAGTTGCCATGGAGTTGATTCTAAGGCTGTGATCCTTTAGAGGCAGATTGCAGACTTTTCTTCTTAAGTGCCACTAGATGAGTTCAGATTGCCAACATCTCAGTTAATAAGTGAGTCAGTATTAACCCTGTGTGTTGCCCGGGATTTCTGGTTCAAGGGATGTTCATTTTCATCTATTCATCTATCACTTTTTTGAAATGAGGAATATATATACACAAAATTCACCTTTTTTTGAAATGAGAAAACCACTCGTACACTTGAGTTTTTCCCATAGTGCTGTCCTTGTAAGATGTGTTTAACATCACAACAGTTTCTGTGGCATTTTTCCTGAGCAAGAAACAAAATTTCACAGCTGTTCCCTTAAATAGGCCATCACAAAAAAAGGAGGCTTGAGCAAAACTGCTTTTATGAAAAATTCACTGTGAGCAGAGAGAACCTTCCCAGGTGATGCCACTGGGTGCACAAACTCAGAACAAGTTGCTAGATGCTCACCTGGGGTAGGGGAATGAATGTGTACTAAGAAAGCTCTGCTCTACTGAGCAAAAAAATCCATTTTGGGGGAGGCACCCACTTGTATATATCACATCTTAGCCTAATTCATGGCCCTGCATTATCTGCTCTTAGAAAATGCTGACTTTCAATATCACAGAAGATGAGATCAAAAAGGTGGTACCATTCACAATAGCCAAGCACAAACTGAAACATCTAGGGTTATACCTGACTAAAAAAATCAAAAGATTTATATGAGAAAAACTACAGAACACTATTATTAGAAACCAAGAGTTACCTCAACAAATGGAAGAATATCCCATGCTCATGGATTGACTCAATATAGTAAAGATGTCAGTTCTGCCCAAGGCACCATATACCTTAAGTTTAATGCAATCCTGATACAATTATCCTCATATTTCTTCAAAGAAATGGGAAAACTGATTACCAACTTCATATGGAGAGGGAAGAAGCCCAGCATTAGCAGAGAACTCCTCAAGGACACAGTGGGAAGGCTTGCTTACCTGACTTTAGCACTTATTTCACAGGCACAGTGGTCAAAACCATATGGTAGTAGTATCATGACAGATACTCAGATCAATGGAAAAGAATTGAAAACCCAGAAATAAAATCATCAGCACACAGACAACTGATCTTTGATAAGGGCCCCAAAAATATCAAATGGGAAGCAGATGCCCTCTTTAACAAGTGGTGCTGGAAAAAATGGATATTTACCTGCAGAAAAATGAAGCAAGACCCTTAACCAACTCCATGCACATGAATAAACTCAAGGTGGTTACAGAACTCAAGGTAAAACCCCAAACTATTAGGGCCATCAATGAGGGAATTGGGACCAACCTGAGAACTTTGGCACAGGGAATACAGAGACTATCAGAAATACGGAAGGACACAAATACAGATGAGTCACAAATTGACAAGTGGGATATACTGAAGATAAAACACCTGTGTACAATGAAAGAATTCACCAAGAGAGTAATAAGAGAGCCCATGGACTGGGAATACATTTTCAGCAATGACACATCAGACAAAGTTCATATTACTAAAATCTACAATACTCTACTAGCTTCCAAAAAGAAAAAACAAAACTAATTGCCCACTGAGGAGCTGGGCAAAGGACCTCAACAGAAGTTTCACAAGGACAGAAACCTTAATGGCCATTAAACATATGAGAAAATGTTCCCGGTCATTAGCCATAGAGAAATGCAAATTAAAACAACAATGAGATACCACCTAATGCCTTCAAAGATAGCCTAATTAAAAAAATCAGAAAGCAACAAGTGTTGGAGGGGCTGTGGTGAGTTAGGAACTCTCATCCACTGCTGCTGAACCTGTAGGTATGTACAGCCTCTATGGAAATCGATTTGGCGATTTCTAAAACAGATGGAAATTGAGCTTCCATATGATCCAGCAATCCCCCTACTGGGCATATACCCAGAAGAGGCAAGAAACAAACCACAGCCAGACATCTGTGCTCCAATGTTCATAGCGGCACAGTTCACAATTGCAAGGAGCAGGAAACAACCCAAATTTCCATCAACAGATGATTGGATTAAAAATACAGTACATACCTACAATGCTGTACTACATATTACTAAAAAAGCAGTGATGAACGCATGAAGCATATAGTCACATAGGAAGAACTGGAGGAAATCATGCTAAGCGATGTAAGCCAAGCACAAAAGGACAAGTACAACACGAGTCCGCTGAGGTAAGCTTTAAAAAGAAAATGCAAAATGGGCACAGGGAAAAAGCTACTGCACACAAACATTCCTGGGGTGAGGTCCAGGTAGTATGGCAGGGATACATATGGTAGCCAACTAAAAAAGGGCGGGGGGAAATGACATGGTTAGCAGGGGAACAGGACACTAATCCACCCAAGGGGCTGTACAGACAGGAACTGGAAACACAGGGAATCCAGGACAGATGATCACTTCTGGACCAGTGGTGAGAGTGGTGATACCGGGAGGGTAGAGGGAAGGTGGGGTAGAAAGGGGGAACCAATTACAAGGATCTACATCTAACCTCCTCCCTGGAGGATGAACAACAGAAAAGTCGATGAAGGGAGGCATCAGACAGTGTAAGATATGACAAAATAATAATAATAATTTATAGATTATCAAGGGTTCATGGGGGGTGGGGCAGGGTATGAGGGGAAAAAATGAGGAGCTGATACCAAGGGCTCAAGTAGAAAGCAAATGTTTTGCGAGTGATGAGGGCAACGGATATACAAATGTGCTTGACACAGTGGATGTACGTATGGATTGTGATAAGAGTTGTATGAGCCTCCAATAAAATGATTTTTTAAAAAGAAAAGAAGAGCAAATGCTGACTTTTCCAGAAGAAAAGGCTCCAGGAAAGGTTGGAAAAGTGTGAGAGAAAGAAGAAAAGGGTACGTGATGGAAACAAGAAGGCAGGAGGGAGAGGATGGGAAAGCGTAAGAACAGGGACATCTGAAAAGCCTTCAGTGACGTGAGAAAGACATGGCCATCAACAAGTCGTCTGGTCTATTCCTCAGATACTTAGGATTATGTAAAAAGATTCCTCCTTGGCCCCAGTGTACCCCGTCTCTTCCACAGACCCCAGGGCCTCAATCCATCACTACCAGAACCCATGTCACCAACATAAGATATCAGGTCTTCTCACCCCATAAAGGGGGTCCTGTGAGGTGAAAAGGTTTGCCAGGATCCTTTTGAGGTTTTGCAAACCCCAAACAACACAAAGTGGGGCAATTGCTCAACCAAATACCATTGCCTGGGGTAAACACGGGCCAGCTGTTGAACAGCTGGGCCACCTCAGCACCCCGTGCCGGGGAGGGGAGGGCAGAGCTATAATTCAACAAGATAAAGAAGAGCCCCAGGCAAGAAATGCACACTGCACGCAGCTGCAGAGTCCGGCAAAACCTCCGTCTGGCTGGTCTCTGTCTTCCCAGTTTTATTATAAATACAGCCCTATAAAAAATAAGTACCACTCGACTTTTGTATAACACTTTATAAATTAAGCATTTTCCATGCATTCTATTATCTCATTTGCTCGTTAGCATTTTAAGTTGCTTAAACAAAAACCAAACCCAGTGCTGGCAAGTCCATTCCGAGTCCTAGTCCTTAGAGAACAGGGTCAGATTGCTACAAGGGGTTGGTCGATTTGAACCTCTGACCTTTCACTTAGCAGCGGAGTGCCTAACCACTGCAACTCTAGGGCTTAGAAATAAAGAAAGGAGTCCTGGTAGCATAGTGGCTTCTTGTTGGGCTGCTTACCACAAGGTCAGCAGTTCAAAACTACCAACAGTTCCACTGGAGAAAGATAAGACTTTCTACTCCTGGGAAGAATTACACTGCTGGAAATCCACAGGGCTAGTTCTACCCTGTCCTACAGGGTCACGATGAGTCAGAATTAACTCGGTGGCAGCAAGTTTGGATTTGGGTTAGAGGAATTTACTCCAAGGCATATAGTTTCCACAAAGGATCTTACAAATGCAGCATGCTCAACACACACTCTTCACCTTTGTCTAAAGCAGTGTTGATTCTCTGGACAATTGTAGGTTTTCACATCTACCCTGCCCCCCCAAGCATCTCCAAGGTTAGGAGTCTTTGTTCGTCTTTCCCCTTGTCTTTGAAAAGGCATCGTTGTACCTGTAGCTTGCCTCTCCATCTTCTTTTCTCACACCAGCTGAGCCAACTGTCACTGAGTACTTTCACACCCGTTAAGACAATTAGAGGCTGTGTTGAGACAAGATTAGGTGTTGCCGACTCAAGTCCTCCTGGGGCTGCCTTTCTGTCTTAAATATTGAGTTCTTTCCTTGCTAGGAGACCGTGGGAAAGCTATGCAGTCTCTCTCTGCTTCAGCTCAGTTTAGCTGTAAAATGAGAGTGACAGTAGAATGGACATCCTAGGCGTTTGGTGATGACACTAGTTCTAGACGCATGGAGGGAATGCCCAGGAATTTATTTCTCCACTGAACTTTCAGGCTTTTCTCACTAAGCTGTAGTAAGTGGAGTGAGAAGAACACTTTCATTGTGGAATCACAACACCTGTGCTTTGACTGGAAACAGAACCATGGGAATGAGTTCAGCTTCAGACCTGAAGAATGACCAAGAGCTATAGTCCTGGGCGTCCACTAGTCTCCATCAGACCTGTGAGCTGGGCTTCTTTTTACTACTGAGTTTTGTTCCACATTTACCTTCCACTGTATCCAAGACTCTACTGTGATTCCTTACTGAGTGCCCAACAGTAATAGTCAGGTAACAACTAGTTCTTTTTGTCTCCGGGTCGTAGAGACTAAGATTTGAGTGGTCCATTACTCCTCAGGATTAATTGCTCCTGTGTCTCTTTAATTTTTTCATTCTTCCTTGATCCAGATGGGGAAAAAATTAATCATAGCACCTTTGATGGCCTCTCAAACTTTTAAGATCTCAAAGGTTTACTCAGAAGAAAGCAAGGGGTCATTAAAAAGACATGGAAGAAGCACACCAGCCTATGTGATTATGAGGTGTCCATGGGATCATGTATCAGGCATCTAAGACCCAGAACAAAATCATACCCAATGTGAAGGGGGGTGGGGGCATGGAATGGAGACCCAAAACCCATCTGTAGACAATTGGACATCCCCTCACAGAAGGGTTACAGGGAAGAGATGAGCCAATCAGGGTGTGGTATAGTACCAATGAAACACACAACTTTCCTCTAGTTCTTTACTGCTTCCTTCCCCCCACTATCATTACCTCAATTCTGCCTTACAAATCAGATTAGACCAGAATACGCACACTGCTACAGATAAGAGCCTGCAACCCAGTGAATCCAGGATAGATAAACCCCTTGAGGCCAACAATGAGCAGAGAGATGCCAGGAAGATGGGGGGATTAGAGGTGGTGGAGAAAGGGGAAATCAACCACAAGGATCAATATATAACCCCCTCCCAGGGGGACGAACAACAGAAGGGTGGATGAAGGACTACAGAGGATGATATAAGGTATGAAAAGAATAATCTATAACTTATAAAGGGTTCAAGAGGGAGGGTGGGTCGGGGAGTGAGGGGGAAAATGATGAGCTGATATAAAGGTCTCATGTTGCAGGAGAATGCTTTGAAGATGATGACGGCAGTACATGTACGGGTGTGCTTGACACAGTGGATTATGTATGGATTATGATAAGAGATGGAAGAGCCCCCAATAAAAGTATTTAATAATAATTTTTAAAAGAAAGTGGCAAGGCGATGCCAGGGCATAGATATTCCGGTTCTTTTTATCTGCATTGCCTCAAGCTGTAGGCACACAGGAATCTGACTTACCAAACATTTTGCTGCGGCAGTGCGAGAGTCACTAGATTTTGTGTCTGCAATAGTTCTGTGTACTGTATTTCTACAGTCACACTTCCAATCCCATGTCCAGTGTTTTTAGGTGTTTGTTGTGACAGCATTCCATTATTGAGTATGGTTGGCCTCTGCTACAGATTTGAATGACAAGGAAAAGTCAGCCAAAAGAAGGCAGGAAAAAAAAAACACCAAATCCCCAAACCACTTGTAGAAAGGTGTAGGCCTGGGAACATAGTTAGTCCTACAAACAGAAAGAAATGTTATGGATGACGAGTGGGAAAATGGTGGAGTGGTAAGAGATGAGAGCGCAATGGTAGAATCTGTAGGGCCCCAGGAAGGAAATATACATTTTATTCTAAGAGCCATGGCAGTCATTGATGTGCTTTAATTTAGAAAGGAAGTGTTTGTTTAGGCAGAAAAAAATCTCATTATTCCGAGTATGGTGGAGGAAAGAGATCACAAGGAAACAAAAGCAAGAGCAGGAAGTTCTGTAAGAAGTTCATATAATTATGTTCGTTTGTATATTTAAGATCATTTGGTACATGAAAGCCAAGAGAGATAAACAACTTCAGAAACAGTAACAGGAGTAATGGTTCCCTGAGGGTGTGGGAAGTAGGGTGGCAGGGAATAGGGAGTGAGTAACACTGATGACTGTCTAACCCCCCTTGATGGCATCAAACGACAAAACTGTATGTGAAGGGATATACTGGATGGTGTAAAACATGGAGAAAAAAAAACTATTATAGGAAAAAAGTAAATAAGGGCTCCTGGAGGGTAGGGTGGGGAGGAAGGGGATAAAGGAGAGATGATATCAAGGAGAAAGAAAATATTTTGACACTGATTGTGGTAGCAATTGTGCAGTACTGCTTGATGTGATTGCACTAGGGAATGTCATGATATCTGCAAGAGCTCCCAATAAAATGAATAATAATGTTTGAAAAAGACAGGCAGAAAGAAAAGATCAAAATGGATGTCAGGAGAGACTTAAACTTGCTCTTAATCACTGAGTAGCTAAAGCAACTGGAAGACACGATGACGTCAAAGAGCTGAGTAAAAAAATTCATGGGGCAGGCAAACAAGCGATCATCTATCTCAGAAGCAACAAAGTCCACATGGAAGAAGCACACCAGCCTGTGCGATCATGAGGTGTCAAAGGGATCAAGGATCAGGTATCATCAGAACAAAAAATCATAATTGTGAAGGAGGTGGGGAGTGTGTAGTGGAGACCCAAAGCCCATTTGTAGGCCACTGGACATCCCCTTACAGAAGGGTCGTGGGGAGGAGACGAGTCAGTCAGGGTGCAATACAGCAATGATAAAACATACAACTTTCCTCTAGTTCCTAATTGCTTCCTCCCCACCCCCACTATCATGATTCCAACTCTACCTTACAAATCTGGCTAGACCAGAGGATGTACACTGGTACAGATAGGAACTGGAAACACAGGGAATCCAAGGGGGATGATCCCTTCAGGACCAATGGTGTGAGTGGCAATACTGGGAGGGTGGAGGGAGGGTGGGTTGGAAAGGGGGAACCGATTACAAGGATCTACATATAACCTCCTCCCTAGGGGACGGACAACAGAAAAGTGGGTCAAGGGAGACGTCGGACAGGGAAAACTATGACAAAATAATAATTTATAAATTACCAAGGGTTCATGAGGGAGGGAGGAACAGGGAGTGAGGGGAAAAATGAGGAGCTGATGCCAAGGGCTTAAGTGGAGAGGAAATGTTTTGAGAATGATGGGGGCAATGCATGTAGTAATGCGCTTTATACAGTTGGTGTATGTGTTGACTGTGGTAAGATTTGTATGAGCCCCAATAAAATGCTTAAAAAATTCATAGGGCAGCTAGAGAAGGCAAAGTGAAATACTGTAATGGAATGGGCAAAGATCTAGAGTTAGAAAACAAAAAAGGAAGAACACACTCAGCATATCTGAAACAGAAAGAACTCAGGACAATGTAAGCCTCACATTGCAATATTAAAGGATTCTATGGTCAAAATATTCAATGATGTAAGAAGCATCAAACATTTCAAGAGGCAGCATATGATCAAGAACCAGTGGCTCTGATGGAAGAAGTCCAAGCCTCACTTAAGGCATTAGCCAAAAATGAGGCTTCAGGAATGGATGGGACACCAACTGAAATGCTTCAGCAAGCGGATGAAGCACTGGAAGCATGCGCTCATATACTCCAAGAAATTCGGAAAACAGTTACTTGGCCAACCGACTGGATGAAATTCATATTTGTTCCCATTCCACATAAAGGTTACCCAACCTCATGCTCAAATTATAGAACAACATCACTGATATCACACGCATGTAAAATTTTTTCCAATGACCATTCAACAGCGATTGCAATAGTCCATGGACAGGAAGCTGCCAGAGGTTCAGGCCAGATTCAGAAGAAGATATGGAACAAGGGATATCATTGCTGATGTCAGATGGATCTTGTCTGAGGGCAGAGAACACCAGAAAGGTGTTTACTTGTGCTGTATTGACTATTCAAAAGCATTGGTCTGTGTGGCTCACAACAAACTGCAGATAGCCTTGAGAAGAATGGGAATTCTAGAATATTTCAGTGTGGACATGTGAAACTTGTACATGGACCAAGGGACAGATGTGAAAACAGAACAAAAGAATACTGCATGGTTTAAAATCCGAGAAGGTTTGTGTCAAGGTTACTTATTTGATCTGTATACTGTACTGAGCAAATAATCAGAGAAGTGGATTATATGAAGCAAAATGCAGAATCAGGATCAGAGGAAAGTTTATTAACAATCTTTGATATACAGATGACACAATCTTGCTTGCTGAAAATGAGGAAGACTTGAGGCACTTGCTGATGAAGATCAAGGACTGCCATCTTCATTATGGATTACAACTTAATGTAGAGAAAACAAAAATCCTCACCGGTGGGTCAAAACTGACCTCATGCTCAATGGACAAAAGAATGAAGTTGTTAAGGATTTCATCTGGCTTGGACGCACCATCAGGGCAGTGGTCCAATAACGCATTGCATTGAGTAAGTCTGCTGCACAAGACCTCTCTCACGTATTGGAAAATGAAAATATTGCTTTGAAGACCAAAGTGTGCTTGACCCAAGGCATGGTATTTTCCATGGCCTCATATGCATGTGAAAGTTGAACATTGAATAAGGAAGACTGAAGAAGAATCGATGCATTTGAATTATGATCCTGACAAAGAATAGTGAAAATCTCACGACATGTCAAAGAACAAGCAAATCTGTCTTGGAAGGAGCACAGAGTGAATGCTCCTTAGAGGCAAGGACCACGATACCAGTCTCATGTATTCTGGGCATGTTATCAGGATAAGCTCGTCTGCATGTGATGCTTGGCAAAGTAGAGGGGACCATGAAAAAGAAGACACTTGATGAGATGGGTTTACATGGTGGCTGCAGAAACGGGCTCAAACATAAGAGCAATTGTGAGGATGGACCAGGCAGGACCAGGCAGGACCAGGCAGTGTCTAATTCTGTGGTCCATTAGGGTCATTACGAATTAGAACTGACTTGATAGCATCTAAAATCAACACATTAATGCATATTATATATAATGTGCATAACATATAAATATTATTTTCTATTATACTAAGGCACATTCATTGCTGATAGTGTGGGACTGTGTATAGTTGTGTTAGGGTTTGCTGTAACTTTGGTTCACTCGTCTGAGTGTTCCTTTGCTTTAGTGACACGGTGCTTGTCATGTTCTTTTTTTAGGGGCTCATACAACTCTTATCACAATCCATACAGACATCAATTGTGTAAAGCACATCTGTACATTCATTGCCCTCATCATTCTCAAAACATTTGCTCTCCACCTAAGCCCCTGGCATCAGCTCTTCATCTTCCCCCCTCCCTCCCTGCTCCCCCTCCCTCATGAACCCTTGATAATTTATAATTTATTATTTTGTCATATCTTACACTGTCAGATGTCTCCCTTCACCCACTTTTCTGTTGGCTGTCCCCAAGGGAGGAGGTTATATGTAGATCCTTGTAACCAGTTCGCTCTTTCCACTCCACCCGGTATCGTCTCTCTCACCACTGGTCCTGAAGGGATCATCCGCCCTGCATTCCCTGTGTTTCCAGTTCCTATCTGTACCAGTGTACACCCTCTGGTCTAGCCAGACTTGCAAGAGAAAGTTGGGATCACGATAGTGGGGGTTGGGAAGAAGCATTTAGAAACTAGAGGAAAGTTGTATGTTTCATCATTGCTACATCGCACCCTGATTGGCTCGTCTCCTCCCCACGACCCTTCTGTAAGGGGATGTCCAATTGCCTACAGATGGGCTTTGGGTCTTCACCCCACACTCCCCCTCATTCACAATGATATGATTTTTTTGTTCTGATGATGCCTGATCCCTGATCCCTGATCCCTTCGACACCTCATGACCACACAGGCTGGTGTACTTCTTCCATGTGGGCTTTGTTGCTTCTGAGCTAGATGGCCACTTGTTTGCCTTCAAGCCTTTAAGACCCCAGATGCTATATCTTTTGGTAGCCGGGCACCATCATCTTTATTCACCACATTTGCTTATGCACCCACTTTGTCATCAGCGATTGTGTCGGGAGGGTGAGCATCATGGAATGCCAGTTTAATAGAATAAAGGCTAGTCACTTTCTTATTGTTTGTTGCCTTTCCCTCTTCTCAAATTAATCTATGTCTATTACCTGGTCAATGATTTCCCCTCTCCTTATCTCTCATCCCTGGTACCCATCAATATTTCCCCTCTGTGTGTCATCCTTGCATTGACCATTTTTAAGATAAGATGTCTCCCAATACTTATTTGGTTTTTTTGGTGTGATTTATTTATTTCATTCAGCATCATGCCCCCAGATGAACCCACATGATGAGGTGTTTCTTGAGTTCTTTTTTGTTTGTTTTATTGATTTGGTTTTTTTTTTGTTTCTTGAGTTCTCTGTTTTTCTTTACGTTTGCATAATACTCTATGTGGGTAGCACCATGGTTTGTGTGTACATACCTCCACTGATGGGCACTTAGGTTGTTCCCATCTTTTTGCTACTGAAAACAATGCTGCTGTGAACATGAGTGTAGGTACATCTCTCTGGGTTCCAGCTCTTATTTTTTTAAGGATATGTACCTTAAAATGAGGCTGCTAGATCCAATGGTATTTCTATTTCCAACTATTTAAGAAAATGCCATACTATTTGCATCATTTGATAGTTCCATCAGGAGTACATGAGTGTTCCAATCTTTCCATACCCATACGACATTTGTTATTTTCTGTCTTACTGAACTTTACTGTCTGACTAGGATTAGATGATGGCTCCCCTTGGTTGATTTGCATCTCTCTAATGCAGCGGGTCTCCACCTATGGGCTGCGACCTCTTTGCGGGTTGAATGACCCTTTCACAGGGTTTGCCCGATTCATAACAGGAGCAAAATTACAGTTATGAAGTAGCAACAAAAATAAGTTTATGATTGAGGGTCACCACAACACGAGAAACTGTATTAAAGGGCCGAGGCATTAGGAGGGTTGAGAACCACTGTTCTAATGGGTAATGATCACAAGTATTTCTTCATGTGTTGTTTTCTGCTTTAGTGTCTTCTTCGGGGGAAGTGTCTGTTCATGTCCTCAGTCCATTTTTTAATTGATTTGTTTGTCTTCTGTTGGGGAATTAAAGTTTTTTATAAATTTTTGTAATTAGTCCCTTCTTGGATATGTTATTATTGCCAAATGTTCCTTTTTTTATAGTCTTGGAGAAGTCTTTTTGACACATTTAAGTGTTTAATTTATAGGAGGTCCTAATAATCTAGTTTATTTTATGCTGTGTGTGCATCTTTTTGTTATGTTCAACAGTTGAGTCATGCCACAAATTAAGGTTCCTAAGTTCAAAGACATTACAGTAAAATTTAAGGCCATAAAGATCTTTAAAGAGAAAAAAAGGGCAAACTTAATTCCAGTGTTTAGCTCCTTGGAGCAGACATTTCCTAGCCTTACTTAGTGCCTTCAAACAATTGAGAGAATATAAATTTTCTGTGGTTATCCTTCAGTGTGCTTGTCAGGATCAGATGAAATGTGTGTAGCAGTGTTCTACAAACCAGACGTGACATGCTAACACAATTTTAAAATTTTATTTTATTATTTTAATAGTTAGTGGCTCTTACAGCTCTTATAACAATCCATACATCAATTGTATCAAGCATATTTGTATATATGTTGCCCTCATCATTTCCAAAAACATCTTTCTTTTCTTTCTCTTTCTTTCTTTCTTTCTTTCTTTCTTTCTTTCTTTCTTTCTTTCTTTCTTTCTTTCTTTCTTTCTTTCAACATTTTCTTTCTACTTGTGCCCTTGGCATCAGTTCCTCATTTTTTCCCCTTCCTTCCCAACCCTCCCACCTTTGTGAACTCTTGATAATTTATAAATTATTTTCATTTACATATTTTACACTATCTGATGTCTTCCTTAACCCACACTTGTTGTTTGTCCCCCTCAGAGGTAGGGGTTGGTGTTGTATGTATATCATTGTGTACGGTTCCCCCTCTCTCCCCCTACCCCCTTACTTTCCTCCTACCCTAATGGTATCACTACTCTCATTATTGGTCCTGATGGGTTTATATATCCTGGATTCTGTGTGTCAAGAGCTCTTAACTGCACCAGTGTACGTTCTCTGGTCTAGCCATACTTGTAAGGTAGTACTGGGGTCATGGTAGGGTGGGGCAGTTGGGGAAGCATTAAAGAACTAGAGGAGTGTGTGTGTTTCATCAGTGCTGTAGTGCACCCTGACTGGCTCTTCCCTTCCTTGTGACTTCTCTGTGAGGGGATGTCCAATTGTCTACAGATGGGCTTTGGGTTTCTACTCCAACCCTCCTCATTCACATAGAAATGGTTGTTTGTTTTGGGTCTTTTAATGCCTGATACCTGATCCTGTTGACACCTCGTGATCACACAGGTTGGGGTGTTTCTTTCATGTGGGCTTTGTTGCTTCCCTGCTAGATAGCTGCCCATTGAACTTCAAGCCCTTACAGATGCTACCTCTTATAATAGCCGGGCACCATCAGCTTTCCTCACCACATTAGCTTATGCACCCATTCTGTCCTCAGAGATTATGCTGGGAAGGTGAGCCCCACAGAATGCCAGATTATTAGAACAAAGTGTTCTTGCATTGAGGGAGGAGTTAAGTAGGGGCCCAATGTCCATCTGCTACCTTCATACTTAACCTATGAATATATACACATAGACCTATATTTCTCTTGTTATATATGAATATATTTACATATGTACATGCCTATGTTTATACCTCTATAAATGTCTTTTGCCTCCTAGTTCTTTTCTCTATTTCCTTTTACTTTCCTCCTGTCCCATTATCATGGTCAACCTTCATTCAGCTCTCTGTGGTTCCTCTGGGCTACATTACACTTGATTGAACCCCACCAGGCATTCCATGCCCTTCTCGCCATCGATTTTACATCTCTTGTTGTTCCCTTGTCCCTGAGTTCGGCCCATACAATTTTAAGACACTCCCGAGGATAGTATTGTATTGCCTTATTTATTGAGTTTAATTTTCTGTGACTTCTCAGACATCTTAGTTTGTTGTGCTATGGCCTATGTGTTGCTATGCCACTAATATTTCAAATACCATCACGCAGGGGCACCTACGGGGGACCACAGACTATAAAGAAAGGCGTAAATATCTGTTTCTTTAAATTAGCCAAAGAGAACCTGTGGATCACATGATATTGTCTGGCTTTGGACATGTTGCCAGGCGTGATCAGAGGCTAGAATGTCACGTTTGGTGGCAAAGAGACCTAAAAATGGGGGAAGAAATCTTCATGGAGACGGAGTGGCACCATAGCTACTAGGAGGGACTGAAAACATGCTGTAATTGTGAGAATGTCACAAGATTGGGCAGCATTTTGTTTGGCTGTATATCTGGTCACTGCATCAATTGGAATCAAGTTGATGGCACTGGCCAACAACAAAAGCAGTCTCTTAAGCAGCATGTATTTTAAAGTGCTTCTCTGTAAGGACACTAACATGTGCAGTGTAAGGATATGTTTCCTCGTCCACCATCTGTCTGTCAGGGTGTCAAGCTGCTGTGATGCTGGAAGCTATGTCATTGGTATTTCAAACACAGCAGAGGCCTATTAACCCCAGGGCCCATTGGTAGTTTCCATGCATTCCCCTGGTTCCATTAGGATCTCGTTTTCTCCTCAGTGAAAACCTTCCTTCTCGGCAACCAGTTAACAACAGACTTTGAATTTGGCTTCCCATGCCATCTACTCTGCTTTCTTATGACTTTAAAGCTAGAAAGCATGATACCCCTGAGATGGATTTGAAGTGGCTGTCTACTGGCCCTCCTTCTGGGCCCTTCTTTTGTTCAGGGAGAGATGTGCACAATCTCCCCACTCTAAGCTCACCCCACAGAAACACGCTTCCTCTTGTGCTAAACCTGACCGCTGCTTTGAGGCTGTCCCTCTGTTGTGGGGACCTTGACTATTTCCTCTGAAAGAGAGCCTGGACCGAAAATTAAGTCAGGTGTCTTGTTTTCTCTTTCTTTCTTCCTCCTTTTTTTTTTTAAAGGTGCCTTGTTTTCTAAGACCCATTCTCAACAACAGTTCAGAGAATCTCCTTTAAAAACAAAACAAAATATTTGACTTCTTTTTGCTTCTTCTTGAAAGCAAGCTCCAAGGACTCTCCCTTAAGCCCTTAGAGCAGAACCCCTGGCCCTTTCCGGAAATGGTTCAACCTGGTGGTCAAGTGCAGGGACTCAGCCAGGCCAATGGCTTGAGTTGCAACTTTGGCTTTCGTGACCTTGGGAAAAGTGATTTAATCTCTGTGCCTTCATTTTCTTTTCTTTGCAATGTATGCTACACATTGCAAACACACACACACACACACATATATAGATATAGATATCAATATATGGTTGTAGCAGCACAGGATAATGCACAAGGAACTTTCTTCCAGAAAGCAGATCCATGGACTGCCAGATATCAGGACTGGGACTTTTAGTTTCTTGCTAAGGCAGGGAATCCTTTCTTGGTGTGACCAGTAGGACTTGATATGTTCTCTAATCCAGTGTCCTTTCCCCACTTTCGATTTCTGAGTTGAGTTGATTTTTTTAAGAAGTAATTTTTAAAAATTAAATAGTTTTACTGGGGGCTCTTACACCTCTCATCTCAATCCATACATTCATCCATTGTGTCAAGCACATTTGCACATATGCTGCCATCATCATTTTAAAAACATTCTCTTCCCATTTGAGCCCCTGATATTAGCTCCCCATTTTCCTTTCTCCCCCATCACCCTCATGAACCCTCGATAAGTTATAGATTATTATTTTCATATTTTACATCATTCTCCATTACCCCTCACTGAGTGGATGTTTTTATTGAAGTTGTTCAGTTTCATCTCCAGGTTTTGATATTAGGTATCTTTTCAACAGATTCCTGTTATGAGACATGCTCCTGAGAGGGAGCTCAGCACGGTATCCAGAGAACCTGGAGTTTGCACTGGGTGGTTAAACATCAGTTTCCTTCATGTCTGATGAGGAAGTAAGTCTACATATAGAATATGAAGGCACAGAGATGCTGAGGAGCCAACAGCATCCGTGTGGCAGACAGCATTCAATAGCTTACTCCATATTTATGCCAAATTACCTTCTCTTCTGTCATTCCCAGAAATTGAAAAAACATAATTCTCAATTTCCTCTGTGATGTAGTTCTGATCAATAAACCATAGGTGGAAGTTTTAGCTTCCTGAGGAGAAAGCTCTTTTAGCCTTTCTTCATTTTCTTTGAACACCAGTACACGACCGGAAGACAATCTCTTGTAACTCCGAGGCAACCAGCAAGAAGATGAACACCAGCAGACCAAAGATGGAGGGCAGCAAGCATGTGACTGAGCCCCAATGGAACTGTGGAGTCATGGCGCCTTCTTGACCGATTTACTTCCCCATTTCTCGAAATATGAGTCAAATGATTCCCTACTTATCCAGCCATTGTTAATTGGGCTTTATTTTGCAGCTGATCGCAATCCTGGGATATATAAGAGCAAGATTATTAAAGTTAAAAAAATCTCCTGAGACATGGCTGTGGGAGAAGTAGGCTTTTGAGCAGTGAAGAACTTAGGTGATTCTAGGACCGAAACAAAAACCAATCTGTTCACAAGGGCTGTAACTTTAGAACAGGATGAGAAGTCTGATCTTTGTTGAAGAGTTGATGCAAGGCCACAGTGCTTCGTGGAAGATGGCCAAAATGACGCTTTGTGATACTAGTCCCTAAACACAGGTGTTGAACAATGGATTCGCAGAGACACACAGGCACTGAACGACCCCTAAATATGCTTCTAGCAAGTCAACAAGAAGGAGTTAAACTGAGATGCAGCTAATACCAGGCGGAAGAGGTGGCAGTCTGCTTTCATAAAACTCTCTGCAGCACATGGAGTGCGTGTCAACAGGGTTGTCTGGGGGCTTGAGGCGGCCCTCAGCAGTGAGGTTAGGAGACCCTCCCATGTGCTCCTCTTGGTCTGGGGGTGCTGCTTTCTTGAACAGTGGTATCTGCTTGGTTCTGAGACAGCCACACCAACCTGAGCTCTATCCAATTTGATCAATGTGATCCCAGGTTGAGTGTTTGGGGATAATGAACATGCTATTCTTGGTTCCTCTCTTTAGGATCCGTTTGGAAAAGTCTCAACTGTCTCTTGATGCTGTTGTTCTGGGCCATCAAGTTGGTCTGGCCCGTAGCAACAACCGAAGGAAACACTACCCTTTGGTGAGCCACCCCCACTAGTTTTGTTCCATCCTGGGGCTCATTGCTGCAGCCATGGCGTCAGTCCTTCTCTTCACAGCTCTTCCCCTCCTTCACTGCTCCTCTACTTGACCAAGCATGATTGGCCTTCTCCAGGGATTGGTCTCTCCTGACAAGATGCCCAAAGTACATAAGATGAACTCTCACCCATCTTTGCCTCCAAGGAGCACTCTGGCTGTACCTCTTCCAAGAAAGATCAGTTTGTCTTCTTACCAGTCCATGGAACCTCTCAATATTCTCTTCCAGCACCACAATTAAAATCCATTGATCCAATGTCCAAAGGATCTACTGTTTCTCTATGTAACCATGAAATGCCACTCTCGGGGCATGGTGCCACCAATGGGCCTCTTAGGTAAAGAAGCAAGGAGCGGAGAAGGGAACATGCATTTTCACTCACAAGCTCTCCCTCCTTGAATTGCTGGTTTTCTTCCCAACATCCCCGAACCAAACCCATCATGGCCAAGTCCATTCTAACTCAGGGAGTTAGTGTACAGAAGAACACTGCACCATAGGGCTTTCTTGACTAATCATTAGGAAGCAGATGGTGGAAACCTTACTTCTACAGCCTCTGTTCTGGGGTGGTTGACTCAGTTCTTGCTTCTCAACGCTGAAAGAATTCACGTGGCAGAACCACTTTTGTAAATCCAAGTAACCTTTATGAGGTAAGGGGAAGGTCTCAGTATTACAGTCTCAGAAAGTGCACACTATCCCTGGAAAGGGTGCAAGGTGCATGGTGGGGGCCTTGGGAAAAGTTGTGACAGAAAAGGAACCCAGAGCACGAAAAACCACGTGAAACGAATACCGGAAGAGGGACGTGGAACCAGTGTGTAGCGTCAAGCCTGTAGAACCAAGAGCAGGAAATCCCCAGTGGGCCGAGAATCTCATCCGCAGACCTGCAAGAGCAACCCGAACAAGAGAGTGGCCTGCCCTCAGTCTGGTATTTATTTCCTCCTATCCCCACTGGCTGGGGGCAGGGGGGGTGGAGGGTGTTTGAGGGCATTGGCCAAAATTGGCGGAGTTTAGGTGCACCTGTGTGATGCCATGTAGCCAGTTCCTAGTCTGCGTGCCCAGGTGGGTCTCCCACCTGGGCCTAGGGGGCCTGGCTCTGCACATGCCCAGTTTGGATTTTACCACAGGTGTCTGTCTACTTAGTGTGCCTGATTTCCCAGCAGCCCCTTTATTATGGCCCTGCCCACCGATTTCCACTTGTGCAGGCATTTGGGGGGAGACAGCCCCCCTTTGTGCCTAATCTAGCTAGCTGTCAGCACCACAAGATGAATTTGAGCCGACCCACTTTGGGGTTTATTATTGAGTGCAAACCATTTATGCTACTCAGGGACCTCCAAACAAACGTACATTCTTTTCTTTTTTTATTTTAAATCACTTTATGGGGGACTCGTACAACTCTTATCACAATCCAAGTACCTGTTGCTATCATTGTTCCCAAAACATTTTCTTTCTATTTTAGGCCACGGTATCAACTCCTCATTTCCCCCTCCTTCCCTCCAACCCTACATTCTGTGAATTAACACCACTTCCTTGTACTCATGGGTCATTTCCCCATTTAGCCACTCTTAGCTATCTTTGTCCAGAGTTTGTGATCCACAAGAAGCCCTGTGATCAACAGTGGCTAAATGCCTGGCTGCTAATGGGAAGATCAGCAGTTCCAACCCACCAGCTACTCCTTGGGAGAAAGATATGGCAGTCTGCTGACATAGAGAGAGCAGTTCACCCTTGTACTCTGTAACCCACCGACTCAATGACAGCAGGCTTGTTTTGGAGCTTGATGTGGCCCTTAGCAGTGAGCTCACGAGGTCCCAGCGCATGTCCCCCTAGCCTGATGGTGCTGCTTTCTTGAACACTGCTGTCTGCTACGTGGCTCTTTGGCCGTAGCTGGGCTCTAGACTTCTTCCTCATGTGGGCCCGTACTCCACTTTGCTCATCCGAGCTGACTAGGGAAACAAATTCATAGACACTTAGATGTGTATAAGAAAGAGCCTTATAAAAAGAGTAATTGTATATTAAGGAAACACCCCAGCCCAGTCCAGATCAAGTCCACAAGTTTGATATTAGCCCATATGTTTAATACCAGTCTCTAAATTCCTTTTCAGACTCACGCAACACATGTCATGCCCAAAGCAGGAAGGTCACAGGTCAGTGGTTGGAGAGTCTTGTGGATGCAGTGGAGGTGGAAGCACCTCAGTGCTGGCGTGGGTCTCCATGTGGCTCCTCCAGCTCCAGGGCTCTGGTTCTATCAGGGGTCTCCATGAGGCTTGTCAGCAAGAATATCTCACAGGGAGTGCACTTGTATCTGGCCTCTAGTGACGTCATCAAGCTGTGACCTGATTGACAGGCTAAACTCCACCCCTTCACAAGTTGACAAGAGATTATGTAACTAAGAGGAGCTGATGCAAAGGGCTTAAGTGGAGAGCAAATGCTTTGAAAATGATGGGGGCAAAGAATGTACAAAGACGTGCTTTACACACAATCATACACAATTGATGTATGTATGGATTGTGATAAGAGTTGTATGAGTCCCTAATAAAATGGTTTTAAAAAAAGAAATTATGTAACTGCCACATCCACTTTTTAATTTTTAAATCCTCTAAGGTAGGTATAGGCTTTGTCTTTTTTTCCTCAATTAACCTCCTCTGTCTTCACTCATTTCCAATGACTCTATTTAAAGTCTGTTTTCATTAATTCTTCAATTTGTGTTATTTCTGCTCCATGTTTGTAGGAAAGAGCATGTTCGGTATTGATAGTTCCTGTGAAAGGGGGAGCTAGTCTGTGATTTAAAGTCCTTGGCTTCGTGCCTCCTTTTGAGCATGTCTTTAAAAAATATTTTTAACGTGTCCTACTTCTTCCTGAAAGTATTTTGAAAAGGGAACGAGTCACCTCTCCCCTTAATGATCCCTTTAACATTTTAAATTTCTTTCCTGTTCCAATAGGAATTTGCCTATGCTCTATTTGATGTTGCCAAGTTTTGAAGATTTTGCAAATTCCATTTTGCTCAGGAGGAGAATCATGGTCACCGCCCATGCTTCTGAGCTCTGAACTCTGGGCCAATTGCTTAGCTTGGGGGCAGGGGGAGGGCTCCATTTTTTATTTTCTATTTTTTTATGTACAACAATAAGACTGTTTACTGAAAGGCATAAGACTGGATGAAACAATTTCATCTTGACTGCTTAACAGCTGAAATTCTATAATCAGGAACGAGTTGGCTATTGCTTTGTTCCTTTTTTAATTTAAAAATTATTGTATTTATTGATGGATTAATCTTGCTCTTTTCATTAGTCCATTTCTCTCTTACTTTTCTTTAACTATGTTTATGTCAGATTAGCGGATCATAAAGTTTGTAAATGTCGTGGGGATCAAATACCCCTCCTATGCATTTGGCTTCCTTGTTCGCACACATATTCAATAAACCTTAAGCCCTGTATCCTTTTTTTAACGGCACCCCCCGCCCCCCAGTGGTGAAGAGCACACCGAGCTAACTAATTGCTTCCAATTGCAGAGCTGTTGGGTCCATCGAATAGTGGAGCGGAGGCCAGGTTTTCCCCAGGCAACGTTTCTGTTCAATGTGGAGCCTCTCCAGCTGGTGATGTTTGCTCTGGTACTTGCGCTCAGTTCGCGCTTGCACAGTAAACAGCAACAGAGACAGACCTGTCTGACCTCCCCTGCTCTCCCTATTGCCAAGAGGCAAGTGGTGGACAAGCCTCCATGGTCCATCCTTCTTTAGCTATTTTGATACCAATGGTTCCTCCCACGCCACTGGACACCTATGCTGGGTTTGATAGTTCATTGCCATGGCCACAGGGAACTCAGACAACATTCACTGGTAAGGGGGTTTCTTAGGGAAGGCAGTAGGTTACCACACGTCAGGATCAGCAAACCGTAAGGATACAGTCATTGGTCTCAGCCAGCAGTAAGTCTCTCTTCAGTTCTCAGCCCTTCAGCACATGGTCCCTTGGCCTTTGCCTCCATGGGAAGTTAGCTCACCTTCTGCTCTGTCCCACAATTCCATAGGCCCAGACCAGAGGAAAAGATGGCACCCTACGGTCTTGGCGCTGCTTCTTCAAGTCTCTGATGCACACCGTCTCTACAGCCTCTGCCAATTCAGACAGAGATCTAGGTATTTTCTTCCAAGGTCCTCGGGCTTTCTTCTTCTGTGGCTGCTTCAAAGATGGCTCACCCTTACAACCGGCGGCATGGTAATGAAGACCGACCAATGTCCTCTATTACTGTTACCCATGCCCTATCTGCATAATACCACCCCAAGCATTTGGCGGGAGTTACAGAGACTGGGAAAGAAGCCATCTTCAGGAAATTCACCACCCCCTTCTGATTTGTCTGTCTGAAGACTGTCCATGAAGTAGGGTGATTCTGTACTTCTTTCCTGTCACTCCACTTCCTTCTCCCCACTCGCCTCTCCTCAAAGTTAGCGTAGAACGTGGCCTCCCTCTTTTTATTGGCTGCATAATATTCCTCTGTGTGGCTGTACTATAATATAATCATAATCACTCTCCTAATAAGGAAGCAATTAGGTTATTTTCAATATTTAAAAATAAATGATGCTGCAATATTTAAAAGATATTTTAAAAATTTTTCAAAATAAATAATACTGCAATAAATGTGCTGACACATCTATTATTCCATAATTCTTCTATACATATATTAAATAATTGTTGCAGGATATAATTATTTCTGTCAACCATCCTGCCAGAAGAAAGACTGCTGGCACCTAGGGACTGCTCATTCATGGTTTAATAGCAATCAAGTCTTATATCCGTGCTTTATTTCTTTTTAAAAAGATTTAGCTCTGTCCCTGGTCCTCATTCATACCAACTGAGGCCCTCTCTTTTCATTTAAATTGGGCAATTTTTCCCTCTTAAAATAGATCTATCTTTCCTTTGATGCATAAATTCTATTTCTAGAAATGTACTTAAGAGAAATCATTAATGACGAGTGCTTTTATCGGTTATATTAGTATAATGACTAAGTGCCTATTATATACCAGATATGGTACATTGTTGTTGCAGTCAGGTGCTGTTAGGTTGGTGCTAAAGCCTAGTAACCAAGTGTGAGACAGAACCCAACTGCTGCCTGGTTTGAGCATCCTCACAATAGTTGCTATGTTTGAGCCTATTGTTGCAGCCAGGGTGTCAATCCATCTTGTGAAAGGCCTTCATGAACTTCCTACCATACGAAGGCAGTAGAGATATGTGAGAAATGGCCCAACAGCCAACAATAAGTAAGAGGTACCTCATTCTGATATATTTGTTAAACAAATATATGTAACTAGTAAGACTGAGTCATCCAGATGTATTTCTTGTTATCTCTGTGACAAGATACTAATGGAATGCTGGGTTGTTCCAAGAGCATATTGCAAAATAGTATGGTGAGAATCGCTGTTTGTTTAAAGAAAAGTAGGCTAACTCAGTTCCTTCAATTTTCACAGAAGAGTTAGAACCTTTGGAAGGTTATCTTTGGGTTTCTGGGATTGAGAGTACAGTTTAATATTATCTTTGCATTCAATTTATATCTTGTTTCCCCCCCCCAAATCATCATATCTCTTTGTAATAAGATTAAAGATAAGCCTCAGTTGTGTAAATATTGATAGTATGTTTCTTTAAAGCCACCTCACACCTCCACCCCCCCAAAAAAAATCCCTCCAGGGGACTAGACTTCAACCCAGTGCTCCAAGATGTGAATACAACATGCCGGCATGGAGTAGGGAACCAGTGGAGAGGTCTGAGGGGCTAGCCCCAATCCCAACTATGTGGACACCTGTCCCTCCCCCCAGAAGAATTTATTTCAGAAGACAGCATTGAATCTGCAGCTCTGGGAGAGGGACATGTCTGATCAGAGCACATGGGAGCAAATGAAGTGGGAGGAAGAGAGAGTGGAGCACATCTGGCCCACCAAGCCTTGAGGACGATATTCCCGCTCAGAGCAGCCAATCCATAGAGAAGACCACATGGCTACCCCACTATGAGATGCGACATCCCTCACTAATCCATATCCCTACAGGGGACAACACTGGAGATACTGTGGGAATTCCACCCGATCTGATCCCACCACACCGAGGTAAAACACTAAGGGTGTGGAACAGAACAGCAAGGGGAACAGAGCAACGAAGTCCCCAGGGAATACCAAAAATAAACTTTGGAGCCAGGGCTTGGTGCCCCAACAGAATCGCCTGGAAAACATGCCAAAAGGCCAACAAATAGTCCTTGAACTAACAACAACCTTTTCTTTCTTGTTGTGTTTTTTTTGTCATTGGCTTGTTGTTGTTTTGCTTTGTTTCATTGCTTGATTTTACCCTGTCTTGTTTTTGTGCATGTTATTATCTCTGCAGATCTGTCTAAACAAGATGGGCTGGATGAACAATCTGGAGGAGAAAACAATGGGACCAACAGTTCTGGAGGGGCATGGGAGAGGGGGAGGTGGAGGGAAAGGAAGCCATGTTAACAAAGGGACAAGGGAACAAGTGATCCAAATCAGTGGAGGAGGGTGGAGGAGGCCTGGTAGGACATGACCAAGGGTAATGTCACTGAGAGGAATTACTGAAACCCAAATGAAGACTGAGCATGATAGTGGGACAAGAGGAAAGTCAAAGGAAATAGAGGAAAGAGCTAGGAGGTAAAGGGCATTTATAGAGGTCTAAATACAATCATGTACATATGCAAATATATTTATATATGAGGATGTGGAAATAGATCTATGTGCATATATTTATAGGTTTAGTAGTAAGGTAGCAGATGGACATTGGGCCTCAACACAAGTACTTTCTCAATGCAAGAATACTTTGTTCTATTAAACTGGCATTCCATGATGCTCACCTTCCTGACACAATAACTGAAGACAAAGCGGGTGCATAAGCAAATGTGGTGAAGAAAACTGATGGTGCCAGGCTATCAAAAGATATAGTGTCTGGGGTCTGAAAGGCTTGAAGGTAAACAAGTGGCCATCTAGCTCAGAAGCAACAAAACCCACATGGAAGAAGCACACCAGCCTGTGAGAACACGAGGTGTTGAAGGGATCAGGTATCAGGAATCATCAGAACAAAAAAAATCATTCATTGTGAATGAGGGGGAGTGCAGGATGAAGACCCAAAGCCCATCTGTAGGCAACTCTACATCCCCTTACAGAAGGGTCGCAGGAAGGAGATGAGCCAGTCAGAGTACAGTATAGCAATGATGAAACATACAACTTTCCTCTAGTTCTTAGATGTTTCCTCCCCACCCACTATCATAATCCCAATTCTAGTTTACAAATCTGGCTAGACCAGAGGATTTACACTGGTACAGGTAGGAACTGGAAACACAGGGACTCCAGGATGGATGATCCCTTCAGGACCAGTCTTGAGAGTGACGATACTGGGAGAGTGGAAGGAGGGTGGGGTGGAAAAGAGGAACCGATTACAAGGATCTATATATAACCTCCTCCCTGGGGGATGGACAACAGAAAAGTGGGTGAAGAGAGATGTTGGACATTGCAAAATATGACAAGATAATAATTCACAAATTTTCAAGGGTTCATGAGGGAGCAGGAGTGGAGAGGGAGGGGGGAAATGAGGAGCTGATACCAGGGGGTTAAGTGGAGAGCAAATGTTTTGAGAATGATAAGGGCAATGAATGTACAATTGTGCTTTATACACTTGATGTATGTATGGATTGCGATAAGAGTTGTATGAGCCCCTAATAAAATGATTTTTAAAAATCCCTCCAGATTTCTTATCCTGAATCCTAAATAATGGTCTGAGTGGCTTAAAATAAAAAAAAAAGTGTGTGTGTGGTGGGGAGGAAAGGTAAAATTTAAATGGATTTGAAGTCTTAAAAAAAGATTAAAGATAAATCTCTTTTTAAAAATTTAAAGGAAATCCAATATGGCCAGAGACTTTTTGCCTATTGGACAAAGTGGTCTGTTATTATTGAAACTCATTTGATATTTTGTCTTGCTTCTGATTTACATAAATATATACCCCCAAATCATCATTTTCTTTTTAAAAATATCATGAATATTTGCAAGTCTGCTCTTTTCTTTTAACAATCATTTTATTGGGGCCTCGTATAACTCTTATCATAATCTATACATACAACCATTGTCTTATTTTTTTAAATGCTTCTTCTCTTTCACACAGTTTGTTTTTTTGCTCAGCTCTGATTGCTTTTGAAAAGGGACTTTGGGGCTCTGACTCAGCACGTGGCCTCTCATTCTGTCTCCTGTCTGGCAGAATTTCTGTGGCTGATGGAAACACATTGCACAATCACATGCCTTTCACCAGGGCTTTGCAGTTGAGCAGTGTTCTCACATGCATAATCTTATTGAACTTTCCCCACAGGGAAATCTTTTTGTGGCAATTAGATTGTATGTCCACTTACACTTGTGTGTGGGTGGAGTCCACCCTGTCAATCATGTCAGAGTCTGATGATGCCTTCTGGGAGGTGTGGCCTTTTTATAAGAGACACACTGGGGCCCCTCGCCTTTCTCTCTTCCTGTTCACCTCCCTGCTTCCTGGGATTCTGTGTCTACCTCCAGGGGCAGTCCTATGTGGGCCATCTGAGAGCTGTTGGCACTCTGCTATGTTTCCACTGACCTTGGATGCCCTTGACTCTGCACCCACCAGCTTGTGACCTTCCTGCACCCCACTTTGCCTTCCTGCATCGTTGGCCCGCAGCTACATGAGTTTGAAGAGGGCTCCATCTAGCATCAGATCCATAGACTTAGGTTGTACTGAGCTGGGGTGCCTTCTCGATAGAAGATTACTTCTTCATATAAAGTTTGGCCTTACACATATATGAGTCTCACTGGTTTAGTGTCTCTAGACAACCCAGCCTAACCCACTTATTAACTTCAAGTTCCAGAAGACAAAAGTGAGCTTTGTGGAGTTTGACTTCATCAAGACTACCCAGTTAGTCAGTGGCAATGTTCAGGGCAAAATGCAGGTCTCCTGGATCTAAAGTCTACACTCGTCTTTTCCATTATCCAGTGCCATCTCCGAATAGACTTCTCAAAGACTCTCAAAAGTTGCATTTGTACTCCACTGAGGCAAATTCAGCCAATTTATAGTGGCCCAGTATAAGAGAGCTGCTCCCTCTACTGTAACCTTTACATCAAAGATCAGAGCTCTTTTCTTCTAAGCAGCCCCTACAGACCAGGGCTCCTTCTGAAAAATGACAACTACTCAGAGTTCAAGACGTATTCCTTTCTTGGGTGAATAGACCTTTCTCACATCTAAAACGGGGCCCAGCAAGAAGGCAACCAGGGCATCCTTGAATTACAAGGCTAGCCTTCTCCCACACTCAGGGCAGGCACAGAGCTATCCATGGTCCTGAGTCTGCCTGAGCTGAGACCAAGCTGACCACTGTGGGTCTTGCCCATCTGACTTATCCATTACTTGTCCCTTAGTACACCACTTACTCTTTTGAATCCCCCCCGACTATTCTCTCTCATGTTGCCTCTATTCCTATGCTTGTTTATCATTTCAGAGTATTTATGGATAAGTTGTGTCTACTGGACAAGAATTTTGTAAATGTGCCAGGAGAACATTGTTCCACCATAGTTGCTATCCTTGAATCCAGGAGCAAACCCAAATCCCGGATCTATGATCCAATTCTCTATTCATTCTACCTTTTTAAAAATAATTTTATAAGGGGCTCATACAACTCTTATCGCAATCCATACATACATCAATTGTGTAAAGCACATTTGTACATTCATTGCCTTCATCGTTCTCAAAACATTTGCTCTCTACCTAAGCCCCTGGCATCAGCTCCTCATTTTTCCCCTCCCTCTCCACTCCCTCCTCCCTCATGAACCCTTGATAATTTATAACTTATTAATTTGTCATATCTTGCCCTGTCCTGCATCTCCCTTCACTCACTTTTCTGTTGTCCGTCCTCCAGGGAGGAGGTCACATGTAGAGCCTTGTAATCAGTTCCGCCCTTTCTAGCCCACCCTCCCTCTACGTTCCCAGTATCGCCACTCACACTACTGGTCCTTAATGGACCATCTACTCTGGATTCCCTGTGTTTCCAGTTCCTATCTGTACCAGTGTACATCCTCTGGTCTAGCTAGATTTGTATGGCAGAATTGGGATCATGATAGTGGGGGAGGAGGAAGCATTTAGAAACTTTACTAGAAGAAAGTTGTATGTTTCATCGTTGCTACATCGCACTCTGACTGGCTCGTCTCCTCCCCAAGACCCTTCCGTAAGGGGATGTCCAGTGGCCTACAAATGGACTTTGGGTCTCCACTCTGCACCCCCCCCCTTCATTCACAATGATAAGACTTTTTGTTCTCATGATGCCTTCATTCCACCTTAAAAGTGGAAAACAACTTGCATACAATTTTTATCTTTAGTTTTCTGCATATGTGTGTCATTTGTTCCATGCCTATCTGCTTTAAGTATCTCTTAATCAGCACACTCTCTACTCAAAAACATGGTTAAGTTCCAAAGATCAGGTTGTGATTAGAAAATTGCCATTTGTAAGATTGGAGGATGACCATATCAGATCACCAAATGGATGATAATGACTACTTCATTACATAACTACCAACTTATATTATTATATAATTGGAGAACCACTAAGATTCATGGTCCAGTCATGTGGACACATAACCATAACCATCACAACCAATGTTAATCTCAGCATTTGTTACTGCCAGATTTGAAACATAATCAGATTGTAGATTTTCTGGGCTACTATCATCATTGAGAAATGCCAGATAATAAGATAGTCAACAAATAAGGAGTACATTTCTCCTTCAAGTGCTTTTTACCTTTTACCTTGGCCTTGTTTCTCTCTTTCCTGCATCTCATGCTCTCTGCAACACATTAGCCCTCAGATCATTTTTCTTGTCGTTGGTGTCGTGAGGTGCCATCAACTCAGTTCCAACTCATAGGGACCTTATGCACAACTCAACCAAACCCTGCCTGGTCCTGCACCACCCGCATATTTGTTCCTATGCTTGAACACATTGCTTCAGCCTTGGTGTCAATCCATCTCATTCAGGACCTTGTTCATTTCTGATGACGTCCCTTCTACAGCGAGTGGCGTCACCTGACAATCTGTCCAAAATATCTAAGACGCAGTCTTGCTAGCCTTGCCTCTAAAGAGCACTCTGGCCGCACTTTTTATGAGACAGGCTGGTTTATCCTTTTAGCAGTCCATGGTATTTTTTATATTCTTTCCCAGCACCACTTTCCTACTTCTGTTTTTATCAGTCTATCAATGCTTTCCAATATTCTCTTTAGTTTTAATTTGTCCAGGGTTTATCATCTATGACTACCACTAAAATTACATTTCTGGGCCCTGTCTGGCCAATTCTTATGCTTTCTCCCCTAAAAGACTGTAGAGGCCTACACCATCAATGAAGTCTGGACAAAGCATGAGGAGGGACTGACCAGAGCTGTGTCTTCCTACACCTTCCGAGCACCATTCCTCTCGTGGCTATATTTCTCTACTCCTCTGCTCCCCATTGAACTCACTGCATTTGTGACCACACTGTTTCCTCTGTTGCACTCTTTCGGTTCTTCTTCCCCTGCATGCTCTCTTTGTCCTCCACCTTGACCTAGTTTTCCTCCTTTCTTCTTTCTGAATAGCCAGCTTGAGCTGGTCTATTGTTTCCTGTAGCTGCTCACTCTTCTTTTTATTGCTTCGAGGGCACATGCAGTTTTCATCTCAGGCAATGCTATCTGTAAGGGAAAGCTACTTTGGTTCTAATAGAAAAATTGTGAGGGAAGTGAAATAGGTATTATCTTTCTTATTTTTCAGCTAAGATAATGAAAATCTACAAAAAATATGTGTCCAAGTTTAGCAACAGAGTTGGTGCTGGAAATTTTTTCCTAAAGCGTTGCAATTCTGTAACTACAAAGGTGAATAGGATGATATTGCTACTAACCATAGAAACTTTTATTAAATAAAAATATTGAAATTCAAAGCTATTTGGGGGTCATATTCTCCATCTAGGCCTATAACTTTTGGAGGCTGGGTTTTCATCTCTCTGTCCCTTCCCCAAAGAATCCTGTGTTCTTTGATCATAGCCCTGATATAAGAACAATGAGTTACTGGGATGTGACCCTGCTCGGGACTGGCCCTCATGAAGCGATCACTGAAGATGGAAGCACCACAGGCAAACGTGATGCAGAAATCCAATGGTGCCTTGCAATCAGAAAGAACAGCATCTGGAGTCGCTGAGGCTTGTCTCAAAACAAGCAGCCAGCTATGTGAGGCCTCCGCGAAGTCCCCATGGAAGAAAAACACCAGGCTGTGTGATCCAAGGATTATACAAAATGACATCCAAACCCAGAGAAGGGAATGTTAGCAGAATTTAAGTTCCGTACAGTTTGCAGAAGACTCTGGATGACAGTGGAAACCCAAAATCCATTTACAGATTGGATCTGCAAATTCCATTTTATGAAAAATCCATTTTATGGATTGGAGATTCAGTGAATCCCCTCTGACCACAGTCCAGGGAAGTAAAAAGCCTTAATCTCAGACAAAGAGCATTGTAAAGTGGATTCTGGCCACTGTAATTAGGCTGGAATATAACACCTTATCATTTGATCTTCCTTTCCACCCATTTGGAATGTATTCCAGTTCTTCAATATTCTCTTTTTTGATTAAAGTTTTTCTCTGTTCTTCCTCATTATTGTTGCTAGGTCTCTCTCTCTCTCTCTCTCTCTCTCTCTCTCTCTCTCTCTCTCTCTCTCTCTCTCCTTGCCCCCCGCTCCCCTCTCTTTGTGTTGTATGTTTTTCTATGTAGGGAATGAGGATGAGTAGACCTAGGGAGGTAGTAACCGGAGTAATAATGAACTGGGGGCGTGGGCGAGGAGAATTGGAGGAAATTGGGAGTCAACAGCACTGGGTATATGAAGGAAGAAAAGATTCTAAAGTTGATTGTAGTGATGATTGCACAATACTTCTTAATATGGTTGAACTATTGAATTGTCTGATACTTAATTCCATCTCAATAAAACCCTTTAGGATAATTAAAAAACAATTCTGTGCTTTTCTCTTTACTGAAAACTTCAATGGTTATCTTGACTTTCTCAAAGGATTCAAATTGTATTGCCTTTTAAATGTGCTTTGAGCTTCAGGAGCAAAAAGAAATCTGAAAGGACAAAAACAGGGCTGTCGGTGGGTGGCATATAGTTTCCCAAGGAAAGTCTTGTCTGACAGCCTTTGTTAGCCCCAGAAAAGGAGCAGGTACATTATCCTGATGGAAAACAAAAACCAAACCAAAAATTCCTTGGTGAAAATGCTCTGGTCTTTCAGTTTTCAATTTCTTAAAGCTTTTCCTAATAAGCCCCAATGATGGTCCTGCATCTTCTGAGAAGCTCTATCAAGATTTCCCATTTGGAATCCCACAAAAATAGACGCTAAAACATTTGAGCTGACCTTTCTGCCTTGAAACTGGCCCAGTAGATGCCCCCCTTTAGAAGCCACTGTTTTGATTGGGCCCCCTTTTTTTTGAAGGCACTCAAATGAGACTAGGGCAAACATTGCTGAGGAAAATTGTCTTCAGCCATCCAGTGACCACAGAGATTTGTTTAAACATGTTTTGTTTGGAATAAACCCAGGCATTAAACCCAGGCATACATGAACTGGAACCCCGGTTATTTATTTTTTTACTTAACCTTGTACTGAGCCAGGCACTAGAGATACAAAATCCCAAGCCAAACTCGCTGCCATTGAGTGAATTCTGAATCATAGTGACCCTGCAGAATAGAGTAGATAGATTGAACAGCTAGTTTCTAGTAGTGATGGGAAATTAAGTCATGCTAAAGTAACACAGCAGTGGGAGCTACTTTCAGAGCTCTGAACTCTAGTACGTTTACGCCTGAAGTGCTGTGAGAGCCTATTTTAACTAGGGGATGGGGAAAGCGGACCCAGCGAGACATTGCTGGATATGTGGCGCTCTGGATCGTCATTGAACGACGTCACACTTCCCATGGAAACACACTGCATGCTTGCAGAGCGGCCCCAAGTCTATGTGGCTAGGATCCCAGGTGTGGAGGTGGAGGGGTTTGCGGGTTAAGTTTAGGTGAGGCCCCATCCCCCGAGACTTCAGTGCTAAGGTTGGAGGTGAAGTGAAGTCTAAGACACTTGAATCATTAATTTATATTGTCTTCACACATGTATGTGATCAACACAGGATTCATAGTACAAATAATACTGGAGATACAGGGACAACCTAATGGAGAATTTATCGAAAATGGTGGACCAGACCGACAAGAGGCCCCGAACATGGTAGTGGCAGCCGTTCTGAGAGTTAAGTAGTTAATAAACACGCAAAGGGTTTCGCTGGAGAGAGCAGGCCTTTGTCTCCAAACAGAACAACAACAACAACAACAACAAAAGCTACATGCATTGTTTGGCTTCCTTCTGAAGTCCCTGAGTCTAAAGTTGAGCATTTACCACCTGAATCTCAGGGTCTTCCTTGTGTCTTTAACATTGTTGGTGGTGGTGGGTGGTAATGTCCATCAACACCTTATACCACTTGGGCAGTGGAATGAAGGAGTCTATTGAAAGGGTTTGTTTAAATAGAAGGGAAAGGACAGACTTGTCTCAAGCACGCATTTAGCAGCATGTGGCTAAAAATAGCCACCTGTTCCAGGTCAGATCCCAAACTAGAAGAGCTCTTCATATACCAGATTCAAAAAACATCTCTGTCACCCGGTAGCTATGGCAACAGCCCTCCCTGAACAAATGAGGAGAGATGCTTGTGAAATAGGGCTGGCCAAGGAAGTAGACACGAGAGCCTCTTCATGAACGGTGAGCCTTTCTGTTCCTCCTCTGCGTGGAAGCACCTTCTTTCCTTCCTACTTCCCAGCTCTTCTAATGTTCCGTAGCCACTCATTGGTTCTAGTTTTCTCAGAAGTAGCTTCTGGGGCAGGTTAGTTCCATTTAGATGGGCTGGACACAGAGAGTGGTAGGCTCTCAGAGAGAGGATGGGAGGCCAAATGCCTGGGAGAACACTGGAGAAGGGAATGGGTCAGAATATAATTTGTGGCTTCTTAATTTGATGCTCTCATGTTGTCTTTATCTGTGACATTCTTAACATGTGTTTACCACTTCATGTTAACAACGCTAAATGCTGTGAATCTCTCCCTTTGTTTCTATGACGTGTAAAACCCCCGAGGGCTAGAAATTCCCTTCTAGATGCACGGGAAGGCCAGCACACTCCTTCAATCATCACTGTGTTGTTTGTGTGAAGTAACAGCCTGACATTCTCTTGGGGTTCCTATTGGACTGCTAATCACAAAGTCAGTGATTCAAATCCATCCACCACCCTGTGGGAGAAAGATGAGGCAGTCTGCTCCCATGACGATTTACAGCATCAGAAACTGAGTTAGTTAATTGTGCCAACCTGGTCAATAAACGCATGTGGGGTTAATTGAAGGGCGGAAGATAAGTGCCTCAGTGAGCCTCACATTTCTAGTTCCTGGGTCTCTTGCTTTCTGGTGGTCTGACCAGGGTACAGCTGCCTTAGCAGTTCCCTGCGTCAGCTGGCAAGGCTGACTTCCTGCAAGACATCCCCAAGGAGAATCCACATGGACCTACCTCAATGCAGCCCTGGGTGCTGGAGCACCCGTGTGGAGACCCCTGCCAGCGCTGAGATGCTTATACATTCACCGACTCAGCTTTCCTCTTGCATCATTGCGTCTGTTTTGTGAGATGGAGGAGGACTTTGTGGTTTGGTGTTGGACATATGGGGTATTGTTGGACTTGTGAGCTTGGGTAGCATCAGGTTGGGATGTTTTCTTGATGTGCACTTAACCTTTATATAAAACTCTCTCTTATACATGAGTTGCTGTGGATTTGTTTCTCTAAAGTACCCAGACTAACACAGAAACTGTAGTTGGAGTCAACTCTATGGCAGTGTCTTTTTAATTTTTTATTTATTTTTGCTTGTTTAGCCAGTCTGTGGGAGAAAGATGAGGCAGTTTGCTTCCAGAAAGAGTTACAGCATCAACAAAACTCAGAACCATAAAAGAGACCAGACTTGCTGGTTAGATAGAGACTGGTGGACCTTACTCCAGTCTTGGACCCAAATTCACACCTGTGGTAGAAGAATCAACCATTTAAGAACAAAATCGGTAGCATTAACCAAGAGTAAAATTCAGAGGGCTCAAAAGGAGGAGGAAAGGAAACAGAAAGCACAGGGAGGAAGTAGAATAAATGACGGTACATCCAAGGGATTGCAATCGTATAGTTGACACAAAATGTATCCAAACAGCTGAATGAAAAACTGATGATCTGCATAGTAAGCCTTCACCTAAAGCACTGTGTGTGTGTGTGTGTGTGAGAGAGAGAGAGAGAGAGAGAGAGAGAGAGAGAGAGAGAGAGAGAGAGAGAGAGAGAGAGAGAGAGAGAGAGAGAGACAACAGCAGATTCAAAGCCTCAGAAACCCGAGGGAACAGTTCTACTCTGTTCTACAAGGTCTCTGTGAGTTGGAATTGACTTTCTAGCCATGGGTTTTAGTGGCCTTTGTCAACTCCTGGAGTCTCCTGTCTGACCAGTGGTTGAACCTCATTAAGGAAGACTGTTGTGCTGTTGTGCACATTTTCCTTGAAGACAGTTGTGACCATGTGTAAGATGACTCAAGTGTATGAGTCAACTGGAATGAAGTACTTAGGATGACTGCGGTGATAGGGGCAGACTGCTGAGGATGAATGAGAGCCAGGTGTTCCCCAGGTGCCCGGGGGCCTGAAGAAGGCAGGCATTTGTCCTTGGAGAGAAGCCTCAATTAGAGAGGAGTCAGCCCACATTCTCTGACAGCAAAGGCAGGAGCCTTCGTGGCCTTCATGAGATCTTCACTAGACAAACTCTGAAAACGGTTTTGGTTCCTTCAGAAATAGCGCTTCATAAGCACAGAGTTCTGGATTCTGGCTCTTATGACTTCTGGGAGTCCTTTTCTCCTGTTACTGTCATGACCCTCTTGCTTTCTTGTTGGAAGAAAACAAAAATTCCTGAACACCCACATTTCGGTTTCCTTCTCCATACCTAGGCCCAGCAAACACGGGCCCTTTCCCTGATGCATTAGACAAATTCTTTCTGAGTGCTATTTCAAGTCAACCATTGTGCTGTGTGCTCTATGATCCGTATCTATAAGGACCTTAGATTTGGACAAGCAAGGAGCCCTGGTGCCCTAATGAGTTACTCATTGAGCTGCTAACTGAGAGGTCAGCAGTTCAAAACCACCAGCTGTTTTCCAGGAGAAAGCTGAGGCCTTCTACTTCAGTAAAGGTTTACAGTCTCAGAAATCCGCAAGAGTCATTCTACTCTGTCCTACAGGGTTGCTCTGAGTCAGCATGGTCTCAATGGCAGTGGTTTTGTTTGGGGGGATTTAATGGGAAATCATTGTGTTATTGCTATGGTGATGATTTCCCTCCTACTTCTGGGAAGGCACTGCATGAGGTGATCTGGTGTCGTACATAGCATTTCGGGTTCTAGAGGCAGCTCTCCCAGATTCAAACTCAGCTCCACCATTTGCTGGTAGCCTTACTTTGTCATCCCTGCCACAGAAATGGTGATATGTAGTATCTCAGGCTTTCTGAGGACCCATCATTGAACTCAGATTAAATGCTATATGTGAATGAGTCCCTTTCTGGTTTTGAGGTCTATAACCCAAAGCAACTCTTTAGGACATAAGAGAGTCTTCACCAGCAAGTAGAGTCCTTGGAGTCATCACCAATAACGGTGATGATGAGAATGAAGAAAAAGTTCCAAAACCAATTCTGATGCTGATTGTACAATTCTTCTTCATGCGACTGAAATATTGCATGGTAGGATTTGTGGATTTTATGCCAATAAAACTTGAAAAAAATAACTTTTCATAACCATCATCTCATTTGGGTTCTTATTGTTTTGTGAAGGTAAGTGGAGACTGGATCTCTCATTTTATAGACAAAGAAATTTCAATTAAAAGAGTGTTCACTAGCCAGTGGGACAGGCTGGATTGAGACAAGTTCCCTTAGTAATTAGTTTTGTTTTCTATCAGGTTTTTCTATGGGGAAGTCTGATAAGATGTGAATATGTATGGAGATCCTGAAAGACCAGGCTTGAAAGCAAATCTGAGTCAGGGTAAAGGGCACTGAGCTCTCCCCTTCTTGGCTGTTGAGAAAGGGAAAATGATTTTCACTCATTACTTAATCGAAACATTCTAAAAGGAATTGAATCAAAGCTGGTGAGGGTGCAGGATAATGAGCACACTCATTTTTGTATAATGAAAATTGCAAATACAGAAAAAGATTTATGGCCATGTTGTTCATCATCACATGATTTAAATGAGACAGTTTGGAACCAACTTAAATGGTCCATCACAAGACGAGAGATGAATGAAGTGTGGAATGTCCACTTCATGATGAGATGGTATGCAGTCACTCAAAACAATGTTTAGAAGGTTTAGGATGGAAATTATTTTTTCTGTTGGGTTAATAACGCATGCCTTGTCTACCTCTTTAAAGTTGTCATTTTCTTTTCATTCACAGTTACAAATCAACAAACAAAATAGTCAACAAGAATGGTGAAAAAAGATGACAGGTTTTTCAAACCAGAAAGCTACCAAGCCCAGTTCCATAGAGTCAATTCCAGCTTCTGACGACCCTTGTGTTGCAGAATAGAACAACTCCATGAGGTTTTCTTCTCTGATCTTACAGATACAGAGTGCTAGTTCTTTAGTCTGAGGCACTGCTGGGTGGATTCGAACCCTCAACCTGTAGGTTGCGAGTCAAGTGCAAACCGTTTTCACCACTCAGGGACCTTACCATCTCTATAGCCCTCTTTTCTCTGGCAATTGATCTCAATCCCATTAGCTGGATACTTGGATACTTTACTTTATGTAGCTAACCAATAAGGTTTTCTAATTATTTCTTGATTTTTTTTTAAAGCTCAGAGAAAGGGCTTGGAAAGAGCCTGAATCCCCCAGTACCCTATCTTTTTTTTCTTTCCGGTTTTCTGATAGGTTCAGCTAGAACAAATCCTCCCCACCCTCAGGAGTAGAGTGGACCTTCTTCCCCCGCTGCACCCTATAAAACGTGCGAGTGAGAGGCAAGCATTTCCCCTCGTGTTTGTGAAGTCTGAGTAGCATGGGAGAGATGTTTATAGTTCAATACTGAACAAAGAAGGACGCACCAGATGCCAGTGTGGTTTCAATTAGCCTCCTGGATAAAAGGCCAAGAGGGAAACAGCCGCTACTGTACTCCAAGGACTTTCTGGACAGTAGGATTGTGGATATTTTTCATGTCTTCCAAAATTTCTGTAGTGGTAGTTTCTTTCCTTTGTTGTCAATAAACTCTTAGGTATGAAAAAGTTGATGGAAATCCTATTTCCTTCCTAAGAGTATTGTCTGGGCATGCCCTCAGACCCTGGCAGGCATCAATCAGGCACCTAGGAAATGCCAGTCCTCTTTCTTGCCTGAAGAGCCCTGCTGACCTACCCGCAGGGCTAGGTGTCCTCTCTCCTCGCAGAGTGGAAGAACAGCTCTGAACACTGAACCGTTGGACCCCGGGGTGGATCGCCAGGGTGCTGTTGAATCACTGTTCGGATTCAGCACATCCTCAGCTTCTATGTCAAGTCACTGCAAAACCAGCGTGCTCTTGGGTGGAGATGGCCACACCGGAGCCAGGCCTGACCAGCAGGAAGTCACTATCAGTGGGCTCCAGCCCACTCCAACCTACTGATGACTCAGTGCCACACAGACTCAGCTGGGGAAGGAGAAGTGGGTCTTGGGTGAAAGAACGGTGAAGTTCAGTGAAGGGCGAAGGCATGTGGAGACAGGGTTGACTGAGAGTGGGGCTCACAGAGGGGTGCCAGGGAAAGTAGTCATTAGAAGACTCCTTAAGCTCTGGAGAAGGGACTTGCATAGGGCAGTGATTAAAGCATTTGGCCACAAACTCAAAGGTGGGTGGTTTGAGCCCAATAGGCCCTCTGTGGGAGAAAGATTTTGCTGTCTGCCTCTGTAAACAGGGATGGCGTTGAAATAGTCACAGGAGCAGTGGGCTGTGTGCTGGGAGGCCGCTGTGAGCCAGAATTGACTAGACGGCATAAGATAAGCTTTAGTATCTTGGTTTTTGGGTTGCCCTAGACTCCTAGAAGGGAGCTCTGAGGCAAGGTTCAAGGGAAAATAGTTTGTATGGGAAGCGCGGGACGTACAGGAAGAAGAATGAGGAAGTGGAGCAGCAAAGAGAGGACTCAGAAACAACACACCGAAAACCAAACTCACCACTATGGAGTCGACACCGACTCGTCACCCTCTGGGACAGACAGAGTAGAACTGTTCCCGTGGGTTTCCGAGACTGTAACTCTGCATGGGAGTAGAAAGCCTTACCATCCTCCCAAGAAGCTGCTGGTGGTTTCGAATTGTTGACCTTGCAATTAGCAGTCCAACTGGGAACCACTAGGCTCCCAGGGCTCCCAGCCAATACAGGGTGTATTATCGAGCAGTCACTACTGAGAGCAAGCAGGGTCATCTGATGGGAAATAGTGTCAACCGCAGGACTCAGAGTTGTGTTGTCCTAGGCGTGCGGATGCTGGGGTATTTATGTGTGAACCCCTTCAGCCGCTGGTGGAGGGCTGCTCCCAGGTATGCTGATTCTTAGGCATTACTAGCCTGGAGGGCACAAGCATAGCTTTCGGTGGCTTCCAAAATCTCATCCAGTAAATAGAGTTGAAATGCTGCAGGGCACCGAAGGGTTCAGGCCCAAGGGGTGGGACTCTCCTTCAACTTTCCAGCTGCTTGGGTGGAGGGTATCATTTCCCAGACAGTAGAAGTCCATTCTGTCCTCTCTACATGGTGGCCATATACCGTATATACTTGTGAATAAGCTGAGTTTTTCAGCACAGTTTTTATGGTAAAATTAGATACCTCGGCTGATATTCGGGTTGGCTTGTACTTGAGAATATACGGCAGTTTACTGTACAAGCTGTTGTTGTTATTAGGTGCTGGTGAGTCCGTTCCCACTCATAGGGACCCTATGCACAACAGCAAGAAATACTTGCCTGGGCTGGCACCATCCTCACAATGGAGCTTATTCTACAACCCCCGTCAGTTTTAAAAGAGGGAAGGGACACTAATAAATGCTACAGTAGGACAAGAAGTATAAACAAGAACTGTCCCAAACACACAGCACTGGGTTGTGATCTTCGAGGTCCATAGTTTGAAACCACCAGTCACTCTGAGGGAGAAAGACAAGCTTTCTACTCCCAAATAGAGTTACAGTCTCAATAGCTCACAGGGGGCAGTTCCATCTTGTCCGACAGGGTCACTATGAGTTGGCTTCCACTTGAAGCTTTTGGCTTGGTCTCAAACACATTATGTCTAGTCATTCTACATCTTTGGATCTTTTCTTCTTCTGACCCACTGACTTAGCTCCATTTTGTTCTTATACTAACAGATCCATAGTAGTTAGAACAAGGAAAGAAAAAAGACAGCCAGACTGTTAATCCGAAGTGGTTCAAGTTATAACATATGAGGGGGTACCCCCCAAACACAAAAACTAGAGAAAAGCTCTTTTGGGTGGAGCTTTCGTAGTACTCATTTTTCCCACTAGTCGTTCAATTAAGAGGGCTAGGATGATGTAGGATACCTATTGGCTCATTCATGAAGCACTAAGCATCTACTCTGTCCCAGGCCCTGTACTAGACTCGAGGGCCACAAAGAAGACGAAGACAGTGTTTCTGTTCTCCACAAACTCATGGTCTAGTAGGAAACAGATGCAATCAATGAAGTTACAACATGGTGTATGGCTGCAGTGAAAACGTTTTCCCAACGAGCACGCAGCATAGTTATAACACGGGGAGAATCACAACCCAAACCAATCTCACTGCCACCGAGTTGGTGCTAACTCATAGCGACCCCACCCCCACCCCCACCCCGTGGGTTTCTGAGACTGTAATTGTTTACAGGATGAGAAAGTCTCCCTCACAGCTGCTGGTGGTTTCAAACTGCTGACCATGCGGATCGCAGCCCAACACAGAACCACCTCTTCACACTGGGAAGAGTGATTTAGTCTATTCAGACGAGGAGAGGGGATCAGGAAAGGCAGCCCAAGAAGGTGACATGTGGATTGAGAAGTAGAAAACTAGTTTCTCCAGGAATAAAGAGGGGAGAGCTTTCTAGGCAGAGAGCGAGATGTGCACAAAGTCAAGGAAACACAAATGACGATTTCGTTGGGGACCTACTATTTGTTCCAGACAATGAGAACTTAATGGTGGCCAGATTCCCACTTTCTTGGATTGGTTGTTTCAGTAGAGTGGACAGTCAATGAACAAACAGACAGTATCAGGGAGTCGTTGCAGGATGTAAATGTCAGGAAGGAAAAGACAGTGTTGCTTGGCTGTTCGTGCTGGCCAGTTGATTTTCAACACGACAGAGTAGCTCTCTGTTGGGTTTCCTAAGCTGTAATCGGTATGGGCACAGACTGCCAGGCCTTCTCTCTCACAGAGCCAGTGGGTGGTGCAGATCACCCGTATTTCAGTTAGCACTTGAGTGGTGAACCATGGTATCACCAGAACGCAGAGAGTGGCTAGTGGTTGGTTTGGTAGTAACTGCCTTGTTGTATTGGGGGGAGCTACAGAGCTACAGAAGACAGTCCTCTTAAACTTTAAGATGAAGAGAAACATGGCATAAGATTGCTGCTATGTTATTAGGTGTCATTGAGTCAATTCTAACTCATAGTGACCACATGTCCAACAGAGGGAAACACTGCCCAGTCCTGTGCCATCTTCACCATTGTAGGTTTGAGTCCACTGTTGTAGCTACAGTGTCAATCCATCTTGCAGACGGCCTTTCTCCTTTTTTGTTGGTGTGAGATAGAGCTAGACAAGTAGGGAGGGTCCAGGCTGCTACATTATGAAGAACCTCTGAAGTCCTATTAAGAGGTTTTGGCTTGAGAGCCAATGAAGGCTTTTGAGAAGGGTGGTGACACAGGTAGCTTTGTGTTTCAGTGAGATCACAGAGGGGATGGTCTACAGGAAGCATTTGTAGGTGAAGCTGATGTTGCTGTTCAGGTTCAAGGTGATGGCTGAGGCGTGTAGTTGTTATTCTAGCCAGCTCAGCAGCCTGGTAGAACATGGAAACGGGAGGCAGGTTTCTGGCATGGGAGACCCAGGAGCTCAACACAGCAACTCTTCGGTGAATGACAAAGAATCACTTCTGGAGGAAAAGATGAAGAGTTTGACACGGAACACATTGAGTCTGAAGGGTCTGGGGAAGCTGCTGAGGGAGGGCTCAGAACTTTGAGAGTAATTTGAATGAGACATAAAAGCCTGAGAATGAAGAGTTGATAAAATGGGAGATCAGGGGATTATAAAGACCCAAAACCACCCAGAATGGGGGCATGGTTGAAATGAAGAGGGAGACAGAGTCAGCTGATTGATAAGGGTGAGGTGGTCTTTCTTTTTGATTGTTCCATAGCCTTGAGAGTGAATCAAGTCAATCCTTAGCTGACAGGCGCACGCGCGCACACACACACACACACACACACACACTCACACACACACACTCATACATTGGGTCCAAATCTAGTCCATAGAGGGAGCTAGTAGGGACTAGAGTTCAGTCCCCAGTCTCAACCTTGGAGGGTCTTATTCCGGGTGTCAATCTGATCTGAACCTACTTCCTACCTGGCTCAGTCCACCTTCCTCTTGACCCCCCACCCCTCTGCAGCCACGGCCTTCTGATCTTAAAAGCGGCTTCAGGACATGCTACATGACTGCACTTGGCATAGAGCCACGGTATCTGGAACAGTTCTCTCAAGTTCAACTCCAAGCCCAGGCCCATGTGGGATGCCCTGTGGCAGCAGAGGTGGCTTTGGGGAGGACACCAGGGCTGTTGGTGGCCTGTCCTTTCCTGGCCTGATCGAAGTCTCAGGACAGCCCTCCAGGGACTGGTCCTCTCTGATGGAGATCTGAGACAGAAGGAGGTTCTAATGGGGAAGGTTTTCTCTAGTGGTGGTGGTGGGGAGAGGGGCCCCCAACTCCCCTGCGGCTCTGCTTGTGTGTTTTGCTGCTTCCTCCCAAATAACTCATCCCAGCTTGATCATAAATAAGAGAACAATATAGCCATATATTTATAGTCTCTATGAATCACTGGTGACTAATTTTTCCCATTTTGTAACTCCAAATAGTTTTCTCCTTAGGCTCCGAGTGAGGGCATAACAGCAGCCAATCATCTGGATGAAATGCATGTTTATTACACACACACACACACACACACACACACACACACACACACATTCTTAACATGAGGCAGATGGACTACAAATATGAGCATCTAACCAAACAATTCCAAGCTTTCTTTCTTAAACAGTGACATTTTGTGACCTATTTGTGTGTGTGTGTGGGGGGGGCATATATGCATATGTATGGTTTACAACACAACCACAATCACCACAACAAGGCAGTTTACCTGCACCCAGCTCAGGAGAGTGCAAACACGTTCCAGACGGTCTCTTTGGTACTGCTTTCAAAGGCTCTGCTGTCTGCCCTCGTGTACTGAGGGGAGCTTGTGTTAAGAAAAACACAAACCCTCTCAGAGTGAAAGGTATCATTCCTATTTTTCCACTGTGTTTGTTGGCTGGGTCTCTTCATCAAAAGAAATGGCCTTCCAGCATTTTGGATACATATCATTATGTTCCATTTAGTTAACCAAACGTACAAGAAGACTGGGGCACCCAGTCTTCAATGTCCCAGTGCCTCTGACATGTTCTTATTTAATACTAATTGCTTCCTGTAAAATTGGCCTCTTGAATTGTGTTTTTCCATCATCAGCATTCTTCTTATCTCCTACCAGAAGGCCCCATCACTCATGCATCTCTCAGAGAATTTATTACATTGCCTCTGAGGAACTTATTGCTATGGTACTTGTAGGAAACCCATGCTACTTCTGAAAAAGAACAAAACAACAGTGAAGTGACAGAAGGGACGTAAGATAGGCAGGAGGGTCTGCAGAGGCGATCCGAGGTAAGAGGAGAAAAACGTTTAAGGATGTTGCTAACCCGAGAATAAGATTTTCGCAGGCAGAATTTTTGAATTGCTTATGGATGACTTGACATAGGCACTCAGTCCAGGGGCAAGTGCCAGGCTAAGGACGGCTGGTATGTAAGGAGGTGATAGAAAGTTGTACTGAGAGGTCATGGCCAGCTAAGTGGGAGGTGGGGCAGGTAGAGAGGGAGACTGGGGAGAGAGGGTGGCTGCAAGGTCAGAGTTGGAAGGCCAGGGTGGGTTCTGGGAAGCCTTTGTCTCCTCTGAGCTGGCTGAGAGCCAGCCATAACACAAGACCCGTGTCCTACCACCTTTCCCCTAATGACTCTGGCTGGGACGAGCTGCCTCTTCTAAACTCCCACCGCACTGAGTGTGCTTGTGAAATCATTCCAGTTGGCAATCCACAATGATTGGAGGCACACACATCATTTTGCCCCAGAGAACCGAAACCTATTCCTTCAGGCTTCAATCTGTTTCTTGCTCCCAGAAGCAAATGTTGTTTTCACCCCTGGACCTCCACCCAAAGTGTGTTTTACCATGGAATCAGGCAGGCTTCAGGGAGCCAGAGCTTCCTGCCTGCCAAGTAAGATTGGCTAGTGCTGATTTTACACATTCCTATTAGTTTGTTTTAGTTATAAAATAACAACTGTAGGGTCATACGTTTATGATCATGGAATTGGGAGTTCATGCTTTAATTTTCTGAGGGTCTCTCAGGAACCATGTTCCTAACCCTTCTTTCTGGTCAAGCCCCCCCCCCCCTACCCCCTTTACAAATTGAGCATTTACTGTATGCAAAGTCCTGTGCTAGATGTTTTAACCAATTGCTCTTAGGTCCATCCTGATGGTGGCAACCCCATGTGTGTCACAGTAGAACTACATATTCCATAAGGTGTTGAACAGCTGAATTTTCAGAAGTCGATCACCAGACCTTTCTTCTGAGGGGCTTCGATGTGAACTTGAACTTCAGATCTTTTGGTTAGCAGTTCAGAGTGCATTAACCACGTGCACTACTCAGTGACTCTAGTTTGCTTATTGTTCATTCGGCGTCATTTTGTCAGCTCTGTTCCACAGTGACTTCATGTACAGGGGAAGGAAACATCGCCCAGTTCCATGCCACCCTCCCAAATGGATCTTGTGCTCAAGCCCAGAGGTGCAGCCACTGTGTCAATCCGTCTTGACGAAAGGCCCTCGTTTGGTTGATGTCCTTCTCAAGAAACTGTATTCTCTTGATAACATGTTTAAAGTACATGAGATAAAGTCTAGCCATCTTCTCTTTTTTTTAATTGAAAAAATCATTTTATTGGGGGCTCATACAGCTCTTATCACAATCGATCCATCCATGTGTCTAGCACATTTGTACATTTGTTGCCATCATCATTTTCAGAACATTTTCTTTCTTCTTGAGCCCTTGGTATCAGCTCATTTTCCCTCCACCCTTCCTCCCTCATTAACCCTTGATAATTTATAGATCATTATATTTTCATGCCTTAAATTGACCAATGTCTCCCTTCACCCACTTTTTCTGTTCTCTGTCCCCCAGAGAGGGGGCTATATGTAGATCATTGTGACCTGTTCCCACATTCCCCCCTTCTCTCCCTTACCCTCCTGGTATCGCTACTCTCATTATTGGTCTTGAAGGGTTTATCTAGCTCTCTAATGCTTCCTCTCCCCACCCCCAACAATATCATGATCCCTTTAAATCCAGGTAGACCAGAGCATGTACATGGGTGCAGCTCAGAGCTGGACACACAGGGAACCACTTTCTCTTCTATAGAACATTCTGGCTGTGCTGTTTCTAAGACAGGTTTGTTTGGTACTTTCACTGTGCTTTATCAAAACATGATTCAGATGCATCAGTTCATCTACAGCCTTCCTTATTCATTGTCTAGCTTTCACGTGCATCTGAGCTGATTTAAAATGCCATGGGTTTGGTTAGATGCACCTTAGTCCTCGAAGTGCCAACTTGGCCCTTCAGCATTTTGAAGAGTTCACGTGCAGTAGACTCGCCCAATGTAATTAATCATTGCATTTCCTTAACTGCCGCTTTCATGAGTGTTGATTGTAGTAAAATGAAATCCTTGACAACTTCAGTATCTTTCTCTGTTTATCTTGATGGGGTCTATGGATTTATCTGTGAGGATTTTTTGTTTTCTTTATACTGGGTCATCTATACCAAAGGCTATAGTGTTTGATTTTCATCAAAAAGTCTTTGAGTCCACTTGGCTGTCAGCAAGCAAGGTTGTGTCACCAGCATATCATAGGTTGCTAAGGAGTCTTCCGCCAAGCCAGATGCTGTTTTCTTCTTTATATAGGGCCTCTATTAGATGTGATAAAGCCTGCTGTATTTAAGTCAATCCCAAAGGATGGTGACCCTGTAATACTAGCCTAACCCCTTGCTGTTGAGTCAGAGTCTGATTTTTACAACTCTATAGAACAAAGATTTGCCCCATAAAGTTGCCAAGTCTACCATTGTAATGGAAGCAGACTGCCACATCTTTGTCCTTCGGGCTCCTTGTCACTATACTATACAATCCCATCGCCAGAGGCCATTCTGACAAAACGGGATGCCACAGGAAAGAGGAGAGTGACCCCATTGGGTTTCCGAGGCTGTAAATCTTTGCAAAAGTGGACTCTCATCCTCCTCCTGGGGAGCAGCGGAGGGGCTCCAATGGTCAATCTTTCAGTTAGCAGCCTCGTGCTTCCCCAAGATGCCACCCTGATACACGCTCCTCATGATACCACTCAGAGGGCTTTCCACCATTCGTGGAGCTTCGGGCTCTCTGAGACGCACCACGGTGGTTGGCCAGAAGAAGCGCCTTCTAAAAGGTGGCACGAAAGGAGCCAAGCAGAAAGCAGTCGATCCATTTTCTCAGAAAGATTGGCCTGACGTAAAAGCACCAGCGAGGTTCAGTCTTAGAAAGACTGGAAACACACAAGTCATCAGGACTCAAGGAAGCAAAATTGCATCTGATGGCCTCAAGGGTCGCCTTTGGAAAGGGAGCCTGGCTGATCTGGCATAGCATGCCCGACAAAATGCGCTCCATGGCCAGATACAGGCCCACCTGATGGAAGTTCACGTGGTGTCAAGACTGCTTGTCTGTGCTGTGCTGGTTTTACTAAAGGGACGCAGCCATCAGATTCAGAAGACCTCTTACGCTCAGCACCCACAGCTCTACCAAATCCGAAAGAAAATACTGGGAATTATGACCTGAGAGGTGCAGACAAATGACTTGAAATAACTCACCGAAGGGAGACGATGGTCAGTTAAGACATGAAAAATTAATAATCATTTATAAACTATCTAGGGTTCCTGAGAGAGGGACGATGGGAGAGAGAGGGGAAACATGAGGCTCTGATACCGAGGGCTCAAGCAGAAAGAAAATGTTTTGAAAATGAGGGTAGCAACAAATGTACAAATGTGCTTGTGATAAGAGTTGTATGGGTCCCCAATAAAATGATTTAAAAATAAAGAACTCGTCAACAAATGGATTCCAGGCAGCATTGGCAAGGACATAGCAAAGATTTGCCAATCTATTTATCCTCTCCAGGATGTGTTTGTCAGAAAAGTCGAAATGCTGATGAAGCCCAAGTGTGAATTGGGAAAACCTCACGGAGTCTGATGGTGAAGGTGGTAGTTATGCAAAATCTTCTGGAGGTGAGACGGGTGCTACTGAGGAAGGAGCTCATGGCTCTGAGCCAGCACTTCAAGAAGCTGTTTAAAATGCCGATTTTAATGGTGGCAAACAAAAGGTCTTATTTGAGGGGGGTGGGGAGGAGAAGTTTGTGGGAAGTTTCCATTATCTTTTTTTTTTTTTGGTTCATTCTTTAAAAAAAAATTATTAAATACTTTTATTGGGGGCTCTTACATCACTTATCACAATCCATACATTCATCCATTGTGTCAAGCACATTTGTACATATGTTGCCATCATCATTTTGAAAGCATTTTCTTTCTACTTCAGCCCTTGATATCAGCGCCTCATTTTTCCCACTCCCTCCCCCACCTTCCCTCATGAACCCTTGATAAATTATATATCATTATTTTCATATCTTACATTGTCCTCTGCCACCTTTCACCCACTTTCTGTTGTTCATCCCCCTGGGAGGGGGTTATATGTCAATCCTTGTGATTAATTCTACCTTTCTCCCCCCATCTTCCCCTTATCCTCCTGGTATTTCTATTCTCATTCTTGGTCCTGAGGGGTTTATGTATCCTGGATTCCCTGTGTTGTGGGCTCTTATCTGTAGCAGTGTACATGTTCTGGTCTAGTCGGATTTATTATAGGGAAATAGATCTATGTACTTATATCTATATGTTAAGAATTAAGGTAGCAGATAGACATTGGGCCTCGACTTAAGCACTCCCTCAGCACAAGAACATTTTGTTCTAACAATCTGGCATTCTGTGATGCTCATCTTCCCAACACAATTGCTGAAGACAAATGGGTGCATAAGCAAATGTGGTGAAGAAAGCGGATGGTGCCTGGATATCAAAAGATATAGTGTCTGAGGTCTTAAAGGCTTGAAGATAAATAAGTGACCATCTAACAGGGAAGCAGCAAAACTCACATGGAAGAAGCACACTAGCCTGTGTGATCATGAGGTGTTGATGGGACCTGATATCAGGCATCTAAGACCCAGAACAAAATCATACCAATGTGAATAGGGGTGGTTGCGAAGTGGAGATCCAAAACCTATCTGGAGACAACTGGACATCCCCTTATAGAAGGAAGGGTCACAAGGAAGAGATGAGCCAGTCAGGGTGCAGTATAGCACCAATGAAACATACAATTTTCCTCTAGTTCTTTAATGCTCCCCCCACCCCCATGACCTCAATTCTACCTTATGATTCCATTGTCTTTTAATGTCATTTTACCATGAACTTTGTGAAGCCTCTTTCATAGACCGAAAAAATCCACCTTTCCCCTCAGGAATTGAGATCGAAAAGGAGTGAGGGCATGGGTGCTAGGGCTTCTTCCCACGGTCTCACCTTCTTGCTCTCTGTTCTCCAACCACCAGGAGCTTCTCCAGTCCCTCCAGCATCTGTCTTCTCTCTGGTCACTTGTCATTTATACCTGCTGTTTTCTCTGCCTCAAACACGAGGTGTCCCCACCAATGGCGCCTTTGCAGGAAGTCTTCCCTGACAACCCCTAACCCCGACAAGTGCTCTCGAATGTTCCTAGAATTCCATAGGCTTCCCAGGTTAGAACATACATCACGCCCTGTTTTTGTGCTTTGTTTAATTGCCAGCCAGGCAGATGGAGGGAGGTTCTATAGCTGCTGTAGTTTATCGCTGTGACTTGTCCTGCCTGAAAACACCCTCATTTTAAAAATTAACCAGTTATAGTTCAGCTTGGTGATAGCACACTTCTCCCTTCACTCTGTCCCTTAAGAGTCCCAGTTAAGTCTTCTCCAAGTCTAGACTGGTTGGGGCTCTGGGGGTTTCACTGGCTTCCAGCCTGTCCTTGGCTCAAACACTTAGTGACCAAGCCTAGATGTGAAATTTTCAGTAATTCATGATCCCCCTATTTCCGGACCAGTCAAAAACTGATGAGTATAAAGATGACCTTGGTCTCTGCCTTCCCCAATGATAGGTAGGCCCTCACCACTGCTCAGCCAGTGTCTTCAGGCCTGTTAGAGCCAAGAGAGATCAGTACTTGGAAAAGGACATCGTGCTTAGTGAAGTGGAGGGTCAGAGGAAAAGAAGATGACCCTCAATGAGGTAGACTGTTATGGTGACTGCAACATAATCGTTATGGGGACGGTACAGGACCAGGCAGGGTTTCACTCTGTTGGACACAGGGTTTCCATGAGTTGGCAATGACTCCATGGCATGTAATGACAATAACAGCAACAGAGCCAACCACACAACTCTTGTCTTCTATGCTCACAGCCGATTGGCAATCACCATTTAACTGGCAGGCAATTGTGACCAGATTTGAGGAGCTGTGGGCTCTGGTCGGTTCTCATTGCTCTGCTATAGCTACTTGGGGGTTTAGCAGCTACTGTCACAATTTGTACACAAATACACCATGTGTGCTCACACCTGCACAGAAACTCTGGGTGGGTGGACTGTGTAATACTAAGGACTAGAACTTTGGGGGTTGAGGCTAGGAATGGGGCCAGCTAGTTGCCACATGCTGGACTTATACTGGAGAACACAAGTAACCCCACCTCTGAAGGGTGAACTGTAGAGCCTGGGGTCAGAACTACAGATTCAAGGGTGAGAGTCAAGTCAACACGAGATGAGGGCAAAAGCCGATTGGGAGCCAGTCAGCTGTTGGGCTTGGGCAGTGCTTGGTGAGCCCGCAGGGATGTGGCGTAGGGTGGACCGAGTTGGCTCCCACAGCTTTGGGCAAGGTGTGGAAGAATAGGGCCAAGTCTGTGTTCTCAACAGTCGTGTGAGCAGAGGTGAAGGGAGCCTCATTCTGGTTCTGGGGCAACTTTGTTGAGGGGGTAGCTTTCAAGTGAACCCTTAGTAGTGGATCCTAGATAACATTCATTTGGTAGGGGAGCATTTCAGTCGTGCTAAGCTATGAGTTCAAGACTGTTGGTGCAAAAACATATTCCGTTGCTGGGGGTTGGGGGATTGGGTTGAGGAAGGAGCCTGGTAACTGTGGTGCACGCCTGCTCCTGCGCTAGAATGGACTTCTACTTAAGCTTACATTCCAACAGCTGCCTGGTTTACTTCTCAGAATCTCATCATAACCCAGTAAGGAGTAGATGATTAACCTTCTTTTTTTTGGCTTCCAAACTTTATTCTTTTTGCCTTCTATTTGGCCCATTCTTTTTTTTTTTTTACCCAGCTTAAAAAAATCATTTTATTGGGGCTCATACAACTCATCACAATCCATACATATATCAATTGTGTAAAGCACATTTGTACATTTGTTACCCTCATCATTCTCAAAACATTTGCTTTCCACTAAAGCCCTTGGCATCAATTCCTCATTTTCCCACTCCTCCCCCCACCCCCTCCTCATGACCCCTTGATAATTTATAAATTATTATTTTGTCATATCTTACACTGTCCAACGTCTGCCTTCACCCACTTTTCTGTTGTCTGTCCCCCAGGGAGGATGTTATATGTAGATCCCTGTAATTGGTTCCCCCTTTCCACCCCACCCTCCTTCCACCCTCCTGGTATCACCATTCTCACCACCTGTCCTGAAGGGATCATCCGTCCTGGATTCCCTGTGTTTCCAGTTCCTATCTGTACCAGTGTACATCCTCTGGTCTACCAGATTTGTATGGTAGAACTGGGATAATGATATTGGGGGTGTGGGTGGGAGTAAGCATTTAGGAACTAGAGGAAAGTTATATTTTTCATCATTACTACACTGTATCCTGACTGGCTCGTCTCCTCCCCGTAACCCTTCCATAAGGGGATGTCCAGTTGCTATTTGGCCCATTCTTGACCATCAACTTGCAGAAGCCAGGGTTCAGAGACATGAAGCCATTTGCTCAGGGCTCACGAAGTTACCATTAGGATAATGCGGGGAGAGAGGCACTAGGGCTAAGGCACTAGGAGGAAGACCTGTAATTGCAGGTCAAGGGTTTGTACTTCACACTTCATTTTATAGTATTTGGTTATTTATGATTCTTTTAAAAAAATCCTTTTATCGGGGGCTTGTACAACTCTTAGGTTTATGATCTTTTTAAGACACCAAGGATCTCACATTATTATCAAAGGCATTTCAGAGCCTGGGGCCAACGGTGACCCTTTGCTCAGGCTTCCTCGGCACTTTGATATGGCAAGTGTTCACGGATGCGCTATTCACTTCTGTTCAGACAGCGACCGAAAAGGCTCTACTCACAAAGGAACCAGAGAACAAAGATACCCAGTGCTTGGCTTTTGAGGTTTAAGGTTTCAAGTCAAAAGCAAGACAGGAAAAATGGGATATGTAAAATCTTTTATCTATCATGTCTATCTATCTATCTATCTATCTATCTATCTATCTATCTATCTATCTACCTATCTATCTATCTATCTATCTATCTCTATCAATCATCTATCTATCTATCTATCTATCTATCTATCTATCTATCTATCTATCTATCTATCTATCTATCTATCTCTCTCTATCAATCATCTATCTATCTATCTATCTATCTATCTATCTATCTATCTATCTATCCATCTATCTCTATTTTTATGACTTCACTCACCCCAGACCAATGACACAGTCTAAGCTGGGTACAGGGTGAGAGTCTGGAGAGTTCAATACACGGGGGAGAGAGCTCTGTGCCCAGTTCCCAACTCTGTCCCGGGGATGAGGCAAGGGACAGAGATTTATTCATGTAAGGGTCAGGTCTCAGCTCTGGGAGGACCTGCTCCTCAGTCCTCTCGAAAGCCCAGAGAAGAGACTGACTTTAATTCAAAACCACCAGCTGCTCCATGGTATAAAGGTGAGGTTCTCTAATCCTATAAAGAAGTACAGTCACAGAAACCCGGAGGGGCAGTGCCACCCTGCACTGTCAGGTCATCTGAGTCAGAATCAACCAGATGGCAGCGAGAGGCCTGAAGAAGTCCTCTCCGCCACCATGGTAGAACAGCTACAGAGACGTGGCCATGGGATGTGCAGAGACAGAGCACACCCAGCTTCACACGGACTCCCCATCACTCTTTAAGGAGAGTAGAAGTGAGGTGAACGAGAGACCCTGAGAAGACCCCAGGGACCTTGAAGAAACCACAGGGGCTTTCAGCTGGAAGGAGAGCCGGGTGCAAGGAGGACTGGCTGGCAGGAAGCCTACACCTGGCTCTAGGCAAGTTCACAATGATCAGATTTGAGGGCTGAGCGGAGACACCTGAAACTCCAAAGTAGGACTTGGGAAGATAGGGACAGAGAGGCAACCCCCCTCCTCTCCAAAGATGGGGTAGAGCCTGCCTTTCATGCCAACTCAAGGGAGGGAGTAGGAGCGTCATTTTGAATCTAATATAGTTAAATAACAACACGGTTTAGACGAATCATTGAAGTAACTGATTGTAAGTGGAAGTGAGTAAGCTACATTTTCTACCAGCTTCTCAACCAGAACGGGGGTTATAATTATTAAATGCCATATTGTTAATTCTGACTCAAAGTGGCCCTATATGAGGAGAACTGCTCCATGGCCTTAGGTACTTACCTCACTAAGGCCAAGATTTCTGTTGGGCATCCCAAGAGAATTTTACCGACATGCTCCTAGGAGGCGGGAGCTTTATCCAGCCAGCATGGTGGACTCGGTATTTCTTGCCTGTCCCCCCTCCCCTACATATTGAGCTTTTAAAGAGTCTCTCCCCACCCAGTCCCGTGCGTGTGCCATATATAAATCACTTTATTGGCGGCTCCTACAGCTCTTATAACAATCCATATATTAATTGTATGAAGTACATTTGTACATATGTTGCCATCATCATTTTATAAACATTTGGTTTTACTTGAGCCCTTGGCATCAGCTTATCCCCCTCTCCCCCCTGCCCCTGTGAACCCCTGGTACATTATAAGTTATTATTGTTTTCATATCTTACGCCATCCGCTGTCTCTCTTCACCCATGTTTCTGTTGTTCGTGTCCCTCGGGCTGGGGGGCTGGGGTCTCTGGGACTTTTAGTGGGGGTAGCAAGGGGCTCAGGGAATGTAGTCCTGAGATGGCATGGGGGCCACATAGGCTCCACCCAAAGCTCCGTCTGTGCTCCTTCACTCTGTCTGTCTCAAGAGGGTCTTCTACCGTAATCTGAAGGAGACCTCGGGGGAGTAGTGGTCACACATTATGCTGCTAACTGCAAAGTTGGTCATTCCAAGCCACTAGCTGCTCTGCGGCAGAAAGGCGAGGCTTTCTATTCCTGTAAAGAATTACAGTCTCAGCAGCCCGTCGGGGAAGTGCCATCCTGCCCTGTTGGGTCATCTGAGTCAGAATCGACTAGATGGCAGCGAGTTTGGCTTTGGGAGACTGCCATTGTTCTGGAAGCAGACGGCTGTATCTTTTCTCCTGTAGAGTGGCCCATGCGTTTGACCCTCCAGCCTTTCTTAATTAGTTGCTGAATGCTGAACTCTTGCACCACAAGGCCTTCTTAGAGGGGACTAGAGATAGAAAATAAGTCCAATTCCAGAAAAATATAGAACACTGCATTTTTATAAGCCGGAGTCTTCTGGCTGCGAACATCACCGCCCCCTTCCTGCCCCCCTGCATTTTCCTGTCTTGCCCCTCTTCTCCCATGAGCACACGGAGCTACTGACTCCTCTTTGCAGAACTGTGGGCCTTGTAAGAACACCAGGCATCGACAGCCTCACAAAGTACAGCTAGAGGGACTTGGCAGGCCATGTTCTTCCAGCCTCTTCATTGTGGCCAGTAAAGCAGCTCGGCATGAAGGGGAGACCCGGCTTGCTGGGGACGCAAACAGGAGTGAGTGACGGACCGAGAGAAGCCAGATCTTGTGCTTTCCCGTCGTCCTTCCCCATGGCAGCTGCTTTCTGTCCCTGTCCTCTTCCGGATCCCCACGGGCCCTCCGCCCCAACTTTCAGGCCGGTCTTACTGCCAAAGCCCCCAAACAGCCCAGCGAGCCTCCCAGTCTCCCCTGCAGGACTTCTGACCCTGAGCAGATGGGGCCGGCGACAGGGAGGGGGGAGTGAGAACTGAGGGGAGACGTATGGGATGACCTTTCTACAGAGTGACCCTTTGGCCCTGGAACAAAGCACGTCTCCAGCACTCCATGGATCATAGCTTGTGGGGGACAACATGACACATACCAGAGATTCTTTCTGAGCCACAGTGGCTGTGGGGCCCTGGCAGGCAGTCCCTTCCTGCTGGGGCCTGTGCCTTCCCAGCAGGCCACGCTGCGAGGGGGGCAACTCTGGGGTCTTAATTGTGTTAGGTGCCCTGGCAGCCAGGAGAAAGCCCCCCCCACCCCCCCACACACACCAAACACCAAAGACACAGGAGAATGAGCGGTGCGGGCCTCTAGCCCTATCAGGTAATCATGAATCCACGAGTCACTTTGTACGGGAGGAAAGCAAAGCAGCCGAGGTAGAAAATGAAGCCAGTTTCAGGAAAAGAAAGGAAGTGGCGAGATGACACATCTCCATACCTGAATCTTCCGACTGTGAAGAATCCTGTCCGCCGCACGCTCTCCTGCTCCGCATCCCGCTTCCGAGCTAAGGACACAGGGCCTGCCCCCGGAGTCTCTCCTGGGAAGTCCTTCCTACTGCAATCGGGGTTCAGGAAGGGATTGGATACCCAGTCTGGGCATTGGGGTTCTTAGGCGCTCGGCCCCACCTTGTACCAGATACGCTCCCGGAGGCGGAGCATGTCCCAAGGGACTATTCTTTGGGCAATCATCGACACAGGTTCTCAGCTTCACCTGTGTTTCCTAAGGTTTTGTTTTGTTTTGTTTTTTACTTTATAAGCCCAGCAGAACTACATCAGGAGTCATTCACAAAGCGGGCTAATTACCTCGAGCACAACCCAATGCGAGCAAATCAAAGCTCTTGCAAAGTCAGCCTAACACAAGATTCCATGAAGCGCAGGCTCATTATTGGACTCTATGGAACTCCACCCAAACCGTGAACAGTTCCCCAGAGTGGCCCAACCAGTATTACATTGACACAACTCAGGACGTTTATCATTGTTTCTGTTTTCATCTGGACTTGGTTGGGTTTTAGTTTCACTAATGGCAGAGTATGTAAAACGCACAGGGCTGCTAACCGCAAGATCAACAGTTCGAAACCACTAGCCACTCCTCGGAACAAAAAGGAGGCTTTCTGCTCCTCTAAAGAGTTCCAGTCTTGGAAACCCCAGAGACGGTTCTGCCCAGTCCTGTAGGGTCACTGTGAGCTGGAATCGACTCGATGGCAGCGAGTGTTTTTGGAGAGAGCTACAATGCTGGAGCTACCCTGCCTGGCTATCAAAAGATAGAGCATCTGGGGTCTTTTAAGTGAAACAAGTAGCCATCCAGCAGAGGAACAACAAAGCCCACGTGGACAAAGCACACCAGCCTGTGCGATCATGTGGTGTCACCGGAACCAGGTAACAGGCATCAGAAGACCCTTGACAATCAAACAAACAAACCCATATGGTTGAGGACAAAGGGGGTTGGAGCAGAGACCCAAAGCCCATCTGCAGGCAATGGAACATCCCCCACAGAAGGGTCATAGGGAAAGGATGATTCAACCAGGGTGCATTAAAGCACCGATGAAACACACACTATGCCTCTGGTTCCTTGAGGCTTCCTCACCCCCCACCACCATGACCCCAGTGCTGCTTCTCACTACAGACTAGACTGGAGCATGTGCACAGGTACAGATAAGAGATAAGAGCTCAGGACACATGCAGCCCAGGAGCAAGGATGGGAAGAGAGATACCAGATGGGAAGGGAGAGGTGGGGGGAAAGGCAGGGAAGAAGGGGGAACCAATCATAATGATTGACACATAACCACACCCCTCCCCTCCAGGGGGAAGAAAACAGAATCCATGGGGGAAGGGAGACAGCGGTTGATGTGAGAGATGAAAACAACAATAATTTATAATCTATCAATGGGTCAGGAGGGTGGTGGGAGGGAGGGAAGGGGGGAAAAGAGGAGCTGATACTAAGGGTTCAATAGAAAGTAACTGTCTAGAAAAGAATGATGGCAACATATGTACAAATATGCCCGATACAATTGATGTATGGGTTGTAATAATCACTGTAAGAGTTGTCAATAAATTGATCAAAAAAAGGGGGACACTGGAATGGACTTGCTGCAGTGAATTTGATTCTGGGTATACTCTGTGTCAGGTAAAATCTGAAAGTTTTCCGTGGTATGAAGCACAGCTTTATGTTACTCTGACCCCCTACGCTGCCACTTGCTCGCATGTACACTGAAGTCCACATGGATTAAAAGTGAAGAGTTTGATGTTGTGAATCATAGGAAGCCTCCATTGCTTTTCACCCTAGTTGTCCACAAATTTTTTGACCCCCTCATACATACCAAACCCTGCATAGCTCATCCACACCACCAGCTACACACCACTATGCCACACGTACACCTTCACCCCTACCACACCATGCACACCACACACAAGCACACACATTCCTGAGCATGCCTTCTGACATGGAAGGAATTTTCCAAAGACCTCCTATCCCTCACCCAGGTTTTGGGTGCTGGTAGGCTCCAGATAAAGGGACAGTGACCACTGAGGCTGTGGACAACTATCTGCAGGTCACAGGCTGAACAGAGCTTCTCCCTCCTCATAGCTGGCCCTGAGCTGCAGCTAGTCCCGATCCCTGAAGGGTTAAAGTGTCCTGCAGTGACTTACTGGGGTCCAGAAGCTGCCAGTGCCCTGCTCCCTCTCTCACTGCTGGTGGCCTGACTCCAAGCAGTGTGTGGTCCCTGCTACATCCTGTTGTGAAGGATGCTGTGTTCTGTTTCAGAGGATCCTGCCTGAATCCCCAGACAGGCAAAGGAAGTCAGGAAAGGGGAACAACAGCCAAGGGGTTTACAGAAAAACCTGGCCCTGGGCCCCTTCCTGTGTGACGGCACTCCCCACAAACTACACACCCACATGGTGGGGGAGCCATCCTGGTCTTTGCCAGAGATCAAACGCAAGGTAATTGTGACACGTGCTAAAAATAGTCCCTGTAGTTATTTTAAAGCTGTTTTGCTTGAATTGAAGAAGCAAATGTGGGATTTTTACTTTAAAAACTTCCTGTCTATCCCAAGTTTCTTCCTGCGCCAGCCTCACTCTCCAGGCTCTAGTTTATAAAAGTTTTAGACAGTGACCCGTGATATTTTACAATCCGACTCTAGGTACCTTGAACACAAATACACACACACACACACACACAGCTTAAAAGTATCGTAGAGCATTGTGCACCTTTGCTATGCATGGGCAATGCAGCCCATTTTCTCTTTTATTCACTTATTCATAACTGCTGGTCGCTAGTTGCCTTGGAGTCAATACTGACTCAAGACAACTCCAAACGTGCCCGAGAATGACGGATGCTCCAGTAGGTTTTGAATGGCCGACTGTCCCCAGGTAGATGGTGTGGCCTTCCTGAGTCCCTCTGAATGGCTGTGAACCTCCGGCTTTCTGCTTAATAGCTGAACAAATGACCATTTGCATCACTGCCCAATGGCTGATTATCACCCCTAACAGGTGTGTTAGTCCAGGCGGACTAGAGAAACACTCACCTGAGTAGGAGAAAGAGCTGTATATGCAAGAGCAATTGAATATTGAGCCAACATCCCAGCCCAGTCCAGATCAAGTCCATAAGTCTGGTGTTAGCCCATTTGTCTGATACCAATCTATAAATTCCTCTTCAGATTCACTAAACACATGCAATGATACTGAATTCAGGACGATCACAGGCCAGTGGGTGGAAAGTCTTGTGGATCTGAGCACTGGCAAGGGTCTCCATGTGGCTTCTCCAGCTCTGAGGCTCTGTCTGCCATCAGCCTGTCTCCATGTGGCTTGACAGAGAGAGAGAGAGAGAGAGAGAGAGAGAGAGAGAGAGAGAGAGAGAGAGAGAGAGAGAGAGAGAGAGAGAGTCTCCTGCCTCCAGGGAAGAATGCAAGAGTTTCCAGAATCCTCAGAAGGTTATGCCAGGCCTCATTGGTTAGGATCTGATTGACAGGCTAGACTCCACCTCTTCACTCTTAATTTTTTTCAAACTGACAACAGTTTATACCCAAACCAAACTCACTGTCACTGAGTCCATGCTGACTCATATGATGTTAGAGGACAGGGTACAACTGCCCCTGTGGTATCTGAAATGTCAACTCTTTTTTTTAAACACCCAGCCTGCCACAGAGCTCTACTATTATTTATTTTAAAAAATATTTTTGAAAAAAAATGTGATTTTTAAAACAATAATTTTTTCCTGTTTCTTCTTTTTAAAAATAATTTTATTGGGGGCTCATACAACTCTTATCACAATCCATACATGCAACAATTGTGTAAAGCACATTTGCACATTCATTGCCCTCAACATTTGCTCTTCACTTAAGCCCTTGGCATCAGCTCCTCATTTTTCCCCTCCCTCCCCGCTGCCCTCTCCCTTATGAATACTTGATAATTTACAAATTATTATTTTGTCATATCTTGCCCTGTCTGAAGGCTCCCTTTCACCCTCTTTTCTGTTGTCCATCTCCCAGGGAGGAGGTTATTTGTAGATTCTTGTAAATCAGTTCCCCCTTTCCACCCCACCCTCCTACCCTCCCGGTATTGCCACTCTCACCACTGCTCCTGAAGGGTTCATCTGTCCTGTATTCCCTGTGTTTCCAGTTCTTATCAGTACCAGTGTACATCCTCTGGTCTAGCCAGATTTATAAGGTTGAATTGGGATCGTAAAAGTGGGGTGAGGGGGTGGGGGAAGCATTTAGGAACTAGAGGAAAGTTGTGTGTCTCATTGTTGCTACATCGCACCCTGACTGACTCGTCTCTGCCCTGCAACCCTTATGTAAGGGGGCGTCCAGTGGCCTACAGATCGGTCTTGGGCATCCAATCTGCACTCCCCCTCATTCACAATGATTTGATTTTTTGTTCTTTGGTGCCGATACCTGATCCCCTCGACACTTTGTGATCATGCAGGCTGGTGTGCTTCTTCCATGTGGGCTTTGTTTCTTCTGAACTAGATAGCTGCTTGTTTACCTTCAAGCCTTTAAGACTCCAGACGCTATATGTTTTGATACCTGTGCACCATCAGCTTTCTTCACCACATTTTCTTGTGCGCCCGTTTGTCTTCAGTGATTGTGTCGGAAGGTGAGCATCATGGAATGCCAGTTTAATAGAACAAAGTGTTCTTGCATTGAGGGAGTACTTGAGTGGAGGCCCAATGTCCATCTGCTACCTTAATACTAAATCTATAAATATATGCACATAGATCTATTTTCCCATCATCATATATAAATATATTTAAATATGTACATGCCTTTATTTAGACCTCTACAAATGCCCTTTATCTCCTAGCTCTTTCCTCTATTTCCTTTAACTTTCCTCTTGTCCCACTATCATGCTCAGCCTTCATTTGGGTTTCAGTAATTCCTTTCAGTGACATTACCCTTGATCATGCCCTACCAGGCCTCCTATACCCTCCTCACTTGTTGTCCCTGGGTTTGTTAACACCATTTCCTTTCCCCCACCTCCCTCTCTCCCATGTCCCCTGGAACCGTTGGTCCCCTTGTTTTCTCCTACAGATTGTTCATCCAGCCCATCTTATTTAGACAGACCTGTGGAGATAATAACATGCACAAGAATAAGACAGAACAAAACAAAGCAACAAAAGAAAACAAAACAGTAACAAAAAGCCAATGACAAACAACAACAACAAAAGAAAAGCCTGTAATTAGTTCAAGGACTGTTTGTTGGCCTTTAGGAGTTAAACAATGATATTGTTGTACAGTCTTTTCAACTTAAACACTATTGAGATGGAACAGGTATGGCAGTTTAGCTGACCCCAATATGAAGGTTAAGAAGCCAAAACTGTTCCAGCTTTGTTCAAAGAAAAGTTGTTCTGTAGACTATTGAGATGGTTCACTGAACAAGAAAAAGCACCACTCACCTCATAATGAAACTTCAACTCTTTACAAGAGTGGGAAGCCCCATCTTTTTCCCTTGGAGCAGTTGGTGGTTTCGAACTTCTGGCCTTGTAGTTAACGGCCCAACTTGTAACCACCACATCACCAGGGCTCCTATTCTTAGAAGGAAGTGATGAGATCTGGCTTGAGGAATCAATTCACTAGGGAGCAAAGAGCTGAACCAGGCCTGAAAGGAACTCTGGGGCGGCAAGCAGTTAATCAAAAGGTCAGTGGTTCAAAACCACCAGCTGCTCCACAGAAGGAAAAAACCTGGCAATCAGCTGCCATAAACATCAGAGCTAGGAAACCCCCTAGCACAGTTCTACTCTGTCCGATAGGCTTGCTCTCAGTTAGACTAGATCACTGGTACTCAACCACAGGCCTGAGAGATGATGGATACAAAGGGTCAGAAGCAAGAACCAATGAAGTCTGAACTCAATGAAGAGCCAATCACATCCCTTTATGTGCTTGAAGGGACGTGGGTTTGGGAACCCAGAACATCTGGCCTCTTAGTAACATTGAGATCTTAGGTAAATCACTCGACCTCTCCGAACTTCCAGTTTCTCATCTGTTGTTGTTAGTCGTTATGGACTAGGCTCCTATTCATGGGGACCTCGTGGATAAAGAGTGACATGCCTGGCCCTGGCCCATCCTCACGATAGCTGGGGTTCTCATCTGTAAACTAAAGATCTTCGCCACTTGTCACGTCCATCTCACAGGGTGCTCTGAACTTTGAACATGTAGGTGAAGCACCTAGTCAGCATTGGCCGCACTCCCGTAAATTTTGTGTCCCTTCTTCTACTTTTTGTTTTTTCCTTGGGTGTCTGTTTGTCCTTGCCTAAGATGCAGACAATGTGCTCTGGCTAACCAGACCCTCCCCCGAGGTGTATACACTTCTAACGCTGTTGTTCCCATCTCCTCAACTCCGCCCCACAGAATTCTGCACTCTTCAATTCATACCATAGCAACTATCCAGTTGGGACACCCTTGAGGGGCTCCGACTGTGCTCCTTTTACATTGTTTTGAGATTTGGGAACAAAAGGAAGTCTAAAGGGGAAAGGTCAGGGCTGCAGGGTGCCCAGCGTGGTTTCTCAATGACCTTCTCGGATGAAGGAGGACAGCCGCAGAGAATGAGCAGGCACCTTGTCTGGGTGGCAGAGATCATTCTTGGGGCAACTCTTCTGACCTTGTTCTCACCAATACAGTTTCCAATTTTCCCAATTTTCCTAACACTTTTTTTTCTCTCTCATAAGCTCCCGGTGATGCTCCTGTGTCTTTCAAGACTTCTCTAGGCGAACACATAGCTCCTGGTTAGCAATCTCCCTGGTGAATCACTGGCACCACATGGGGATTCCTCGGCTCTGCTAACAGCCTGGACGTGGACTTCTATCTTCCTTCACTAATTTTTCTCTCTCTCCCTTTCTAAAATACATACTCCATCTGGGCGAGGACATGCTTACTGGGCCCTCACTGTTCCCATCACCTCGGCCACCGTCTGGCGCAACGAAAACCCGTGAGTAGATAACGAGCTGACTAAACATGGCAGCTACGGAGAGGAGGCTGCGCTGGGAGCCTCCACATTTATTTAGGTGACTTATTTAATATCGGTGTTCTTTGACCTCGATGATACTAATGCTATGTCTCACATACAAGATGAATGGGAAAATTTGAAGTAATTACAGGGATAATTCAAGCAGAATGGACTATCTGCTCCAACCTCCATTTTATGCTTATTTTAGGTGGAAGAAATTTAAAATCTGAAATGCTGGCAACATTACCTAATTCTCCCATTTCACCTTATTGTAGAGAGATGTGGGAATGCTTTCCTATGACGAATGTGTGGTCTGACCCAAAGCCCATCTGTAGGCAACTGGACATTCCCGTACAGAAGGGTCACGGGGAGGAGACGAGCCAGTCAGGGTGCAGGGTAGCAATGATGAAACATACAACTTTCCTCTAGTTCTTTAAGGCTTCCTCTCACCAACCCACACCCCCAGTATCATGATCCCAATTCTACCTTACAACTCCGGCTAAACCCGAGGATGTTCACTGGTACAGATAGGAACTGGAAACACAAGGAATCCAGGACAGATGAACCCCTCAGGACCAGTGGTGAGAGTGGCAGTACAAGAGGGTAGAGGGTGGAGGGAAGGTATAAAGGGGGAACCCATCACAAGGACCTACATATGACCCCCTCCCTGGGGGACGCACAACAGAAAAGTGAGTGAAAGGAGACGTCGGACAGTGTAAGACATGACTAAATATTAGTAATTTATAAATTATCAAGGGTTCGTGAGGGAGGGGGGCTGGAGAAGGAGGGGAAAAAGTGAGGAGCTGATACCAAGGGCTCAAGTAGAAAGAAAATGTTTTGAAAATGATGATGGCAACAAATGTACAAATGTGCTTGCAAAATGGATGGATGGATGGATTGTGGTGAGTTGTATGAGCCCCAATAAAATGATTATTAAATAAAAAAGAATGGTCTACAGCCAACACACAGCACACATACATACATGTGCATGAACTCAGACACCCTCCTAGAGGAGTGTGCAGGAGAACTGCAGGTGAAGGGGGCACCAGGAAGGCTATCCAGGAGACTCCCTTGTCATCAGGACAAATGCTCCGTGTTTGACCTTGGGTGACTTTCCATTTCCTCCTCTGCCAAGTGTGCACGGCTGGAGCCAAGGCCACCTCTCCTTGACCTTGGCAAACCTTGGCCAGCTCCAAGCTGGACTCTCATGGACAAAAAGGACTGGCCTGACAGATGCAGTTCTAAAGGAGATACATTCTTCAATTTTTTGGATTTAAAAAAAGAACAGTGAAAATTGAAGTCTAAGCCAAGAAGTTTGGCTTTGTCACATCAATAGTATTAAAAGATGTTATTTGGATGGAGCTGGGAATGCAGCAAATGAAAAACAACTCGGCCCTCTCCTCTCTCCCCTCTCTCCCTTGCCAGGTTGATTCCCAACTCTAGGCTCAGTTCTCCATGGAAGTTTCACAACCTGGTGCAGTTTAAAAGCACTGGGAATTTGTGGAAAGTCTCCACTGGGTGTCAACCTACATCCCTAGCCTGTTGCACCTCTTTGCTGCTTCCCTGTGAGGAATTGAGGCTATTTCCATCATTCACTATTCAGTCATGCATCTATGAGGAGAAGTGGTTGGGGTGGGAGGTTGGTTAGGCAGAGTACATTGTTCACAGTTTAGGGATGGAGAAATAAAGACCCAATGAAGGACTAAAAAGGAGAATAGGACACAGTACTTACCGAGTAGCTCTCATGCGCAAAGTCAATGCTGGCTACTTGCTTCACACAGCGTATTCAAAGTCCAGCGTACCCTCTGAGATGGGCACAACAGGTGGTAAGATCTCCATTTTACAGATGACAACATCAACCATCATGAAGATGGCCCATGACCGGGCAGCATGTCATTCTGTTCTACATCAGGTGTGCATACATGGTAGGTATACATGTACATATCATGGATAGGAGCTGACCCAATGGCTACTAAGGACAACAATAACTACCGACACACATGAGATCACCATGAGTCACCATTGATGGACAGCAATTGGTTAGGGTGTAACAAAGCTAAGACCCTTATACTTCCTCTCACGGCTTGCCTTACGGTACATCTACACCCTCCTCTTTGAGTTACTCCTTGATCTGACTCTTAATTTTGGTCCTGAGATAATGCAGAGTTGAGAGAGACCAGGTCAAAGAGTGACCCCAGGGTGTCGGACTTTTCTCTTTCCCGAGGAAGGCCTAAAGCTATCCCCAAACCTAGAGCTCGAGGCCATGCATTTTAACAAGTGTCCGCTCATTCTGATTTGAAGCGAGGGAATAAAATACGTGTGTAAGTGCGTGACCACACATACGATGTATATTAGTGTGTAGCTGTGTGCAATTGTATGTGTGCATGTGTGCTGTGATTTCTCAGGCCTGGGACACCGAGAGACACTAGATTGCACTGGATACACTTTGAAGGGAAACTACCCCACCCCTTTCTTTGTACATAGGGAAGTGGCTCTTTGCTCTTGATTCATAGCAGTTGGGCATCCCGATCCGGCATGAGAAACATCAAAAACATGCTGGCAGAGGTCGGGGCCACCCGGGAGCATGATTTCTCCTCATCTAAGTCTCCTCTCTCCACCCAGGAGCCCCTTCCTCCAAAGGCCATGTTTCAGACCCTTTCCTCGCCTCACACTTTAATTAAAAGCAAAACAAAAACCAGGTGTCTTGAGGATGTAAAGATCCTTCTCATTGTCTAGTGCCCCCGCCTGGCCTTCCCACCCTCAGCCACCATCTGGCCCAGCGAGGCCCAGACATTGACCTTCTACTTCTTTGATGCCTTTGAGACCTATTCTCGTGTAGCCTTGCAACAGCCCTGCAAGCCTAGTAGCATCCTCCCCTCTGTACAGATGACAAAACTGAGGCTCAGAAAAACCCAGGGCCTTTTCCATAGCACTTAGTTGGTCCAGAGACTGACCGGTATGAGAACCTCAGCTTGACCCCAATGTGTGCTGTGACCTTGACCTCAATGTGTGCTCTGACCCAGCAGGTTGGAGACAACTCCAGAGTGAATACTATATCCCATGACCCCAGGTCTTCTGAGCTGCCTGGGAGGAAGTCCTAGGCAGTTCCTCTCTCTTCTATCTTCTTTTCAGAAGCACTCAGCCCTAAGCTGATAACCATGGCAGGTGGCTGTGAAATGGCTCTGACATGACAGAAGCCCTCTGGGGGAGGTGTCTGCAGAATCTAGACTCCCCCCGCCCCATCTCAATGCATCTCACCCGTGACTTTGGAAGCTCTTTTTTAACACAACAGCCTGTCCCAGCTCCCAACAGTCAGAAGTGACCTAGAGTCCTGGCTCCCGGCTGTCAGCACCCACGCTTCTCACTTGGGAGCTAAGCCCTGGCACTTCTCAGGTTTGTTGGAAGCCAAGATTCCCTTCCAGAGAAACACTTCATCTATCTCCAAGTCCAGGGCCTTGTCGCCCGTCCAGTCCAGCGTCTTCATGATTCAGATTCCTGCAACTACAAAGAAGTTGGTGCCTAGTTCTTCCAACTCCAGTTCCATGAGAAAGGTGATGGCTTTTCTATTAAATGCTGGGCCCTTGGGTCCCTGGGGCCATTAAAGTATTAGAGGAATTACAAAGTCATTCTGGTGGTGGCTGATCCAACCTCACCGCTCCTGCTATCTCCTGCAATAGAATAATCAGCCTCCCCTTCCAGGATAATTGAGAGGAGGGGATTCAAACTTGGGGAGTCAAACGAAATGAAAGGATGACTGTGACTGGTGTCAATGCAGCAGGACCTGGGGAACTGTCCCCAAGGGGTCTTGGTTTGTCTGTAACCTACATACCCTTTTTGTGCAAGGTCACCTCATACAGGATCACTCTCTAAAGTATAGTCATCGAATATAAGAAATATATAAGAAAATACAGCAAGTGGTCAACATCATCCTTCCCTCTGCCATCTGAGGAGTCCTACTGTCCCTGGCTAGGCACTTAGTGGCTCACAGAAAGGTCCAAAGCCACCAGGTGCCCCAATGAGAGAAAGATGTGGCATTCTGCTACCACATACATCCACAGCCTTGAAAACTTCTATAGAGACGTTCTATTCTTTTAAAAAATTCATTTTATTGGGGGCTCATACAATTCTTTCACCATCCATCCATCCATCCATCCATCCATCCATCCATCCATCCATCCATCCATCCATTGTGTCAATCACATTTGTATATTTGTTGCCATCATCATTCTCAAAACCTTTGCTTTCTACTTGAGCCCTTGGGATCAGCTCCTCATTATTTCCCCACCCTCCCCCATGAGGCCTTGATCATTTGTACATTTTTTTTCATGTCTTACACTGACCAATGTCTCCCTTTCCTGTGGCCAGGGACCCTCTATTCTGTCTCATAGGGACGATCTATGGCAGAGTCAAACTGCCCATGAAGTTTCCAAGATGGCAATCTCCGTGGAAGTAGGCTGGCACACCTTTCTACTGCAGAGCAGCGGGCGGGCTTGAATCACTCACTGACTTACGTTTAGCAGCTGAGCACTTCATCACTGCTCAACCAAGGTTATAACTTATGCCTGTTGTTAGTTGCCATTGTGTCAGTTGCAACACATATTGACCCATGAGCAACGGAACAAAACCACCCCTGGTCTGTGCTAACCTCCTGTCCGTTACTCTGGACGCGTTGCTGAAACCACTGCTTCAATCCATCTCATCGATGGTCTTCCTCTTTTTTGATGGTCTACTTTACCAGGCATGATGCCTATCTCCAGGGACCGGTCCCTCCTGAAGACATGCCCAAAAGAAGAGATGAAGTCTCACCGTCCTTACTCATACGGACCGTTCTGTCTGCACTTCTTTTAGCACAGACTGGTTTGCTCTTTGGGAAGCCCACGATATATTCAATATTCTGACCAACACTGTCATTCAAATGCATCAATTCTTCTCAGGTCTTTTTAATCTGCCACCCTTGGAGCCCTCCCCCCGGTTTTTAGCATGCATGTGCAACAGTTGCAGACACTATGGATTGGGTCAAGACCATTATAATCCTCAAAGTGATACCTTTGCTTTTTAACTTTCAAAAGAGGTCTTCTATACAGTCTATTTGCTCAACGAAGTACTTCATTTGGTTTCTTAACGGATGTTTTCAGGGTCTGCTAAGCAAAACATTGGTGGTTTGAACGCATGAGCTGCTTTGTAGAAGAAAGGTGGGTCTGTAAAGGTTTGTTGTTATTGTTGTTGTCACATGTCATCTGGTCAGTGCCAACCCATAGCAACCTTACGAGTAAAGACCGAAACACTGCTTAGTCCTGCGCCATCCTCACCAGCGTTCCTATGTCTGAGCTGCAGCCAGTTTCTGTCCATCTCCTTGTCGGCCACCCCGTTACTTTAGTTAACATGATGTCCTTCTGCAGGACAACTGACAACATGTCCAACAACATGTCCAACGTACGTAAGATAACGTCTCGCCATCCTGGCCATACTTTTTCCAAGGCAGATTGGTTTGTCCTTTTAGCACTCTGTGGCACTTTCAACATTCTTCTCCAGCATCACAATTCAAATGCAATGATGCTTCTGTGGCCTTCTTCATTCAATGTCCAACTTTCACATGCATAGGAGGCCATGGAAAACACCAGGACTTGGGTCAGGCCCTTCGTAGTCCTCAAGTAACATTCTTGCCTTTGAACACCCTCAAGAGATCTTGTACAGCAGATTTACCCAATGCAATGCATATTTTGATCTCTTGGCTGCCGCTTCCAAGAGAATCGATTGTGGATCCAAACAAGTCCAAATCCTTGGCAACTTCAAGCTTTTCTCCATTTATCATGAGGTTTCCTACTGGCCCAACTGTGAGGAATTTGATTTTCTTTACACTGAGTCCCAATGCATACTGAAGGCGGAAATCCTTGATCTTCATTAGCAAGTGTTCCCCGTCTTCCTCATTTTCAGCAAGCAAGGTTGTTAATAAGCCTTCCTCCAATCCTGCTGTGACATCCTTTTTCATAAAAGCCAGCTTCTCTGATTAATTACTTGGCATACAGATTGAGAAAGTATGGGGAGAAGATACAGCCCTGTCGCACCCCTTTCTTGATTTTAAACCATGCAGTATTCCGTTCTGTTTTCACAATTGCCTCTTGATCCATATGCAAGCTCTGCATGAGCAACGTGAAGTGTTTTGGAATTCCCCTTCTTCTCAAGGTCATGCATAGTTTGTTATGATCCACACAGCCTAATGCCTTGGCATAGTCAATAAAAACAAAGCAAATCCCTTTCTGTTCTTCTCTTCTTTCAGCCAAGATCCATCTGACATCGGCAATGATATCCCTTGTTCCATGTCCTCTTCTGATTCTGGCCTGAATCTTGGCCAGCGCCCTGTTAATGTACAGCTGGTTGATCTTCATCAAAATTTTGCTTGCATGTGATATCGGTGATATAGTTCTATAATTTGAACATTCTGGTGGTTCACCTTTCTTTGGAATTGGTACAAATATGAGTCTCTTTCAGTCAGTTGGCCAAGTAACTATCTTCCAAATTCTTGGCATAGATGAGTAAGTGTTTTTAGTGCGTTAGCTTTTTGAAACATTTCCCTTCATATTCCACCAATTCCTGGAGCCTTGTTTTTAGCTAATGTGTCCAGTGCAGCTTGACTGTCCTTCAACACCACTGGTTCTTGCTCGCATGCTATCTCTTGACATTGTGGAATGTAGAGAGTCCTTTTTTGGTAAAGTGACTCTGAATTCTTTCCATCTGCTTTAGGTGCTTCCTGCAGCTTTCAATATTTTGGCTCTTGGGGACATGTTTTAATTTTCTTTAGCTTTAGCCTGAACCTATATATGAGCAATTGATGGTCTATTCCACAGTATGCCTCTGGCCTGGTGTTAGCTGCTGATATTGAGCTTCTTCATCATTTCCTCCCACAGGAGTTAATTTGATTTCTGTAGATTCCATCTGGACAAGTCTATGTGTAGAAGACGTTGTGTGTTGAAGCTCAGAGAAGAGTTTTAGAGTGGTAGAGCCTCTGTTTTTTTTTGGGGGGGGGAGGGGACGGGGAGGTGGGTATTTGTAAGGAAGAAGTCATTGGTCTTGCAAAATTCTATCATGCAATCCTCAGCTTCATTTCTATCACCATGGCCATGTTTTCCAATTACTGTTCCTATTTCTTTGTTTCTAACATTTGTATTCTGTTTGCCAATTTTGATCGCAAGTTTCATCAATTTCTGACTGAAGTCATTGGTGGAATTCTTCAATTTCTTCATCACCAGATTTTGTGGTTGGTGCATAAATTTGAATAATAGTTGTACTGATTGAATTTCCTTGAAGGTGGGTAGATATAATCCGATTACATGGTTGTACATGTATTTTTGGTTGTACATGTATTGTACAGCATTGTGTGTTATTGCTTTAGAAATGTTCTTTTAAATAATGAATTCCAGGCCATTCATTTTGGTGATGTTATTCCTGGCATAGTAAATCATATATTTTTCCTGATTCAAAATGGTCAAATGAATCATTTCAGCTCACTAATCTCAGGCCATTGATCTTCATTCCATTTCATTTTTGATCACTTCCTGTGTTCTGTAGCTCAGACAGTACGAGTCTGACAGAAGTGGATTTTGGGGTGTCCATGGGTGCTGATTGTGGATCAACAATCAGTATTTTCTGAACAACTTTAATCCCTTTTCTATTTAGCACGATGCTCTATATCGGTCTAGTTGTGAGGATTTTTGTTTTCTCTATGCTGAAGTGGAATCTAGATCGAGACAATTGTCTTGGATTTTCATCTGCAAAGGCTTCAAGTCTACTTCACTTTCAAGAAGCAAGGTTATATTATTTGCATGTCCCAGATTTCTAACGAGTCTCCCTCTGTTCCTGATGCCGCATTCTTCTTCACGCAGTCCAGATGAAAGGACTGTTTGCTACAGTGTGCTGGTCTTACTTTTAGGCACCGTCATGTCGGTTCCAACTCATGGCAATCCTACGTACAACGGAAGAAAACGGCGCTCTGCTCTGTGCCAGCCTCACAATCATTGCTAGGCTTGAGCGGATTGTTGCAGCCAGTGCTTCAGTCTATCTCCTGGAGCTGACCCTCCACTGTATGGAGCATCATGTCCTTTTCCAGGGACTGGTCTCTCCCGATAACCTGCCCAAAGCAGAGTAGGCAAAGTCTTGCTCCATCCCTGCTTCTTAGGGGCATTTTGGCTGTACTTTCATTAAGACAGATTTGTTTGTTCTCCTGACAGGCCAGGGTGCTTTCAACAATCTTTGCCAACACCTTAATTAAATGCACCTGTCCTTCTTATTCCTTGTCCAACTGTCACAGGCATGTGAGGTGATGGAGAATTTCGTGGCTTGGATGGAGCCACCCCAGCACTCAAAGTGACATTGGTGTTCTTTATCACTTTATAAGTGTGTCTTGCCCAGCAGGTTGGCCCAGTGCCATATGTTGCTTGATTCCTTGACTGTTGCTTCCATGAGTGGGATTGGGGATCCATGTAAAATGAAGTCCTTGACAACTTCCATCTCTTCCCCATTGATCATTATGTTGTCTGTTGTGTGAGTGGTGACGATTTGGGTTTTCTTTGTATTGAATTGCAATCTATACTGAAGGCTATATACAGTCTTTGATCTTCATCAGCAGACACTTCAGCTTCTCCTTGTAGGTTATTTTTGGGAGGGTGTTGCCTTAAAAAAAATGTAAGTTTATTTCTTATTTGTCAGAGTTGTGTTCCAAGGTCTGAGAGGGACTTTGACATGCTTACATTCCTGAGTTCAAGGTGGCTTTTTTATGGGCTCACATTCCTTTAGCCCAGAGATGAAAAGGGCCAAGGCAGAAGGTAGGCCTTTAAAAAATTTTTTTATAATATGCAACATTTGACTCAGTTCCCATTGGTTCATTATTTAGTCACCCACACTTCACTACCTGAGAGGTGGAAATATGTAGTCTCTAAGAGGACTAGGAGCTGGCTGGTGTAGTGGTTACTCATTGGGCTGCTAACTATAAGGTCAGCAGTTCAAAACCACCAGCTGTTCTGTGGAAGAAAGGGAGGGTTTTCGACACCAGTAAAGTATTAGTCTTGGAAACCCACAGGGGAAGTTCTAACCTGTTCTATAGGGTGGCACTAGCCCCCACTCAGGAAAACACGCGATTTCAGACGGAGGGAACAGTCCTTAAAAGCCCAGCACCTAAGTAAATGGCAGGGGAATGAAGGTGTACCAGAGGCTCGCCAGCTCCAATTTCTGAGAAACTGCCTCTTGTAGGCTATTAATAAGCCTTACTCCAGCCCTGATGATACCTTCTTCTTCATATAGTCCCGCTTCGTGGACTATTTCCACAGCATACAGATTCAGTAAATATGGTGAGAAGATTCAACCCTGGTGCGTACCTTTCTTCATTTTAGACCATTTGGTATTCCTGGTTCCATTTGAACAACCGCCTCTGGGTCTACGTACAAGTTTCACATAAGTACAATGAGTGCTCTGGGAATTCCCATTCTTCTCAAGGTTGTCCATCATTGGCTCTAATCCACACAGTCCAATACGTTCGCATAGTCAGTGAAACACAAGGAACCATCTTTCCGGCATTCTCTGCTCGCAGGCAAGCTCCATCTAATGTCGGCCATGAGATCTCGTTCTATGTCCTCCTCTGAATCTAACTTGAATTTCTGGTTGCTCGGTGTTAATTGCCTGCTGCATCTGTTTCTGAATGATCTTCAGCAAAATTTTCCTTGCAGGTGATATTAATGATATTGTTTGGTAATTTCCGCTTTATGTTGAGCCAGCTTTCTGTACAATGGCCAAGCCTATGAATCTTTTCTAGTCTGCTGGCCAGGTAGCTCTCTTCCAGATTTCTTTGCCAGCAACCTGTGCCGCGACAACAATAATGTGACACTTTTTCTTCAAGTGGCTTATTTTCTCTTGAAGTCCATCTGTAAGCATAGATAACTAGCACTCTGTAAATATCATTACCAGCTTAAAAAATCATGCATTTGCTGCCCAAACAGCACAGTGCTTGTTATAAAACAAGTAAACCTAAAAGAACTAGATAACCAAGAAAGTGAAAGCCCACCCTAATCCCACTGTGCCAGACAATCCACACGGCTAGCAGTTTAGAGTATCCATACCAGGACTTACAACACTCATTTATTTACACAGCAGGAGCGGAATTCTGTGTTTTGATTCGCCTCTCAGCTCTCTGTTTCTGTGGGGCACCCTGCCAGGGCTCTTTAAAACAAAGGATCCCTGTCCACCTGGTGGCTACCATCCTGAACTGAGGCCAGTTGTCCAACTTGTAGGCAGCTTGACTATGTCAGGAGCGGCAGTTACATCTCTAGGCTCTCTTCCCTCACTTTTCTTCCTCAAGCTCCCCTCACCAGTGAGTGGCATGACATTTGGGGCAGTCCTTAGTAACCTAGCACTACCATAACAACAACAACAACAACAACAACAACAAAATACCCTAATGTGGGCCTTTAAGGAATATAAATTTATTTTCTCACAATTCTTGGGGTTAAGGGTCCAAATCAGAGACTCAGCCATGTCAGGTCCTTCTGATGGGCCTCTCTCCTAGTTTCTGGTGGCTGCTGCCAATCCTTGGCAATCTTTTGCTTCTGGGTGTGCTCACATAGTGTTTGTCCTCCTCTAGATGTACCTCCCTGTGTCTATGCTGAGATGCCCTGATGGCATACATGTTGAGCTATCAACCTGTACTGCAGGGTCAGCAGTTCAAAAACACTAGCCACTCAGTGGGAGAAGGATTGGGTTTTCAACTCCCATCAAGAGTTACAGTCTTGGAAACACACAAGAGCAGTTCTACCTTCCCCTAGGGCCACCAGGAGTCAGGACTGACTCCATGGCAGTGCACCGTTTTATTTCATATTATGGCTATTCTTCTCAACAGGGGTTGGGCTTCAAAAACCTACCCTACTTTCTATATGCTCCTTAGCATAATATAGAAAACCTCTATTTCTAAACTGTGTCTTATTTACAGATACAAGGGCTAGGACTTCAACGTTGAATTGGGGGACACAATTGTTGGGAGCCGATAGCCATTAAGATCTTGGCCTCAGACACATAGCAGAAACTTGGCCGCTTTCTAACAGCAAGGCTTTTTTTCCTGCCCAACTTCGCCCCCACATTCCAAGCTGTGGGCTCAGTAGCATGAGCAGTTGCGATAACTGACCTTGTTGCCATTAGTCAAAGTACTGAGCACCCATTGAACTACAGATATACTATATTAGGAACATAGTGATAAGTTCACCCGGTAAGCCTTGATTTGCATGCGGACGTCACCACGGACGTCTTTGAGTACTGTTGTGCACCCTTTGTACCTTATTAGGAACATGTGGCTGATTGGTTGTTGTACAGTGTGCGGTTGTTACACAGCGTGCTTCATTGGAATATGTGCCTCCCACTTCCTTCTCTGTTGTAAATATCTACCCCGAGTTTTGGCAAGATAAACGGGCTTGATCAGCACTTGTCTTGCCCCATGTCTCTGTGTCTTTTTTCCATCCAGGTTCATTGCCCTTCCGGGTCACCACGTGAGGGTCTCGCTGGATGAGACCCCAACACACAATTTAATCAAAAACAGGACAGAGTAAATGAGTCTCTTTCCAGGACATCTCATCTTTGGGCAGGTCACTTCCTCAGGACATTCCAAGTCCTGCTTTGTTATTACAGCTTAAACATCATCAGATACTCAGTGCTCATTCTCTTTTTGACACGATTCTCTCTTGCGGTGCAGCAAAAAGTGGGCAGAACGGCCTATCCAAAGATATAATGTCTGGGGTCTTAAAGGCTTGCAGGTAAACAAGCAGCCATCTAGCTCAGAAGCAACAAAGCCCACATGGAGGAAGCACACCAGTCTGTGTGATCATGAGGTGTCGAAGGGGTCAGGTATAAGGCATCAAAGAACAAAAAAATCTTATCATTGTAAATGAGAGGGAGTGCAGCGTAGAGACCCAAAGCCCATCTGTAGATAACGGGACTTCCCTCGCAGAAGGTCACGTGGAGGAGACGAGTCAGTCAAGGTGCAGTGTAGCAACAATGAAACATACAACTTTCCTCTAGTTCCTAAATGCTTCCTCCCCCAACTATCATGATCCCAATTCTACCTTACAAATCTGGCCAGACCAGAGAATGGACACTGGTATAGACAGGAATTGGAAACAGGGAATCCAGGATAGATGATCCCTTCAGGACCAGTGCTGAGAGTGGCGATACCGGGAGGGTGGAGTAGAGAGGGGGCACCCATTACATGAATCTATATATAACCTACTCCCTGGGTGATGGACAACAAAAAAGTGGGTGAAGGGAAATGATGGACAGTGTAAGACATGACAAAATAATAATTTATAAATTATCAAAGGTTCATGAGGGAGGGAAGAAGAGGGAGGGAGGGGGAAAATGAGGAGCTGATACCAAGGGCTTAAGTGGAGAGCAAATGTTTTGGGAATGATGAGGGCAACGAATGTAAAACTGTACTTGACGCAATTGATGCATATATGGATTGTGATAAGAGTTGTATGAACCCCCAATAAAATGATTTTTTTAAGTGGGCAGAACTTGCAGTGGGGGTAAGTTGGAAAAAAGATTTTTTTAAATCAACATTAGATTGATGATTTTTGACCCACAGACAGGCTCCAACACGATGATGGCGAGGCGAACCAGATGGTGTTTCATCCTGTGGTGCACAGGATTGGTGTGAGTCAGAAATGACTCGACAGCAAGCACAGACAGTATCATCCACAGATTTCAAATACATGTCCCTCTTCTACCACACCACAGTTGTGTTAGTCTGGGTACATTAGAGAAACAAATCCACAGAAACTCATATGTATAAGAGAGAGTTTTATATAAAGGGTAAGTGCACATCAAGAAAACATCCCAATCCAGTGTTGCCCAAGTCCACAAGTCCAACATTAGCCAATATGTCTGACACCAACCCACAAAGTCCTCCTCCATCTCACAGAACACACGCAATGATGCTGGCTTCAGGAGGAAAGCCAAGTCGGTGAATGTGTAAGCATCTCAGCGCTGGCAGGGGTCTCCACACAGCTGCTCCAGCACACAGAGCTGCACTGGGGTAGGCCCATGTGGCTTCTCCTTGGGGACATCTTGCAGGAAGTGAGCCTTGCCAGCTGAAGCAGGGCACTGGCTAAGGTAGCTGCATCCTGGTCCGACCATCAGAAAGCAAGAGACTTGAGAAATAGAAAGGCGAGGCTCACTGAGCCTTTTAACCCTCCACCCTTCAATTCATCCCACATGTGTTTATTGACCAGGTTGGCACAATAAACTAACTACCTCAATGGTTGATGTAGGGCTAGATGATGTTGAGAGCCATGGACCTGGTCTCTACTCACCACCACTCTGGGTGACAGAGTCCAGAGGTTCCATCAAATTTCCTGTGCTGTCATCTTTACAGGAGAGATCACTGAGTTTGTTTTCCCACAGAGCTTTTGGGTTTGAGCTGTGGACCTTAGGTTGCAGTTGGGTTCTTTATTATTATTTTAATCATTTTATTGGAGGGTTGTACAACTCATCAAAATCCATCCATCCATCGTGTCAAGCACATTTGTACATCTGTTTCCATCATCATTTGCTTTTTACTTGAGCCCTTGGTATCAGCTCCTCATTTTTACCCCCTCTCTCCTTCCCTTCTCCCCCCTCTCTCATGAACCCTTGATAATTTATTATTATTTTTTCATATCTTACACTGTCCGATGTCTCCCTTCACCCACTTTTCTATTGTCTGTCCCCCAGGGAGGGGGTCATATGGAGATCCTTGTAATTGGTTTCCCCTTTCCACCCCAGCCTCCCTCCACCCTCTAGGAATTACTACTCTCATCACTGGTCCTGAGGGGTTCAGCTGTCCTGGATTCCCTGTGTTTCCAGTTCCTATCTGTACCAGTGTACATCCTCTGGTCTAACCAGATTTGTAAGGTAGAATTAGGATCATGATAGTGGGGCAAGGGGTGGGGGTGAGAAGCATTAAAGAACTAGAGAAAATTGTACGTTTCATCATTGTCTCACTGCCCCCTGACTGGCTCGTCTCCTCCCCACGACCCTTCTGTAAGGGGATGTCTCATTGCCTACAGATGGATATTCTTGCAGTTGGGTTCTTAACAGTGTGCCACCAGGAAAACCGACCCAGATTGAAATTCTTAGTGGAGTTATGGGGCACACCCCCTTGGGAAAGTGACTTCATGAGCGCAATGTCGCCATATATAGAAAAGAAGGGTTGGTTCTGAACTTTAGCTGCACACTGGAATCCCCTGAGAAAGTTGGACAGGTGATTCCCAGGCTCACATTTAATGGGTCTGGGCTGTGCCAACTCCTATGGCTCTGCTGGTCTGGGTGGAAAGACCTAGAGCTCAGTTGCTCCCCATGAAAGTATAAATGCTTCTGGTGCTCCCTTTATTTTCTCCCTAGTTCGGGCTCTAGGCTGCAATGTTCTTCTGCCCAAGAGGACTTTAGATTCCCAAAGCCATGGCTTCAAATCTGTCCTCTCACCTAGTTGGTGTCCTCAGGATGATTGGTTAACTTCTCTGGGTCCCCATTTCCTAACCAATAAGATGATAATAATCATACCGGACAGTTGTGAGGTTTAAATAAAGTTATACAAGCACCAGTGCTAAGCACCACTGTGGGGATCCTCGGCAGGGAATGCTCTAGTTCTCCATTCCTACTTCCCTTCAAGGCGCTTTCCCCAGTCATTCTGGCTGAAGGTCATTTCCATTCCCTCTGTATCTCTACAGCTAAAGTTCAAAGAATCTCACTGAAGAGTCTTTGATGTTAAAATAAAGGGAAATTAGGAGAGGCTTCAGAGGAAAAGCAGGCAGAAGCACCCAGGGGAGGTGAACCCATTTAGGGGTGTCTGCACTAATCAGGGGTGGGTGCCTTTCTGAGTGTATTTATTCTTCTCAGAGTGCTTGCAGAGAGAGCCGAGGCAGGACTTTGGAACTTGATCAAGGTTCACCCGAGCCAGTGACCCAACTGGGGGCAAAAGTTGCAGCAGATGCTTCACTGGGATCCAGAGAAGGCTGTTGGCACCTGTGTCCTCAGTCAGAACCCTTCCCTTTTCTAGAAAATGGTCCAGAAAAGCTCCCCTGATCAATGCTCCATCCTCTGATTTTCTGTCCTGTGGGCTGGGTTGTGATTTATTATTGTTATTATTGGTGAGCCCAAGGTTTTCTGAGGCTCCACCAGAGTTAGACCTGCTCCCCTCCTCAGGACTCAGACTCGACCTCAGCTCCCTGGGCCCAGCTGTGTCTGGTGTGGCTGTGGAGGTTAGAAAGATCTCCTGCCTACAGTGGGATTCATGGGTACTTTCCCCAGACTCACTTGGCTCCTGTGAACCCGTGAACTTGGGCCTGTGGGATATTGGGTCGGATTGGCAGCACTTGAATGGTAACCTGTTGGACTGTCTACCTTGATCATAAAGCACAGTTGCTTAATCATGGCTGGGGAAAAAGCTGAGTAGGCAGATGAGACAGAGTGTTGGACCTCGCAGCCATGTACTTTGGTAACAGCACAGTGCATAGACGGCCCGAAGCTTGAGCGTCAGCCCTGGCCTGGCCTCCGGCGGGCTGCCTACCGGGGCAAATCCATCAGTTCTATGAAACTCATTTGCAGGACTGTGTTGCAAAGCAGTTGGTTTACCTTGGCTCTTCCCAAAGTCAATTATTTGATGCGCTACTTTGGCAAGCTGCTCCTCCCAAAGAAAAAGGAAAACCGAAAGGTCAAATTTGTTTTTGGAATACTGTAAACCGCGTCCTCAAGTAGCAGGTCATAATGTATACATTAACGTAGTCAAGCCTCCAAGAATCTCCGTGACCAAGAAACCCGTTTGGCTTTGTGTAATCATTCCGCCCACCCCAAGTTTATTTGACCATGCAATTTTCTTTTTCTTTCAATTCTTATAAACATCCCATGGTGCGCGTGATGGAAGGGAAACACTTGTGAATTTGCCGGGTTTGCTTTAGAGCTGAGCTCCCCAGACGTGCACACCGAATGCCACTGGTCTTGATACAATGCAGATTCGAATCCAGTGGGCCTGCCCTGGGCCAAAACCCTAGGCTACTAGCAAAATCCCAGGTGTTGCCCTTGCTGTGGTCCAGAGACCACTCGGAGCCCAAAGGGTTGGTTCCTAAAGCTCTGGAAGCCTTATGGACATTGTGGTGCAGGACAATGTGCTATGTCCTGACAACGTGTTATGGACAACGTATCTCTGAGACTCACTGAGACGCGAATTGGCGTCCTGACTGGCTCTACCACCTGCCGGCTATTTGCGACCTTGGACAAGTCACTTCACTTCGCTGAGCATTAGTGTTCTCATCTGTTAAAAGGAGATATTCCTGGTAGCCACCCCATCCTGTTGCTTGAGGGATAGTGCCACCCCCGAAGAGGACGATGGACGTAAAACATGAAGGAGAAACCCATGATAGGATGGCCATGGGTGCCACCCCTGCACCCGTTTGTCCGTAGACGCCACCTCTTCTGTTCCCCCATCTTGACTTGCATTGCTGCAACCCCTTCACTCTCTTCCTGACCTGTCACAAAGGCATCGCCTATTTTATGTCTGTGACTTCACATGTCCCTTCTCCTCCCGGACATCCAGTCCCCGCCCTTGCTTTCAGGGCATCAAAGGAGTGGAGGGAGGAGACCTGTGCCTTTGGGGACATCTCACAGAGCCTACCAGGAATGCCACCACCCACCCGGACAGAGAGCAGGACGACGAAGGACTTCCCCGACCCTGGCCTCATTCACCACCACGCCTGACGTTCCTCCACCGCCTGATCTGAGCCCAGGCCCTGCCCAGGCTCTTTGCACAATCTTGAGTGTCACGCACCATCACAGTGAGGGTCTAATGCTCATCAGGTTCACTTTTGTGTTCTTCCATCCAGGCAGTCCCTGAGTTGCGGACACCCAACTTACGGCCAACTCTTCCTTGCCTTTCTACTGTAATCGAAATCTGTCCTCATTTTGAAATGATTGCGCCCGCCTCTAACACAACACTTCTTCCTTAGAACCATGGTCACTGGTGGCACATGCAGGCTTTCAATTCTGAAAAGACCTTGAGCCTTGTCTGGTGCTTAAGTAGGGTGTGGTAAGAACCACAAGCAGCTATTCTGACTTACCTACACATTCTTAGGGACGAATCTCGCTTGTAACCTGGGGACTGCCTATAAATTTTTCTGTAATGGAATCGTTTAAAAACCTTCACACACACATTAACGTGGCCCGAAAAAATTCCTTTGTCAGCTAACAAGGTCTTGATCGGGGTTCAATATGGTCCCTGTTTCTATGCAGACAATGAACTTGGACCTCATCACCCTGATTGAGTCTAACAATGAACTTAGACCTCATCACCCTGATTGAGTCTAACAATGAACTTGGACCTCATCACCCGACTGAGTCTTGTCTTGCGTGCTCTTGAGTGCTAAGGAAAGAGGACCCCCAGCTTGGTTCCTGATACCCGGTCCCATTTAACCTTCTCAGCCACCCTGGGTGATAGGCCCTAATGTTTTTAGTTATCACGCTCAGCAGCTCAGGAAGGTTAAATAATTTGCCAAAGACACTCGGCTAGTGAGTAGCAGAGCTGAGATTAGAGCTCAGATTTTGCCTTTCTCGTCACGAGAGGCTTTCTGTGTTTCTCTAAATGGTAGAAGGTAGCTGCTCACAGGTGTACAATTCTGCTTGTCTTTGGAACACGTAGGTAGAAACCAAATCATTTCCCAACTTGATCTCTGTCTTGGGGCAAGTTTGATGCCGGGATTGGTTAAAGGCATCCAACAAATCACTTTGTGCAAGTGTGACAGCTCCTGTTCTATCCCTGTGAACGGGCGTGGCGTGGGGGTGGGTAGTTCATGCCCAGAAGCTAGGCACGGGCCGCTGTGACTGCCAGTCTGTGCCACACCACTTCATGGTAAGGATGATGCTCCAAGGGCAGATGACAAGGACTCATGCGCCCCAGTGTGTACGGGAGCCCTACCCACCATGTGGGAATAACCAAGCGGTCCGTCACCCGGTGAATGGATAATGGAAACGTAGCACATGCACACACTGGAACATCACTCACTCATCAAGAGCAAAAGAGAACGTGAGCAAGCAAGAAGACGACGAATGAGCGGGAACACTGGGGCTTTGCACTCTTTAGTCAATCCTTTCCTTGAAAGGTTCCGGCGATCGGGACAAATCCCTTCCTCACTGCTGATCTCTGGCCGTGACCTCCATCTCCCTTCTCTCTAGATGTGTCACCGACTCGGCATGCTGAGGCACACCGGGCCGACTATATGACTCCAAATGCCCGGGAGGCTCTGAAGCCGTGGGGCTCAGCCATCCTGGCTCACCTACTGCCTTTTGTGTCCCTCAGTCGTGTTCGTGGCCACAGGACCAGGTGAGAGACCATCAAGATTTCCTAGGTTCGCCATAGAGTTTCAGGATACAGTGAGGTGAAGAACAACTGCTTGTCAGCCATTCCTCTAAACTCCCCCCAATGGACTCCCTGCCCCGATGCTCCAAAAGGCATCCAGATAGCACCCCCACTCCGAGCTGACAAGGATCCTTGACGCCAAGCAAATGTGAGGGCACGTAATTAGTAACCTGTGATGCCCCAGAGTTTCGTTCCCAGAGAGCTCTGCGACTTTTTCTGGGTTCCCACTGCTGGCAGATGGGTTCGTTATCTTGTGGGGCTGTCACCTCTTGGAAGGTGGAAAGGAAATGTCCCCGCAGCTGGGCCGAGGGCAGGTCGGTGGGAGAATACTAACCATCTGTGAGTTCATTACGCCAACTCTTTTGGTGGGAAAGCTAGTGCCTGAATGGAAGAGGAGGACTCTGTTGTGAATTAAAAAGCAGAGGGGGCTTGGGGGGGGGGGAAGGGTTTAGCACTTGATGCCTGCAGAGTGGGCATGATGTCAGCCACAGACATTGTTTTAAACTTAAAACTTTATATCTAGGAGTGCTTCATTAAAGAAGGCAACCAGTGTCTTTCTTAACACCACGATCATTTCCCCCCTTAATTATAGCAGCAAGTGCTGATTGAGCACTAGCTATGGAATGTTTCATCCGCATCACCTCCTTCAAGCCTCACAACAACTGGGGGGCAGATGCATTTCTGCGCACTGCAGACACAGCCTATCTTTGAGCCACTGCCTCGTCCTCCCTCCTCGGAGTAGAACGCATGCTCAGTTCTCTGAGCTTGTTCAAGGATCAGTTTACCAGCTGCTGTTGAGTCTGTTCTGACTCATGGGAACCCCATGTATGTCAGGGTGGAACTCTGCTTCCTAGGGTGCATGAGGGCAGGTCTGTAAGAACACTGCCTCAACACCCCCAATTCCATCCCAGCATCCTTTGCTTATTTACCTCTGAATAATGGAAGACGGTGTAGGTTCAAGGTGCCATATTCTCCCTACCGGAGTGAGGGTCGGGAGCCAGTGTCAAAGGGGAAGATGTCTGCTTTCAGGCATGCTGGGTAAGTCCCTGGGCTTCTATCTTCTTGCTTGGTCTCTGGCTAGTACATTGCATATTCCAGGACAGAGGTGGTCCTTTCTCTTTTTTTCTGGGAAGGAAGAGTTTGGGATGCTGTAGGCAGGAAGGAGGGAGAAATGGGGCAGGAGGCAGCAAGGCACTCCAAATGGAACTCTCTGCTGCCTTTGGCTGCTTGCCTTTTCACTGCCTTGATCCTTGGGACGCTCCCTCCCTCCCTCCCCCTTTACTTGCCTCTGTAATATTCCTCTCCTGCATTTCTTAAGCCCCCAAACCCCAAATTCCCAATTTTAAAGTAGCCCCAGACCAAAACAAGACTTTCTGACATCAGCCAAGCCATGGGGAGGGAACTGGAGAGTAGCCCCTGCCCTCCAGGACACAAATGTTCTGACTGAGAATTTGAGGTTGGTGCATATGCCAAACCGAGCCCATGTTCAGATGCCTGAGGTTGATTACTTGTCTGGCTCCTGCACCTTTGAGGGCAGGTGCTCTGCTGCATGACACTGGACATGGCTGCCTCTTCCAGCTGACCATGTTTAAGATGACTCTGGGAAGAAAAATGGTGCACTTGATTCTGAAACGCAGAATTCTCTCTATTCCGGCAGTTTTCCAAATCAGGCACAGTCCATGCCCTAGCCTGGTGGGAGAGGGTTGGACAAAAGGAGGGCCATATCATTCCACGTCATACAGTAAGAGGCATTGGGGAAGGGCTCTTGGAGGCTCAAGAGAAATGGGTTATGGAGTCTCAAAGAGTAGCAACAGAGGAGACAATTAACTATCAACCTCATTACTGTGGGTGCAATCATGGGCACTTGGCTTCAGTTGTGTTCTCTAGAAAAGCAAAATCAGTTTATGTATCTGTATATAGAGAGAGCTTTATCTCAAGGAAGTGGCTCACACAGGGGTAGAGGCCGGCAAGTTCCAAGTCCATGGGTCAAATATCAGGCTTCTCCTGACTCACATAATTTCAGAGGCTGTTGAACCTGGGACTGACTGGTCAGATGGCTGACTGCTGGCCACAGAGGCAAATTAATCCAAGGTCAGTAGGTAACATGGCAGACTGCTGATTATTCTCTGGACTGACAGGCAATATGGCAGGCTGCTGGCTCAATCCAGAGACCCGGAGGCCAGAATACAAGTCAGTTGCAGGATCCACATCCAACAAAAAATCATAAACTTTGTCAGAGCATACACTTATCTTGGAAGCAGGTCACACTCCCAAGGAATCTCCCCTTCAATGGATTGGTTGCTCATAGTGGTCTTCATCATGGACGTGATTATATTATATCCGATATTATAATGGGCCTGACTACATCTTAGCTGAGGATCTTGGCCAAGCCAAGTTGACACATAACCTTAACTATCACATGCCTAGAACACCGGGCTAATGTAAAGGTCTTTGAAGAGAGATTAGCAAGGAGATTTAGGGCATGGGCTTGCTTCTTCATTTTAAATTACTCCTTTTCTTCTTCTCTACTATCACTCCCTGCCTCTCCCCAACACATACAACTCCTTTTGTTCTACCAAATTCTAGTGAATGTCACTTACCCCCAATAGTTTTGTGTTGGTGCTTCTTTGGAGCATGAACAGAGTGGGGTGTGCCAAGTATGTGTTGAGACCATGTAGCGAACAGACAGCAGCTGCAGCTCAGAGTTCTGTGAGGACGTCCATCAACAATTCACAAGAGATAAACTGGATGGAAAAAACGTAAGTCACTACAGAATTCCAAAGTGATCAACAGGGGTCAAAGACTGATGGAACATGGGATGGGAGTGCTAGCCGTTGACACCGGACATTAAAGGAAACACGGAAAATAGACTTGACATGGTGCAAACAATGAAGGGTTTGACAACTAACGGCAAAGGTTGGCAGTTCAAACACACCCAGAGGTGTCTCAGAAACACAGCCCTGGAGCTCTGCTTTGGAAAGGTCACCGCCTTGAGCATTCTAAAGCATACACTTGTACTTTGCACACCCCACTGCTCTGTTGTTTTGTTTTTCAGGAAAAGCTCGAGCTTGGGGACTCAGATTCGATCGAGCCCTACCTTCTCTACAAGACTAGCGTGTGCATTGCCTACGGCAGATTCCCAAGACAAGGAATGATGTCTGGCAAAAGCCATTTGGATCCAAGGTACTACTACTTTTGTGCATGGAAAAGTCCCAGGCCGCAAACCAAATTCAAATTATGTGTAAGTAACTTACAGGAATGTAGACCGCTTTTAAAATCCCCTGGCTCAATTGGAATGCACTTTCTTGTTCTCTTCCCAGACTCTTTCTCCTGAACCGATGCTCTTCAGTGACTGGACTCACTGTGTCATTCCTTGTCCGGGGGCTGCTCCCTACAATCTATAATTCCTGTCAGTTCAAGCAATCTCTTCTTTCTCCTCTACTCCATTAAGGCAAAATCCTATTTCTTTTCACCCTCTGGCCTTTGTGGTCTACCAATCTGTCTCTTTTATTAACAACTTTATTGATATACAAGTTCATATAAAAAACTCAACCCCTTAAAGTATACAATTAGGTGGCGGTTAGTCTGTCCACCGAACTGCACAACTCTCACCACGACCTTAGTTCCAGAACATTTTAATCATCCCTCAAAGCAACCCCCCTCCACCAGCAGTCCCTCCCCTTCCTCTCCCCGACCCAGGCTGTGGGAGCCACGAATCCACTTTCTGTTTGTATTTATTTGTTTATTCCGGACTTTTCTTGTAAATGGTCATATAAAATTTGTTGTCTTTCACGACCGGGTTCTTCCCTTTAGTATCATGTTTTCAGGGTTCACCCATTCTATAGCATAAATCAGTACTTCATTCCTTTTTATTGCTAAATATTATTCTACTAAATGGGCCGTTTCAACTTGGGGGACATTACAAATCACGCTGCTGCGAAGGATTGTGGACAAGTCTGCTTGGAGAGGACTTTCATCTCTCTCAGCCATATCCTTGGAGTAGCTTGCTGAGTCACATGGTAAGTCTCTGTCGAGAGTTTCAGGAATTGCTGTATTATAGCCCATATGACTGCACCATTCACAACCCACCGGCAAGGCCCAAGTGTTCCAGTTTCTCCATCGCCTTGCCACTTCTTACTCTGTCTTTTAAAACCAAATTTGCTCCCCATGTCTTTTAAAACCCGTTTTCCTTTTTAAAGTCCTTCCATCGGCCCTTTTAATAAGCCAGTAGCCCCAAATATTTCACATGAGGGATGGGGCCATGGTGTAGTAGGATCCCTGGTCAGTGGACCTCCCTCTTGACCCATCCTTATTTTGCTTTAGGCTTAAATATTTTTGCTTACTCCTTGACAGGAATTTTCTCTATGATTTATTTTAATATTGATGATGGTCTTCTCCCTCCCCCACCTCCTGTTTTGTTTTGTTTCTTTCCTTTATGTTTCCCAGTTTATTAAGCACAAAAGTGCCGGACATATAGAGCCAATAACTGATGTAACAGCTTATTGGGGATACGTGGTGGGGTGAGAGGTTGAGAGGAATTGGGGAACAAATAATGAATATGGGAAGGGGAGGGGTACTAGAACTGATTGTGATGATGTATATACAATTCTTTCTTAAATTTACTTAACTATGGATATAAAAAAAACTATTGAGGGAAAAGAATTTTTAAAAATTTCACCTGAAATAAACATCCATTCCATACCATACCATACCACACCACACCACACCACACCTTACCATGCCAGAACCATTGCTGTGGAGTTGATTAGTTTTATGGTGACCACGTAGACCTGCCCATAGGTGTTTCTTTTGTTTTTGTTTTGGCTTTAATCTTGATGGAAGCAGATTGCTAGTTCTTTCTTTCATGGTCCCAAACCCCAACCTTTAGGTTAGTAATTAAATGCAACCTGTTCGTGCCAGCCACGGACCTTCTTAGAAACATCAGCGCGTCTGCCCACCGCATTGTATGGCAGCATTCCTGTTCAGGGACATATGCAGAGAGCCGCCTCCCCCAGCCCTGCGAGAAAGAGATCAATGGGAAAGATTGGTCTTCTCTCAATTCCCAAGGAAGCTGCATGCCATGTTTTTATGCGTTCTTTGTCCCTTTAGGAAACCTGAGCAAGAAACAAGGACAACCCCACTGTACACAGAAGCTCTGGAGGCATGGGGAGTTAGGAGTTAGCTGCCCATGGCTAGGTCAGCAGTTGGAGTCCCTGGCTTCTCTGTTAGGAGAATGATGAGGCCGTCTGCTCCACAGCGCCCTCTGTGGTGCTGTTAGTTTGAGCTGTTTTCTTGGACTGCAAAGGAGAATAGCAGTAACTGTCTGCATTCTGCTCGTAACAAGACGCGTTATGTTTCTGGCATTTAATTTGCCTTTTCACCGGAACCTGGGAACAGCTATTTTGAGTGCCTGCATTTTCCAGATGAGGCTCAGAGGGCTTCTGTGGCTTGTCTAAGGTCGCGCAGTTTGTGAGTGACCGAGCTGGAGCTCCAGCCAGGCTTCCAACTGCCAGCCTGTGCCTCCCTGGCACCCTTCAACTAGTCCTGAAACAGCACACCACGGCGTCCAAGGATCTTCCAGTCTGGTCGCTGACTTACTGGGGGCTTAAATAGGATGCTCCTTTCTCCTACATCTCCCAAGATCTATAGGTATGCTGGACCCCTTCCTCAGCGCCCGTGTCTGTCTGCCTGGGCCTTCCAGACCTGCCCAACCCACGTGAGACTAGTTTGGCCCAAACTGGCCTCTAGCTCTTGCTTTAGTTGTTTTCTTTTCTACTTCATTGTTTCCATAGGATGTCTGCCTTCTCAAAATAGCACCAGGGCATTCCAGGTAAACTCCACATCCGACCCAAACCCCCGTCCAGCAGCAGCAAGTCAGAGCAGGTCCGGTTTGCATTGTTCTCCTCCCTTCCTCTGATCGCTCAGGCTCCCGGGATTGGAGTCCGGGTCTGCTTCACAGAGGAGCTGGGCAAGGAGACCGGGCGGGCTCTCTGAAGCTGGCCGGCAGAAGCTCACCCCTCTGCCCCATGGCTAGAGGACCATCACATGCGTGGCCTTTGCTCGCCTGGCTGAATGTTAGGTGAGAGCTGAAAAAAGGAAAGAGGAGAGTTTTTGAGTCCACTTTGTTTTTATCAGAGAAAGAAAAGATACTGTGGATCCATATTCTTGTCTATTTATTGTTTTAAATTAATCATTTTATTGGGGGGGGTTCTTACAAATCTTATGACAATCCATCATTTGGTTGTATGAAGCACACGTGTACCTAGGTGACCATCAACAATTTCCAAAACTCTTTCTACTTGAGTCCTTGGTATCAGCTCCTCTTTCTCCCTTTCCCTCCCCCACCCTTCTACCCACGTGAATCCTTGATCAATTAGATATTATTGTTGTTATTTCATGTTTAACACTGTCCGTTGTCACCCTTCACCCACATGTCTGGTATACATCCCCCGGAGGGTGGGCTATATATCCAACCTTGCGATGGGTTTCCCCTTGCTCCACCTTCCCCCCCCTTCCCCCCCCCCCCCACCATCCCACTACCCTTAGGATATCGCTACTGTTCCTGAGGGCTTTATCTGTCCTGAATTCCATGTGTGGAGAGTTCTTATCTGTACCAATGTGTGTACTCCGGTCTAGCCAGATTTGTAAGGTAGAACTGGGTCGTGGTATTGGGGGTAGGGGTGGGGTTGGGGGAGCATTCAGGAATTAGAGGAAAGACGTGTGTTTCATCGGTGCTATACTGCACTCTGGCTGAATCACCCCTTCCTTGTGGCCTTTCTGTGGGGCCCATATTCTTCTTAGATATGTGGAGGCTGAAAAGAAGATAAACACTAAACTGGAATCTTTACCAGCTATCAGCCCTAAGGCAACCACAGGTCAGTCCCATGAGCAACTTCCTTGAGCCTCTGTTTCCTCATAGCCAGGCGGGTACAGGGCACTCACTGTCAGCATAGCGGGTGTATACACAAAGGCTGTCAAACCGACTTCCCCGCACTGCTAACCTCAGGTGTGGAGACCTCAAAACCTAACGAGCACAGGCAACCCCACCAATTAGAGCAACTGAAAAGACTTGCTGTGAGCAGATGAGCTTCCAACCAGGCAGGGTCTAGACCAAAGGTACTGAGAGAGGGGCTCTGAAGAGGAGAAGGGCAGCGAACATGGTGATAGAGGGATTGGCTTGTTCAGGCCGTTGGAAATGTCCAAGGCCATTGGCAAAACAGAATCCCTCTGGATAAGGCATTCATTTCCCCACCAGACCTTGAAGTTCTAGTTCCTGGATATGAGTTGTCCCTGGATAATCCCATCTCTGCTACACTACTGACTAGGCTGCTATGAGACTGGAAGGTGCCTTTATTTTAAATATTTCTATTTAAGGCCATAGAGTCTGGGGGGAAGGGGGAGGGACTTCTGTTCCATGAACACAGTTGTTTGTATTTCAGGAGAATTAAAATGGCTTAGTCAGTGATCTGAACTTACTCAGCAGTCGCATGCAAGATAAGTTTTGCCGTCTGCTTCTGATAAGATAAAAAATGAAGATGACCCCCCTCCCCTAGACACACACACACACAGCCATTCAGCCCATTGCAGTTCACAGCAACCATGTTGGGCAGAGTAGAATGGCTTCATGGGGTTTCCGGACTGCCACACCCTTACCCCATAGGGCAGGTGGTGGGTTTGAACTGCCCACTGTGTGGTTAGCAGCTGAGAGCCTATCTGCCACACCCCCAGGCCTCCTCTTTTAAGTTCACAGCTAAGATGGGACTTGACCGCTCGGTAACATGGAGCAACATGCAAACCCCCTAATAGAGCCTGAACTAGAGTTGCTCTCATGAGATGCCTTCAGTTGGTCCCAGCTTATCACGGCCCTGTCTCTGGACAGCAGAATGAAACCCCGCCCAGTCCTGTGCCACCCTCGCCACTGATGTAATGTTGGAACCCATCTTGCCAGCCACTGGGTCCCTCTGTCTTGTTGAGGGCCCCACCCAGAGTGGTAATCATTACCAACGCATTTCAGACCTGCTTTCTAGAGTTTGGAAGAACCCATGGCTAATTTCACCATTGCTTTTTGAAGTCACCATCGCCGAGCTGCTAAAAGGGGAACGGGCCCAGAGAAGTAAAAGGAACAAAGACATTGTCAGTCTGTGCTACTCATGGTCGGGCTTGCTTCTGTACCCCAAAGATACCTCGGAAAGGATCCACTCCAGCCTCCACTCCTCCAGGCTCGCTGTGAGTCAGCACCAACTCAATGGCGGCGAGTTTCAGCCTCCGCAACGATTACAAGATGGAATCGACAGCATCGTTTTAGATTAAAGGGCGCAAAGGATGTGCTTTCTGACAGGCTGCTATCTTGTTAGTGACTTGTTGGCCCTTCCCCTTCCCCTCCCTCCCTCGGAGCCGTGAAAGGAGGATTCTTTCTAAACATAAACCTTTTCTTGACTTTTTCACTTCTGCTCTCAGACAGTATTTGTCCTGTTGTAATTGACTTAGTCCACTCAGGATAACGTCTTCCAGGTTCCTCCGCATTCCGTGGTGCTTCCGGAATTCGTGGCTGTTCTGGAATGCTGCCTTGTGTTTGCGCCCGTTTGTGGATCGGTGCTTCCATGGATTCCCACTTAACGCTGTTCGCATCGTTCCTGCTGTTGTGAACAAGGGCTGGGATGGACATGGGCGGTGTACATATATCTATCATGTGCAGCTTTTTATTTAGGTAGGAGATGTGAGGGGCTTCTTAAAGTTCATGGGGATAAACAAAATGAGAAGATAAGTTATCGATTTTTTTGCTTTCCATTTGTACAGTTTTGGGGAGAAAGACAAGTCTTTCTACTCCTGTAAAGAGTTACCGACTCAGGAACCCACCGGGCCTGTCGGGTAAGGTCGCTATGAGTCAGCGTTGACTCCGTGGCAGGGAGTTTGGGTTGGTATTTTGGTTGTACCATGTCATAGGGGCATGGCTGGGCCAAGTGGTATTTTTATTTTCAACTTTTAAAGGAAGAACCTAAAGCGTTATGCTTGGAATGAGGTTATTGATCACATTGAAACACATGCAAAAAGACGTTCTTCTACAGGGGCATGATGAGTGTGTAAGAATTTATTTCTCTAGTCAACCCTGACTAACGCGCGGATGAATGTTGAAAATGAGCTGGACACGGGATAACACGACACAATGTCACTTATGGATTGCTGTTGTTACATGTATCCAGTTGGATTGGACCCAAAGCGACCTATGCACAGCACAACCAGACTGCCCAGTCCTGCACCAGCCTCGTGTAGCACATCTAGGATTGGCAAAGGACTGGATCTGAAGTCTAGCATATGAAAAGACAGTCGATCAGCGTCCCAATGATTTGATGGTTTGGAAAGTCATTTTTAATTACCCTTTTCGGTGGGAATCTTGTCAGTGAAGTTTGAATTTGTATTCAATATTTGTAAATTGTCCTGCGTATAGGATTTACCTGGAGCTTTCATTAAAAATGAAGCTTCCCAGTCTCTACCCGGGTCTAGAAAGAGCTCCAGAAGTTACATTGATAAGGAAAGTTTGCAATGAATTTGACATCTGCAATGACTCATGCTCAAACCTTGAGAAATACCAGTCCACATCAGTTAGAAATCTTGTCTTTTGTCTCATGCTCAACACTTGGGCCTCATCTTTTGCCATGCTCCCTTTGTGCCATGATCCAGTGGCATGGAGTTTATGTGTTTGGTTTTGTGTTTCATACATCGAACTCTCTTCCTCTGGACTCTCACAGGTTCTTCCTCTGTCGGGAAGTCGCCCAGCGTCCTTCTCACCTCTCACCCACTGTCACTTAATTAACTGCCACTCACCTCTTGGCTCCGTGCATGGCATTACTTCCTCTGGTCACACTTTTCTGACCTTGAATTCCAAGTCGGATGTCCCTCCCACTTGCTGCCCCATGCCCCACCCTTTCTTTCCCGAGCCACTGCCATACTGTTTGCTCAGTTCCTATTTAGTGGTATTGTTCATTTCCCAAGCTGTGGGCTCCCTGAGGGTGGACCCCCCCTGCCATCTTGGCTCTTCTAGTTCTCACATGGGCTGCTAACTGCAAGGTCAGGAGCTTGAAACCACCAGCCACCCCAAGGGAGAAAGACAGAAACTCACAGGGGCAGTTCTACCCTGTCCTATAGGGTCGCTGTGAGTCAGCATTGACTCAATGGCAGTGAGTTTGGATTTTCAATTGAGTGCCTGCATGATGGCTGGTACACGGCAAGAATTCAGTAAGCGTTTCCTCAAACTGAACTTGAATCCAGTTGAATGTTTATTCCAACTCCACACATGGGAGGGCGGGCAATGTTGCTAATAAAAAGCATCCTAATTTCATTTGTGTACAGCGTAAAAACCCAGAGCACAAACATGTATATGCAAAATGCAAATCGACTATATAAACAGTTCTTTTTAAGTTGCTTTCTGTAACATTTGTTTACTCCTTGCTTGCTCTTTTGTTTCCTGTCAGCATTTGCTGATATATAGTGGTAATTATCAAATAATTAGGAAGAATAAAGAGAATTGTATACACTTTCTTAGTTCTTGAATGAAGACGGTCTTCATTCATACTGATATCCAGCTCAACGTGTGCCAGCCAAGTTTTAAATACCCTCTTTGCTTCTCTACGTTTTAACTGGCCCCAAGGCCACATACCATCTCTGTGGGCACTGTCCAGTAGGAAAGGCAGTCGTCCACGTGGCCGCTGAGCCTTTGAGATGTCTCGTGCAAGCTGGCGTGCACCATCAAGTAGGCCTGGGAACCCCTTTCTGAATACAGGCCAATGGCACCCATGGAAACCACCACATACTCTTGTCTGAGACCTGCTGGGATTTAGGCTTCTGACACCAAAGGGCACTCAGAAACACGGGGGGTGGGGGTGCTCACCCTGGACCTGAGCTTCCCCAAGTGTGACGACAGGGCAGTTCTACTGTCCATGGGGTTGCCATGGGTCAGAGCTGACTCAAGGGCGACTGACGGCATAGTTTGTAAAATGTCAGGGTGCACCTAATCCACATATCAGAGCCCAGGGCATGGAGAATCCTAACGGCCTAGTCATTTTTATATTGATTATAGGTTGCAATGATGTAATTTTGGATCCACGAGGTTAAATAAAATAAATGATTATTCAAATGAATTTTACCTATGTCTTTTTCTTAGCCTTTCTAATATGGCTACTAAGAGAGGTCAAATTGCGCACAGGGCTTGCATTCTGCTTCTATCGGGCCACGCTGTCCGTGTGCCGCCTCTTTCTCACTTGTGATGCAAGAATAATGGTCAGACCTTCCTCTATGGACTCATGAGTCAGTGCTCGTAATAAGGCACACAGAGCAATGCCTGGTAGATCGTCATGCTGTTACAAAGTAAATAGATGGCATTTGCCGTCTTTGGGTGTTGCAGGTTGTCAATGCTCTTGGCTCCTAACCAAAAGGTTGGTGGTTTGAGTCCACTGAGAAGTATCTTGGAATAAAGCTCAGGTGATCTACTTCTGCCCCCACTCCCCAACACACACACACACACACACACACACACACACACACACACACACACCAGTCATGGAAAACCCTGCTGGGTGCGTGGACCTGTAACTGCAACAACAACCACATTTAACATCCAAACTCTTACATGGCTCAGGGTCAGACAGAGCTCAGAGGCTAAGATTCTCATGGAAGTTCTGAATCCAGGCAAGATGCTTCCAGAGAACAATTCAGACTTGAGGCTGAGGGATGGTGGTGGTGATGTGATCTTATTGTGTTTGGGTTTTTAAAAACAGGATTACCATTCCCACCCTTCCCCTGCACATACCCAGAGCAGAACCAAACCCACTGGCATCGAGTCTTCTGATTCCTGGTGACCCTGGGGGGCAGAGGAGACCTGCCCCTTAGAGTTTCAGAAATCACCTCCTCTTTCTCTCACAGAGCAGTCCATGGGTTTGAGCGGCCACCTCTGTTCACAGCCCTTGGCTGATGCCACAGGGCATCTACCCCCACATCAGAGGAGTTCGAAAAAGTGAAGGCAGAGTGTTTGGATTTTCATGAAAACAGCTGCTTGGTTTGGGGTGCCCAAAGGGCTGCTGGGAGGAAGTCCCTCAGCTGCAGGGCTTGTGGCTGCCATCTCCCCAGCCACCAGGAGGCCATGCTACTTCCCAGGGCTTTGATTGCTTCTGGATTTCTCCAGAGCCCAGGGCGGGCAGGCTCTGTCGGCCCCAGAACATCAGGTGAGCAGTAACAGGTGAGGGATTGCAGGAACCAGGCCTGCTGCCCTTAGGAAGCAGGCTCAGGAAGAACTACGGAAACAAACACATCAGACAGAGACCCAAGAACAGACACAACGGTCCTCAGATACACCCACACACTGGGTGGAGGGGCAGAGCAGGAAGTGGTTTAGAGAGCCACGCCCTCCACAGACAAGAATCTAAGAGTTAGCAAAGGCACCTGCTGATGACAGTGAGCCAGGGCTAGAAGTCCAGCCCCAAACAAGCCAGTAGTCACTGCGCTGCTTCCAACTCAGGACAATCCCGTATGGGGCAGGGTAGAACTCTCTCTAGGGAGCCCCGGCCTTTCTACTGAGGTGCCTCTGAATGCATTTGGACCACTAATCTTCCTGTGAGCATGAGCACTGAATTGTTTGTACCTCTCGAACACCTCTGCTTCGTCCTCTTTTCCAGTTTTATCGACGCTTCTTCTACATCTCATACAATTCAACTGTTCATTCCGATCAAGAAGAGTTGTACAGTCATCACCAACCACAATCCATTTGCATGCCTGTTCTTCTTCATTGTTCTCATGATTCGTTATCATTATGAGTTTTAACCTGTAGGGAGAAATATACACAACGAAATGGTCTCCAATTCAACACCTTCCATGTGTATATCTCAGTGCCATTGATTATACTCTGTTATGTAATCATCATTGATATCCTTTTCCTAATTATTTGCAGCACCATTACCATAAACTCAATACGCCCTAAGCAAAAAATCCTCCTCCTTCACCCATGGGGGCCATTGGTCAACTTTGGTTTCTTTTCTTTTTGCAGTCCAAACTCGTCTTGATTAGAAGACAAGAACCCCCTTCTCCTCACTTCCTCGTGCGAGCTGGGAGACTGGTGGTATCTAGAGCGGCTGGAGATATGTAGGCTTTCTCCCTGAGGGTTTCACGGGGAAGGCTTGGAAGGGTGCACTGCACTGCAACTGGGCCTGGGTCCAATCCTTGCCCTGCTACCCAATAGCTGATGATTTCTAAGACCTGAAGTCTCTTTGAGCTTCCGTTTCACACCGAGACCTTCAGAGATGGGTCCTTGCACAGCTGGGCAGCTTTAAGGACAAATTGGGGCAGGAACTGAGCGTGCCTGGCAAATATCAGACAGACAGTAGGCATAGGCATTCAGTCCATGGTATTGCAGTTTGGGCTCGAAAGTTGCCAGAGGAAATGGCACAGGCGGGCACTCAAATATCCACAGATGATGAGGACTCCTAAGGAACACTGTGAATGCGGGTAGTTAAATGCTCAAGTGCTAACAGCAAGCTTGGGCGTTCGAACCCACCAACCTCTCCACGGGAGAAAGATGTGGCAGTTGGCTTTCGTAAAACTAACAGCTTTAGAGACCCTTTGTCTTATAGGATTGCTATGAGTCAGAATCTATTCCACGGCAATGGAGTTTATGATGACTTCTCAAACAATTACGAATAAACTCATAGACAGAAGAATCCACAACAAACGACCCTTCCCATCCTCTCAATCTCCACCTCTGAGGACTCCACCATTCCTCATCAGGGTCACCTTGGAGAAATCAAAGCCAGGAGAAAGCATCGGACACCTACTAGGGCAAACTACAAGGAGTCTGGATGTCACTGTGGCGAGGCAGGCATTTGGCTGCAAACCTCACGGTTGGGAGTTCAAACCCATCAGCTGCACCTTGGAGGAAAGATGAGGCTGGCTGCCCCATAAAGATGTATATGTTCAGAAGCCAGTTAATCTTGGTCACGAGGAGCCAGAATGAACTGGATGACAGAGGGCTAGTGCAAAGTGTCCTCTTCAGATGTTGTAAGGGTGATTACCTCATGAAGAGTCTCATAACTTCTGACATCCCTGGCCCTGCTCCTGTCTTTTGCAAGATAATCCACGCTCTCAGGGCCAATCGCTCTTTACCCAAAGCCTGTGTGAGTCTTCACTTCCCTGGAAGATAGGAAACAAATGGCCCTCTACAAAGTGGTGCGAGTGTCTTCCTGGGTGACATGTTGGCTACCTGGCAGGTAGGTTAGAACATAGCAATTGATGAGAGGCCTACCTGACACCAGTAATGATTTTGGAATATCATCCCCCCCACCCCACCTCCATCCCACTGCACAGGCTAGTACTTGTGGGCACTGCTAGGCCAGGGCAAGAGGGCGTGGTGTCATTGCATTAGTCCTCCTGGGGCATGAGTCCTGATGCACAGGCTCTGAAGGAGGGCATTACTGTGCTCTGTGGGATAAAGGGTCACGGCTGGCCTGGATGTGAGGCATTCACTCTGAGACCCTGGAGACGCCAGCGCATCCTGCTTCCCTCAGATCCAGGTTTTGCACTTCAGCTCTGAGGAGTTGCCGAGGGAGAGGGGTCTGAGTGGGTGGGCTGAGAAGTCCCACTTGTATCTCTTTCCATTGGGGTTCTCTGTAAGATGACAATTGATATGAAATATCTGCCGTGAAAAATCCCTCTGAAAACGAGGCATTTGAAAACTAATGACTCCCAGACTCGGTTCTAGGTGGTGGACTTGCTTCATTTGCTCCTGCTCCAGCCATTTGGAAGGGCCCTTGGTAGTAGTGGCTTATGAATTGGGCTGCTAACTGCAAGGTCAGTAGTTCAAATCCATCAGCTGTTCCACGAGAAAAAGGTGAGGCTTTCTGCCTCTTCAAAGACTTACCTACTCTGTCCTATAGAGGGTTACTGTAAGTCAGAGTTGACTGGGTCGGGATGAGTTCTGTCGGGTTTAGTTTGGGGATTACCATCTGGGGGGAGTCCCAGAGTGGGGCACATGATGCTCATGCTCATGCTAACTAAAAGATGATTTGAGTTCCTCCGGAGGGTCCTCAGAAGAAAGACCTGGTGATTTTGACTCTGACATCCCGAGGGGCGCCATGAGTTAGGAAAGACTGGACAACAAGTGGTCGTAAACCTCTGAGCAGGCATTACAAGCTCATGTCACTCATATGAAGCAAAACAAACAAACAAACTCAGAGAAACAGGGGGATCAGCCCTGATCCTCAGAGGTAAGTCAGGATGGTGCCTGGAACTGGAAGCTGACCTGGCTGGCTAGAAGTTCGTGTCTTCAGACTCTTAAGACTCCAGCGGTTCTCAACCTTCCCAATGCCGCGACCCTTTCATACAGTTGCTCAGGTGGTGGTGACCCTCCTAACCATAAAATTATTTTTGTGGCTATTTCATCACTGTCATTTTGCTACTGTTATGAATCGGGCGACCCCTGTAAAAGGGTCTTTTGAGTTCCAAAGGGGTCGTGACTCATCGGTTGGGAACCGCTGCTTTAGAGTCATATCATAAACTCACCTACTGTCACCAAGTCTGTTCCCACTCACAGCAAGCCCACGGGACAGGACAGAGGTTAACTTCTCCATAGGAGGTTTGAGACCGTAATTTTTATAGAAGCAGACAGCCTCGTTTTCCACCCACGAAGTTGCTGGTGAGTTTGAACAACCAACCTTGTGGGTATCAGCCCGACATTTAACCCACGGCACCACACAGCAAGGGATGACTCCATAGAATGTCAGGTTCCCAAGTTCAGTTCTGGGCTCAAGGATGGCTTCTGCCTCTCCCTTTCTGAGTGAACCCTGACTAAACACGTTAAGCTTCTGAGCTTCATTTTCTTCCCCCTGCAAAATGGGCATGATAATAAGAATACCTGGCTAACATTCTTCTTATGAAGAGCAGTGGGCTCCAGTGCTACAGGTGGTTTGGGGGTGGAATCTTGAGAAAGAGATCAGACCCTTTCACTCCATCAGAAGTCCTCACTTAGGCTGGCCCAGCAGGACAAGTCCACTGCAGCCGGCTCACTGGCTGGTGCAGAGTGACCCTAGCCTGGGACTGAGAATACTAGGACAGAGTTTCTCTGGGAGGCCAGAGCCCTTACTTGCTCTCCAGTCTGGGCTGTGGGGCCAGAGGCTCAGGATCAAAGCCAGCTGCTCTCTGGGGTGAGACACACATCCCATCATCCCTTAGCCCTCTTTAATTAGCGTTCAGCCTAGAGCCAGGCCTTTTTCGGGCTCTTATCAGTGCTTCTTGATAAAGTAATTAATGGCTCACTCTTCTCCACGGAGCATCTTCCTGCCCCAGAGGGCTCTGCTTGGAAGGAAGGTGCTAATTAGTTCCTGTGTGATTATCTGGTTCGAGCCATGCTCCTAGTCCCTGGGAATCTGTACCTGGCCCGGAGTGCTCTGCGGGGTGAGACGCAGCCCTCTGACAGTTTGTTCCATTTGCTCGGTGCCAGCTCTGCTCAGAGTCCATTCAGCCTCTCTTTCCTCTTACCTTTGGCAGCTACAGCTGGCTTCTGAGGACTCAGGGTCTTGTCTGCGTCCTTGAGCAAATCATAAGCGCCCTGGAAGTGACTCAGGGAGGTTTCTGGAAACAGAAGCACTGCAGAGCAAATCCAACCCTTGGGATGCAGATGTTAGCCTCCATGAAAAAGACCCAGGGCAGCAGAGCATGCTGGGAAGAGGTTCAACTACTAGTCTGACTCATCAGGCCATCACCAGCTGCATCCAGTGACCTTGGGCGCATTCTACTTTGTCTTGATGTCTCAGTTTCCTGAGCTAGTTTATATATATATATATAGAGAGAGAGAGAGACAGTGTGTGTGTGTGTGTGTGTGTGTTATGGTATGGTATTTGGTTTATACTCAGGGATTGTCCATGTATGGTGATGCCAACTGTGCCCAACTGGCTATGACCTGTACAGCCTTGAGGCTGAGGAAGCCGCGCCCAGCAGAACACTGCTCAGTGATGTCCGCCAGGGCGGGTGTAGGTGCTGCGGTTCTCAATGGCAGCAGTACTGCCACTTGGGTCAGGGCAGACCTCAACTGTATTCAACACTACTGGGTGACCCCTTAGGATGCTGAAGTATCTTTGGGCAATGCTATGGGTTTCCCCTGGGCCCTAGAGAGAGGTTGAACTCCACACTCCCCTCCCAGTACCTTGGAGTGTGACCTTATTTGGAAATAGTGTTTGCAGATGTAATTAGTTAACATGCAGTTATTCTGAAATAGGGTGGGTCCTGTCCCAATATGACTGAGATATTTAGAAACAGAGGGAAAGAGACCCAGACACAGAGGGAAGACCGCTGTGGCCAGGTGATGACAGAGGCTGAGAGAGATGGGAATTCTGCTACCAGAAGCTGAGGAAACTGGTTACGAGGAGCCAAAAGAAGTAAAAAGATACAGTGTCTGGGGTCTTAAAGGCTTGAAGGTAAACAACGGCCATCTAGCTCAGAAGCAACAAAGCCCACATGGAAGAAGCACACCAGCCTGTGCGATCACAAGGTGTCGAAGGGATCAGGTATCAAGCACCAAAGAACAAAAATCATATCATCCTGATGAGGAGGCCTGGGTGGGGTGGGGAACCAAAGCCTATCTGTAGACAACTAGACATCTCTTACAGAAGGGTGGCGGGGAGGAGACGAGTCAGTCAGGGTGCAGTGCAGCAATGGGGAAACTTATAATTTTCCTCTGATTCTTTAATGCTTCCTCCCCATCCACGATCATGATTCCAAGTCTACCTTACAAATCTGGCTAGACCAGAGGATGCACACTGGTACAGATAGGAACTGGAAACACAGGGAATCCAGGACAGATGATCCCTTCAGGACCAGTAGGTGAGAGTGGCAATACCGGGAGGGTGGGGTAGAAAGGAGGAACCGATGACAAGGATCTACATATAACCTCCTCCCTGGAGGATGGACAACAGAAAAATGGGTGAAGGGAGTGTCCGACAGTGTAAGATATGACAAAATAATAATTTATAAATTATCAAGAGTTCGTGAAGGAGGGGGAGCAGGGAGGGAGGAGGAAAATGAGGAACTGATACCAGGGGCTCAAGCGGAAAGCAAATGTTTTGAGGATGATGAGGACAACACATGTACAAATGGGCTTGACACAATGGATGTAGATATGGGTTGTGATAAGAGTTGTAGGAGCCCCCAGTAAAATGATTTAAACTAAAAAAAAAGAAGTAAAGGAAGATTCCCGCTGTGCTTTTCAGGGACCATGGAGTTGGTTCGGACTCAGAGCCCCCTATGTACAACAGCCCATTGTTGCAGCCACTGTGTCCATCTGGTGGCGGGTTTGCATCTCCTTCAATACCCCTCTCCTTTACCAAGCATGATGCTCTTTTCTAGGGACTGGTCTCTCCTGATACCATGTCTAATGTGTTCACCCCCTAGCATCTTCAGATCCAGTGGGCCAGCACCTGGAGATTGGAGGTTTCTAGCCCAAGACTCCTCAGACATGAATGCAGGCAACAGTCACCAACGGGAGACAGGGGGCCAGGCAAAAATCACTCCACACATTCCCCAGCATCCTCTGGGGGTGGGGGTCTGACTTACCCCCGAATGAGAACTACAGCTAGGAGACTAGACTGAACGATTATGGATTAGGAAGAGATCACTGAAGATATGGCTGCTATAGTACAGTGCGGTAAAGAAACTAAGAGATGCCTGGCTATCAGAAAGAATAGAGTCCGCGGTCTTAAAGGCTAGTTTTCAAACAAGCTGTCATCTAAGTGAAGCATCAATTAACTCCAGATCGAAGAAGCACACCAGCTTGTGTGACCCAAGGATTGTAAACAATAAAATCAAAATTCATAGAGGGAATGATATCAGAGCTTAAATTGTGAACAACTGGTTTAGAGAAGGCGCTAGATGACAGTGGAAGCCCAAAATACATGGACAGGGTCCACACATGGGTTGACTCTCTGGGGAATCTCCTCTGATCATAGTCGAGGGATGTGCATAGCCCAGTTATCAAACGAGAGCATTGTAAAGTCGATTGTCTCAAAGGTTGTTAAGTGTGATATCTTATCATTTGATCTCCCAATGAACTAATTTTAAATCTGTTGCAGTTAACAAAAAAGTAAGGTGAAATACATGTGAATTAAGATCCCGGTGAAGCCTTCCTGCCCATCGGCCAGGGAGGTGAGCGGCCTTACTAAGATGCAGAGTGCACTGGGAAGCGGGCTATTGCAGATGCAGTCAGGTTGAAGGTTAGCACGCTACCATTCCGTCTCCTTTATGATCGATTTGTGGATCTAGTCTTAAAGATTTCCTGTTTTCTCTTCAATTGAGGTTTTTATCTGGTTTACTTTGTTTCGTGCTTTATTTGGGGGGCGGTGTTTCTGTCTATGAAATCCACGATAGGCCACTCTACAGAGACAGTAACTAGATTAATGGTTCCTTGGGGGTCTGGCAGGGGAAGTTGGGAAGAAACGGGGAGCTAATAACAATGAGTCCAAGAATGAAGAAAATGCTCTATAACCGATTGGGGTAATGATTGTACAACTCTTCTTGACGTGTTGAACTTTTGAATTGTATATTAATTATATGCCAATAAAACCATTTTAAAAACATAAAACAAACAAATAAAAGACTCTCTGGGAGAAAAGCAAAATGGACATGTACTGATTTCTGGAACAGGGAAGACTTGGCTGCTTTTCTCCATCCCTTTAGGGGAAGCTGCAGTAAACCAGGTTTACCCACATCCTCTGAGCCCCAGTGCTTTCTTTCTTGTGGGGAAATAATAAAGCAATGAGCAGCAAGATTCTTCCCATTGGAGAGGCTGAAGTAGCAGGTGGAGATGTCCTTTCCTTACCTCGGACATCCAGAGCACTCGCTGGGATGGAAATGCAGTGTGTCTGTCATGGCTCCTGCTGGGGACTTTGCACCAACAGAAGCCACCCAAAAGCTCGAGGGCAAGCCAGGGATTGAAGCGGTGTTGAAGATGAGAGGTGGAGGAGGGAGTTGTTCATGGGTGAGGGGGTCCAACAAGAAACAACAGGACCAGAGGGAACCGCAACTGTGACAATTCTCAGACAGACTGCCCTGTGGTGGAAAAACAGCTGAGTGTTTGCTCCTCAGAGCTCCTGTCCCTTACTTGTCCTCCAGCTTTCCTGCTGATTCTGTGGGTGACCGGAGCCCTCTTACCACACTCCGTTCCTGACTAAGTGAACCAGACTTGGTTTCTGTTGTTTCCGGCTAACCCTGAATCATGCAGTTGGAGGAGGGATGCTCAGAAGTCGAAGGGGCCTTGTAAGAAGTGACTTAGAATTAAAAGACAGGAAGTCTCAAAGGCCATCAAGGCAATGTTCCTCGAGAATAACTGTACCAGTCCTCTTGTTGAAGCCTGATAAGTCATTCCCACAAAGACAGATGCACTTGTATTTGTGACTTGGCTTTTTGAGGTTAATTCCTCAGGCCCCACCATTAGGATCTGCATCTTCTAAAAAATAATTTCAATCCCCAAGAGCAAAGCCAATGGTAGATGGGATGAGTTTATGATGCCACTTTGATGTATTGGTTACACAATGAGCTGCAATATGTAAGGTTGACAGTTCAAAACCAGCTGCTCCTCAGGAGAAAGACATGGCTTTCTACTCCTGTAAACAGTTACCATCTCGGGGCATTCTATCCTGTCCTGCGGGTCATCGTGAGTCAGTATTGATGCAATGTGAGTGAGTTTGATGTTTTGGCTTTCCTTTACACATAGGGTAAGTGAACTGGAGACCCTAACCTTGATATTGCAGTTCTGGAAAAAAGAATGGGATAGATAGTGCCCACTTACATGTTTTGACTCTAAGGCTTAGTGGGAACCAGTTATCCCACTTTTAGTCATGCTTCTATCTGGCTGGGGCCCATTTACCTGTGGGAATCCTAGCATATGGGTTTCATCGCACCAACCCTAGCACCAGAGACCACTCAGGACACATGTGTCCCACTAATTATATCTAAATTCAAATTAACTCAAAATTTTAAACAAGTTCATTTCTTTCAAAATGCCTTTCACTACTGAAAAACATTTGGTTTCAATGGGGGAAAAAAATCAAAGCAGAAAATATTTCAGTCACCTAAGGATTAAAGCACATGCCTGAACTTAAAAAAATACAACCACATAAATGGTTGTGTTTTTCCTTCCTCTCTGATCAGCCAAGGCATAGCGGGAGGAGGGCTGGTGCTGGTGATGGTGCTGGTCTTGTGGACTGGGTGGGTGGGGAGAGTCCTCCTTGCAGAAGAGTTGCTTAAAATACTGCCCCACCCCTTGTCCCTTTAGCTGGAAATGGTATAAGGTAAAAATCATAAATGGGGTAGCGTGCTAGGTGAAGAGGCAGAAATAATATTAGGAATAATAATAACAACAGTATCTTCCACTGAAGCTGTGAAGGCTGGAGGTAGGAGATCCGTTGCTTTTCTTTGAAGTCCTTGACTGCATTTTTGACACTGATGGAGGTTTTCTTTGAGTTTGCTTAATTTATTGCCAACAAACCTTCTCCTGTGCCCTGCCCCCGACTCCCTCCTCTCCCCTCTCAGTCCCGCAAACAGAGATTGGTAGCTAAGACCATGAACTTTGTGTGCCAAAGCTGAATAAATTTGGGCAAGTTATTAGAGGTTTGTGCCTCAATTTCCTTCTTGCAGTGATAAACTGAGCACTAACTGAGAAGGTTGTTGTGAGGACTACATGAATAATAAATACGTGTGTTTAAATGGGGTCCAACACAGCAGAAGGTTTAAATAATATCACTATCTAGGTGTTCTTGGGTCGTACCTGGTACATGGTTGGTGCTCTTGCTAACTGAAGATATGATCTAATTTCCCAAAGAATTCCTGAGTGAGCCTAAACAGTTAGGAAGAACTAACTCTTTACAGTGTGAAGAAGGTTTCCCAATGAAATTCTCATAGGCTAACCCTTGTCACCCTTGATAAATGAGCTGATATATTGTTATGACGGGGTCAAAATCCCGGGGGCAACTTTCCTGGGTTTATTCTCACCAGTACAATTGTCAGTTTCAAAATATTTTTTCCTAATAACCCCCTGTGGCTGTTCCGTGTCCTTTAGGAAAATCTGTCATGGTCGTTCCTTTAGAATCACCAAAACCATCAACAGAACCAACTGGACTGACTTCTCTGCCCTGGATTTAACCAGCTCAACAGATCCCCTAAGATGAAGACATCCTGGTGAGACTAACCACTGCCCATCAGTAATGTCATACTGCGGTGACGTGTGTTGCTGTCATGCTGGAAGCTGTACCACGATATCTCAAATACCCTCAAGGTTTCAGCTGAGCTTCCAGACTAAGACAGAGTAGGAAGAAGGAAGGGGGGATCTGTTTCTGAGGGATTAGCCACTGAAAACCTCATGCATATCAGTGGACAATTATTTGAGATGGTCTCAGAATATGAAAGTCTCAAATGGAAAGGGACCCAAATTGTGGCTGGGGAAGAGCTGGCTCTTCAAAGTACAGTTGACTTTAATGATGTGAATGGAACAAAGCTTTCAACACCTCCCTTTACTGATGCGGCACAACTCCAAACGACAAGAAACAGAATATCCGTCAATAGAATGGAGAATCACTGAAGAAGGAATCTAGGCAAGAGGAACGTCCTCACAAGGACAATGAATCATGAAAGTGGATAACTCATTAGTGGACTGAAATGGCCAGGTGCTGGCCAGTGTGAATTGGACAAGCATCTGGGTTCCTGTCCCAGGAATCACAGATTCAAGAGGAATGACTTCCCATTCATCGTCAAAAGAACAGTTTAAGATCTATCTTGAAAGTCAATACTGCCTGGGATAGGATAATATCCATACACCTACAAAGAAGACCAGTTATTCAAATGCACACACAAACCACTAACATCAGTAATAAAAAATTAAAGAGGCATGCCAATCTCTGCAGTTTGACATTTGAGCCAATGTGTCATCACGGTACATTGACAATAACTGCTGAGTGGAATATGAAAGTTGAAAGCCAAGAGGAAGGATCAATAGTTGGAAAAATGACCTTGGTAAGAGGAACAATGTTAGAGATGTATGACAGAGTTATGACTAATGACTTATTCAAGGCAAATATCTCTTTCTTTAAACAACGTAAATGACAACTATCCACATGGACCTCACTGGGTCCGGTACTCAGAAAGCAAGTTAATTACGTCTGTGTAAGGAGACAATAGGGAAGTTGAAGATCATCAGTCAGAACAAGGCCAGGGACGGACTTTGAGACAGACAACACAGGAAGAATATAACATCAGGGTTTGAGGAAGGCTCATGAACAACTTTGCTTGCTGAACATAAAGACGGTTTGAACACTTACGGTGGAGGAACAAAGAATGCAGCCATCAGTATGACTTACACCTTAATGTGAACACAGTCTTACACCTGGATTCATAAACGGCATCACAGCAAATGGAGACAAGATTGAAATTGTGAACGTGTCAAGAATTTCATTAAAAAAATAAAATAAAAAGAATTTCATTTTACCACCATCACATCACATCAAATCATCCCCCATCAATGCTCATGGAAGTAGCAGTGAAGAAATTAATTGACACTTCACTGGGAAAATCTACTGCACAAGACCACTTAACGTGCTAAAGAGAAAGCATGCCACTTTAAGGACCACGGTTTGCCCGACCCAAGCCACGGTATTTCCAATTGTCCCAAATGCATGGAAAAACAGCACAGTGACTAAAGACGGCCAGAGAAGAATTGGTGCAATTGCATTATGGTACTGGTGAAGAATATTAAAATCTATCTTGGAAGAAACCACGCCAAAATGCTCCTTAGACACCAGGAGGGCGAGACTAATTTTGGATGTGTTATCCGAAAGGACCAGTTTGGGATAAAGACGCCATGGGAGATAAAGCCGAGGGTCAGCCAAATGCTACAACCTGCTGACCCGTGCCCACTGGGAGGGTGGTGCCAGCCGAGCTGTGCTTTGCTCCGTCTACATAACGTTGCTCTGAGTCAGAATGGGCCCGAGGGCGCCCAGCAAACACAACAACAACAATATAAATGCCTTCGTGAGAGAACTTGTGTCCTGTCATCCACTGATCTCAGAGCCACGTTTCAACACATTTTGTTTGGGTTAAACCTGTGTGTGTGTGAACCAAGATCTAGTTGTAGCACTTTTATTTACCCTCATAGTTCAGTGATCTGAGTGTACACATTTATATAAAATATATATGTAAAGTCATTCTAAATATGTTTACACACAAGCTATTTTTAATCTCTTTAACAACCTTAGCAGATAAATAAAAATGACATCAGCCTAATCATTCCATTTTACAGATGGAGCAAAGAAATCCCGAAGAAGTAACTAGCAGAAAGTCACACAGTTGCTAGGCTACCACTCCAGCTTCAAAGGCTGAACCATTGACCGGTACATGAGACATCGCTGGGAGCATTCAAGGGTTTATAGCATTCTTCACCCTCACCACACATATGTAATAGTTCCAAATAAACCAATCGGGAAAAAAATAAACAAACCCAAACCCTCTGCCGGCAAGTTGATTCTGACACACAGCGACCCTGTAGGACAGCGTAGAACTGCTTCATAGGGTTTCTAAGGGTGTAAATTTTTTTTCTTTATTTTTAACTTTATTTTCATGCCTTGTAATTCTACTTTCTAATTTGATTTT